>NC_143015.1:5414648-5714648 GCF_055824585.1 Amblyomma mixtum | reverse complement strand
AAAATATATAGTGATCAGCAGACGAGACTGCGTAGGTTTTATGTACGTGACGCATTTTGACAACGTGTCGTGATCATTTCAGGGGTGCGCTTAAATACTATTGTGAATAACAGAAGCGACTGATGCGGTATTATGTACGCGACACTTTTCGACGCGCGCTGAGGGCCAGTTCAGTGTTGCGCTTGAATAATATAGTGATGAGGAGAAGCGACTGGGGTGGTGTTGCGTACGCGACGCTTTTCGACGCGCGTATGAGGGCCAGTTCAGCGCTGCACTTAAAATATAGAATGATCAGCAGACGAGACTGCGGAGGTATTATGTAGGTGAAGCATTTTGACGCACGTGTCGTAGTCAACACACGGGTGCGCTTAAATAATATTGTGAATAGCAGAAGCGACTGCGGCGGTATTATGTACGCGACACTTTTTGACGCGCGTATGAGGGCCAGTTCAGTGTTGCGCTTAAAATATATAGTGATCAGCAGACGAGACTGCGGAGGTGTTATGTACATGACGCATTTTGAGCCACGTGTCGTGGTCAATACAGGGGTGCGCGTAAATAATATTGTGAATAGCAGAAGCGACTGATGCGGTATTATGTACGCGACACTTTTCGACGCGCGCATGAGGGCCAGTTCTGCGATGCGCTTGAATAATATAGTGATTAGGAGAAGCGACTCGGGTGGTGTTGTGTACGCGACGCTTTTCGACGCGCGTATGAGGGCCAGTTCTGCGATGCGCTTGAATAATATAGTGATTAGGAGAAGCGACTCGGGTGGTGTTGTGTACGCGACGCTTTTCGACGCGCGTATGAGGGCCAGTTCAGCGGCGCACTTAAAATATACAGTGATCAGCAGACGAGACTGCGGAGGTATTATGTACGTGACGCATTTTGAGGCACGTGTCGTGGTCAATATAGAGGTGCGCTTAAATCATATTGTGAATAGCAGAAGCGACTGCGGCGGTATTATGTACGAAACACTTTTCGAGGCGCGCATGAGGGCCAGTTCTGCGATGCGCTTGAATAATGTAGTGATTAGGAGAAGCGACTCGGGTGGTGTTGTGTACGCGAAGCTTTTCGACGCGCGTATGAGGGCCAGTTCTGCGATGCGCTTGAATAATATAGTGATGAGGAGAAGCGACTGGGGCGGTGTTGTGTACGCGACGCTTTTCGACTCGCGTATGAGGGCTAGTTAAGCGGTGCACTTAAAATATATAGTGATCAGCAGACGAGATTGCAAGGTATTATATACGTGACGCATTTTGACAACGTGTCGTGATCGTTACAGGGGTGCGCTTAAATAATATTGTGAATAGCAGAAGCCACTGCGGCGGTATTATGTACGCGACGTGAGGGCCAGTTCAGTGTTGCGCTTGAATAATACAGTGATGAGGAGAAGCGACTGGGGCGGTGTTGTGTACGCGACGCTCTTCGACTCGCGTATGAGGGCCAGTTAAGCGGTGCACTTAAAAAAATGGCTTAGCTAAGGTTAAGCCTAGTCAGATGCGAAGCATATTGATGGCTAGGCTTGGTAATAAATGGCTTTGGTTGGTTGATCATCGGTCTCTGGGCACGCTGAAGCTTTCGCTTCTCGTTCAAATCATCCCTGCTTCTAGGCGGCATCCCAATACCTGGCCGCCTCGTAAGTGCCCGGAGAGCGAGGCAAGCTCAGCTTTATACCGCTGCTGTAGCGTCCCGTGGTCAGCTGCAGCGCCTCTGATGTGGAGCCTGTACCGCCGCGGTGACCGCGCGAGCCGGCAGCCCATCTCTCCTCTGCTGTGACGTCATGTCACGTGGTCAGCCACCGCGCCTCTGATGTGGAGCCTCCACCGCCGCGGCCGAACGCGCCAGCCAGCAGCTCATCTCTCCTCTGGTTTGACGTCATGTTGTCACGTGGTGTCACGTGGTCACGCTAAAGGTCAATGGTAGCTCCACCGTCGCGCTCGACGGGCTGTAGTGTAGCTCTAGTAATATGCTTCGCATATTATATAGTGATCAGCAGACGAAACGGCGGAGGTATTATGTACGTGACCCATTTTGACACACGTGTCGTGATCAGTACAGGGGTTCGCTTAAATAATAGCAGAAGCGGCTGAGGCGGTATTATGTACGCGACACTTTTTGACGCGCGTATGAGGGCCAGTTCAGTGTTGCGCTTGAATAATATAGTGATGAGGAGAAGCGACTGGGGCGGTGTTGTGTACGCGACGCTTTTCGACTCGTGTATGAGGGCCAGTTAAGCGGTGCGCTTAAAATATATAGTGATCAGCAGACGAAACTGCGGATGTATTATGTACGTGACGCATTTTGAGGCACGTGTCGTGGTCAATACAGGGGTGCGCTTAAATAATATTGTGAATAGCAGAAGTGACTGCGGCTGTATTATGTACGCGACGCTTTTCGACGCGCGTATGAGGGCCACTTCAGCGGTGGACTTAAAATATATAGTGATCAGCAGACGAGACTGCGGAGGTATTATGTACGTGACGCATTTTGACGCACGTGTCGTGGTCAGTACAGGGGTGCGCATAAATAATATTGTGAATAGCAGAAGCGACTGCGGTGGTATTATGTACACGACAGTTCTCGACGCCCGTATGCGGCCTATGAGAATGAGAATGTATGAGAATGTTAGAAGATTCATGTGTAACGCGTGTTGGTTGCGTTAGTAATTGCGTGAGGTTAAAGTTGAGACACATATCAATGAAATTCGTTATTTCTGCGTTGCCTGTTGATGTTTTGTTCTGCGAATTAATGCTAGGGTAGTTAAAATCGCCAAAGAGAAGGATGCAAGCGTTAGGGTACTTAGTATCAAGTTGGTTTAGGCAACAACCAAGGCTATGCGGGAAATTTCGGTTATTGCTGGGAGCTCGATAGCAGACACCTAGTATGATTAACGGGGGGTGGAACGACAAATTACCCACAATATTTCTAGCCCCGAATCGATGTAATAAGAACATGTCAACTGTTGGTTAGTGGCTATTAAACACCTCCGCCTCGGGACTCTTTGCGATAGTTCCGGTACACGTTAAAATTTGGTAAGTTGGACAGAACTTCAGAATCGGTGATGTCACTTGTTAGCCATGTTTCAGTTAGTATAAGTATGTTGCTTACGGATGAGGAAACAAGATTTGAAACATGCTCGCACTTGGGAATAAAACTGCGTGTGTTTGTGAAGATAATGGAAAAAGGAAGATTTGGAATCTTATCTCGAGGACCATTGAATGGACGTACGGTTGCATGATGATGAGCCGATTGCTACGCGATTTCTTGCACCGTCTGTGAGGATTGGTCGAATGCATAACGCTTCGAACCAATATGCAGTGTTTTGTTGCGCAATGAAAATGCTTTTTTTGCTTCGGGCGAAATCAACTAGCTGTTTCCGTGCGGCACGAACCCGGCGTGGAAAGTCCTCGCCAATGCTACAGTTGGTACCCTTTAGCATAGTGCCTTTGGAAAGTGCTAACTCGTTCGTTTTAAAGGAGGAGAAGTTAACTATTATTGGGCGAAGATTTTCGGTTGAGTGGCGTCCAATACGGTGAGCACGCTCTATTTCTTTGGGATCAGTTGTCAACTTCAGGGTCTCATAGCAGTGGCGGATGACTGTTTCTTTGGATTGGGCATATGTTTCTGATGGATTGTCGTCTGTGATGTTGTAGAAAATTAAGTTGTTTCGTCGTGAACGATTCTCGGCATCGTCTATGCGGGCACCTATTTCAGAAATCTCAACGGTTATTTCAGTGGTATTGTGTCTAGGTGAGTGCGTGGGGCAGCTATGTCTTGATGGAGTGTTTCAAGGTCAGCCGGTCTCTTACGTCGGCAATAGTTTTTTTCGGTAGGCATGAGCTGGTTCCTGAGTCCCTGAACCTCACTGATTAGCTGCGACTGACCGGCCGAAAGATTTCGCAGTTCTTCGAGAACTCTGTCGGGGCCTGGGTTTGATTCAACACCTCCGGCCAGCAATACCTGAGAACGAATAAAATTCCCAGACTCAACAGCAATAGAAAGGCAGCACAGTGGGCTCGGCAGCTCCAGAAGACAATAGTTGCTCGATCTATTTTTTTATTTACTTACAGAATACCTGCGTCACCTCGAAGGAATTACCGCAGGGGAGACAGTTTCAAAACAACGCATTCATTTTCACACAAAAAGCAACAAGAACATTAAGCGAAGTTAACATCAAAGTAAAACAAAACAATAAGTGAACATTATTAAAGGTAACAGAAATCTTGAACAATAGTAGGAAAGGATTAGATTGTCAGGAATACAGTCGACAGTAAAAATCGCGATTATCAAAGACTAAAACACACTCTTCCGGCAGCAAGTTCCAGTCTTTCACAGTTTGTGGAAAGAATGATTTAGAAAAACTGTTTGTGTTAGTATTGTATTCGCGCACCTTCTTGGAGTGGTCGTGCCGAGTCGAGACGTAAGTTGGTTCCAAAAGGTAGTTACGGCTATCAATTCCTGTTTGATTGTAGAAGATGCGGTGGAAGAATTTAAGTCTCAAATTTTTTCTTCTGTTGTTTAACGGTTCCCAGCCCAGCAGTGATTTTATCTCAGTGATACTTTGGAAGGGGTTATAATTATTGGATACGAATCGTGCAGCCTGATTTTGGAGTTTTTCTATTGCTTCAATCAAGTATGCCTGATATGGGTCCCAAATAATGGAGGCATAATCGAGGATAGACCTGACGTGCAAGAAATAAAGTGTTTCTTTAACATCTTTTGATGCTGATTTGAAATTTCTGCGAATAAAGTACAACATTTTACTTGCCTTAGCTATTGTCTGCTGTATGTGTGTGTTCCATTTAAGAGTCTGCATAAAATAAACACCAAGGTACTTGCACTCTGAGACGCTTTTTATGGTTATGTTTTCAACAATGTATTGTGTAGGATGTTCGAACTTTTTATTTGAAAAATGGACGTGATTACATTTTCTAATATTCAGATTCATTTTCCAACGCTGACACCAATTTACTATTTTATCAAGGTCGCTCTGCAGGATAGATACATCTGATGGTGAATTTATTTCCCTGTAAACAACGCAGTCATCCGCAAATAGTTTTATGGAAGACTGTATGCCATCTACAATGTCATTGATATATATCAGGAATAAGAGTGGCCCCAGGACACTGCCCTGGGGCACTCCTGAAGATACGGTTATGTATGATGAGCTACAGCCATTCAGAACAACACACTGTTTACGATTGTTTAAGTGATTACATATTCAGTTATGGGTTTTATTGTGTATGTTCAAAGAGTTTAACTTGGTATTTAACAAGGGGTGCGAAACTGTGTCAAACGCTTTCTGGAAATCTAGGAATAATGCGTCTACATGTTTATTCTTGTCGAGGGAGTTACCTACAAAGTGCTGAAATTCGACTAATTGTGTGTTGCATGAGTGCCCATTACGAAAACCATGCTGTGAAGCAGTAAAAAAGTTAATGGATTCGAGGTATTTAAATAACTGACTGTACAATATATGCTCAAAAATTTTACAGGAAACTGAAGTCAAAGATATAGGCCTATAATTTTCCACCAGTTTCTTGTCTCCAGATTTGAAGATCGGATTGACAGCCGCGACTTTCCAGTCCTGTGGAACCAACCCGGTCTCGAGCGAGGCTCTAAATATGATACAGAGATACTGTGCAATTATGCCGTGACATTTCTTTAGAATGTAGAGTGGGATTCGATCAGGACCCATAGATTTAGAGGGGTCCAGTTCTTGTAAAATAGAGTCAATACCATGTACATCGATGTTTATTTCAGGCATGCAGTGATCAGAGGCACAATTAGGTGGAAGTGATGCGGTTGTGGCAGGCATCAGTCCCTCAGAAAACACCGATTTAAAGTACTGATTAAACATTTCAACCTTTTTAGCGTCTGTCTTTATAGTTGTATCATTCGATATTAGTGCGGGAATGGAAGTGTCATCGGTTCTACTTGTCTTTACATATTTCCAGAAGGCTTTGGGGTTTTGTTTCAGATCTGTGTTTAACCGGGCAAAAAATAAGCGCTTCGCATTCTTGATACCTATTTTTACCATCCGGTTCGCATCCTTTAAATGTTGGCGGCTGAGGGAAGTATTACATTTAGAGCACTTTTTGTACGCACTTCTAGCTTTCCGTATTAACCTACGTACATCCGAATTAAACCATGGTTTATGTTTTTTCCTTAGCCGCAGGAATTTTTTAGGGACATATTTCTCTAGGAGTTCCAATACTCTCATGCGAAACGCGGACCATAAATGCTCAGCGTCGCTACTTTCTGAGAGACGCTGAAAGATTGGCAAGTACGATACTAGTTCTCCCTGGATGGCGTCAAAGTTACCTTTCTCGTATATAAATACCTGCCGTGGGGGTTGCAGACGAGTCGGTACTACTGAAATGTTTAAGTTAATTATCACCGCATCATGATCACTGAGGCCAGGTTGCGTAGACAAATTGGTCACAATGTTGGGGTCGTTACAAAGTACTAGATCTAATGTAGCCTGTTGTCTAGTAGGAACTAAAACATATTGGGTTAAATTATTCAATGTAATCAGGTCACGAAAAGTTGTATTAATTCGTGCTTTATTAGTTATTGCACCTTTGGAAGTCCATGTTATCTCCGGGAGATTAAAATAGCCACCCAGAAAAACGGTATCAGATAGCACTGATAAAATGTCAGCAAGATTATGAATTGGAGTTTCATTATTATCGGGTGGACGGTAGAAGGATCCAAATACTAGTCTATTTCCCTTTGGGAGGCTCACTCGACACCAAACGGATTCCGCAGCACTGTGAAATTGAAGTTCCTCGCTAGGCAGGTCGTTTGATATTAAAATAAATACGCCTCCGCCATGCCGATGTCTATCTTTACGGTAGACATTAAACCCCGGTGTGAATACTTCGCTATTCATAATATTATTTTCTTACCAGGACTCTGTGCCTAGTACAACGTGCGGCTGCACTGTTGCTACCATAGAGGAAAAAGCGTCCGTCTTATTTTTGATGCTTCTACAGTTTACCAAGAGCACCGAAAATTCTTTCGGTTCAGCCACGTCAATGATGTGGCTTTGATGTGTGTTATCTGCATGTCATTCCCCGTTTGAATGCGCACGCGCTCTCAATAAAGCAGGTTGCCTCGTGTCGAAGTCCCATATATATGTGTCGCCATTTATAACTGCCTTATCATATTTTAGTTGTACACGGATTTCCTTTCTATCTCGTTTTTCATTTGTATAGTTCCAGAGAAGACGCCGTTTTTCCTGGACATTGCGACTAAAGTCTTCCGAGACACTAAAAGCGGTGCCTTTAAATTTGCGCGCATTTTGTAGTACACTATCCCGTGCTTTCCAGCTTGCAAAGTTCGCTATGATCGGCCGGTTTTTCCCCTCCCGGTATGCTCCCACCCGGTGCGCCCTTTCGATAGGTATGTTATCAAGTTCTAGGTTGTCTTGGCAGACGCCTTTGACTAGTTCTTCGGATTTTTGCCACGTTTCCTTCGGCTCGTTGTCGCTGATTCCAAAAAAAAACCAATTTAGTCTCCGGCTCCTGTTTTCGAGATCGTCCAGTCTAGCTTCAAGCTTCCGTTCTGATTCTTCGACTAGCGTAATACGGTTCTCAATTGCAGTAGACTTCGCAATCACGCTGTCAATCTTCTTTTCGAGTTCTAATTGGTTAGTTTCGATGGTTATTAGCTTTGTCAGAACGGTTGTCTGGTCTGCTTTAAGCTGAGTGAGTACCTGTGCGATCTGCTCAAGCTGTTCCGCTTCGGCTTTTGTCATGGGACCGGGGTTTAGCTCCACATCCCCACACAGAAGCAACAGCTCGCACAAAAAGAGATATGAGTCAAAAGCCAAGCATTCCAGCCCAGACAATATACAAGCACAAGAGCAAGTAACCCAGTGGCACAATAAACGCTCGTTCAGGGGACACGACACTCTTACAAGTAAAACGTTATTCGACCGGTAACAAAGCGAAGATTTCATGTAACCAACCTAATACATAGAGCGAGGTGAGTACAGGCCGTGAAGAGTGCCGTGTCCCAGTTGTTGCTGGCAAGACGAGCCGCTTTTATGGCTGCAGTAGGGCGGGAGCGGAAGCGTTCCGCGATGCTTTGCCACGTATCCATCGGTGATCAGACGCAGATTGTCCGGAACCATGCATTGCTGAGAAGGATGACGGAATGAATTCCGCGATAAGCGATCCAGCTTCTGCCATGGCTTGACGTCCCAGACAGGCGCAGCCGCGACGAGGTTCGCCGTGACCGCAAGGAATCCGAGCAGCACCTGATACATAGAGCGAGGTGAGTACAGGCCGTATTTTTACCAAATATTTTGGTAAAAAGGCACTGGGTTGAATGACCTCCATGGCAAAGATAATCGGGTTAGATGACCTTATCGTGGGAATGCCATCGAGCCCACAGGGCGCTGTGCACAGGTGACACAGCTTCCACATCATGTGGTGTGGATTGCATAAAGGCAGAACCAATAAAAGCTGTGGTGGCGCTTATTAGTAAGCCTATGGCACACATATGTAATTTAATAATGTGTACTGGTTCATTTCCCGATGAGTTAAAAGTTGCACGAGTAACGGTAATTTTTAAAGGGGGAGACAGAAACGACGTGAACAACTACAGGCCGATTTCAGTTCTACCAGTTTTTTCAAAAGTCGTAGAGAAAGCTATTAATGACAGGATTTTAAATTTCTGCACCCGAAACAGCATTTTAACAGACCACCAGTACGGTTTCCGGAAACACCAATGTACCGAAACGGCGCTGCTAAACATTAAAGAAAAAATAATAAGTAATTTTGAAGACAAGTTGTATACAATAGGAATATTTCTAGACTTTAAAAAAGCGTTTGATTCTATTAAGCATGATATCTTGTTTCAAAAGTTAAATGAGTATGGGATCAGAGGTACCGCTCTTAACTTAGTTAAAAACTACTTAACGAACCGACTGCAGTATACCGACATTCAAAACCACAAATCATCACTTGGTGAAATTAAATTCGGTGTTCCGCAGGGGTCCATTCTGGGGCCGCTTCTTTTTCTCTTATACATTAATGACATTACAAACGTGCCCCTAGCACCTGACATAATTATATACGCTGATGACACTAATGTTTTTTTTTCTGGCGAAAACTTGTATGCTCTCCAACAAGAAACAAATATCTGGCTCGGTAATCTTTCAGAATGGCTTCGAG
Organism: Amblyomma mixtum; assembly: GCF_055824585.1. Taxonomy (NCBI): domain Eukaryota; kingdom Metazoa; phylum Arthropoda; class Arachnida; order Ixodida; family Ixodidae; genus Amblyomma; species Amblyomma mixtum. The sequence goes on along the minus strand of NC_143015.1, from coordinate 5,705,457 downwards.
TAAATAAGTTAGAACTAAACATTAAAAAGACAAAATACGTTGCCTTCCGCCCTCGTAACAAGTGCATTGATGACAGCATAGTAATAAAATTCCGTGATGAAGTCGTCCAGCGCTCCACTTGCCATAAGTTCCTTGGTGTTACGTTTGAAGAAAACTTAAACTGGACCGCCCACGTCGACAGCGTGAAAACCAACATTGCACGATCCATCGGTATTATTAATAAACTAAAGCATCTCTTTCCTTCTCGATTAAAAAAACAGTTGTACTATAGCCTAGTACATTCGCGCCTCCAATACTGTTTATCTGTCTGGGGTACCACGACGAAAACTAACATCGACAGCTTGCTAACCTTGCAGAAACGTATGATACGTGTCGTTGAAAATGCGCCCTATAGAAGTCATTCTGCGCCCCTTTTCAAGAAGAATAGTACATTAACAATACAAAATCTTATTAACAAAAAAACAGCTATTGTAATATTTCGAGAGATCAGCCATAATGAAAGCGCCTTTTTCAAAACATACCTTCCAAAAGAGCACACATATAATACAAGACACACTACGTACAACACAGGCAAGATAAGGACAAAGTATGGTATGCAAAAGCTATCTTTTATAATTCCAGATTTCCTAAATCATCATCCTACCATCCTCAGTATTGTAACAGAATCGCCATCTCTAGGAAACTTCAAAAAAAAAGTGAACTTGTACCTGTTATCTATTCAGCTGTGATTGTGTTCCTTGAAAGTGTAACTTGCGTTCACTGTTTTTATTATTGATTGCATGTTACTTACCTTCCATTTTAAGTGTATGTATATACTTTATGTAATTTTTCTTACCCCCTGTTGCTCGAGTGTTTTGTGTTTTCAGAAAGGGGGCTGACACTTAGTCAGGCATTCGTTGCCTTTTTTTCAGCCTCCTCGACAGACTTTTTTTGTATTTCTGTCGAAAATAAACATTCATTCATTCATTCATTCATAGTAGGCGCACCGGTTCCCGTCGATGTCAATGGGGCGGACAAGGGTTCGATGGTTCGATGGTGGATGGTTCGATGCTCCGTTTGCGGCGCTGGTAAACATTTCCAAACTGCAGCCAGTTGAGAGAAGGATCCACAGTGACGCTCCGAACGAGATGGCTCGCTGGGAGCAATGGCGTTGAGTGCAGGCTCTATTTTTATTTATTTTTTTTACCGGCGGCGTATAAGTCCTCCCGAAAATATTACTGGCTACGCTACTGAGTGAGGGTAATCACAACAACGATAAAATTTCAAACACGTGCTCACTTCCAGTCAGTTAGCCATTGCCAAGGGTGTTCCTAGAAATTTAACAAAACTTCTGTTTGGGCTAGATGGTGCATAGCTATAAATGAAATGAAATTTAAGCGCACCCGAAAAACGCACACAAGAGGAGATGCACACAGGACAGGCGCTAACTTCATCTGATTTATTCACAGGTAAGAGAACGAAAATATATACATAAAACGAGACATGCGCAGTAAAGAAACAGATCGTCATATCACAATGCGTGCTCAAGGTATCTGTATTCTGCCTGCAAAAGATTAACTGATGTGTCACTCACACAGTCATGCCCCCTCTTCCTGATGTGAAATGCTTCTAATAATTCACGTGCCGTCTTATCACCGCTCCTGCCAAGAATCTTTATCTCCTTCAGCCGCGGCTCGCACGCTCTGCAGTTCGCACAATGGCCAGCCAAATGTGTCCCTCCACCCCTTAAAGGGACACTGAGGAGAGCACTATTAATATTTTTTTATAGTAAAATCCGATAGTTCGGCATGTCATGGCTTTGTTGCCACTTGGCCGGCAGCGAAAGATGCATTTATTTCTAAGAAATTTGGATTCGAAGTTGAAAACGTTTTTCCCGCCGCTCTGATTCAAACTTGGGATTCGTCTATGACGACAGAGGACTAAGAGACGTGAAACATGACGTGCACATGACGTAACGGAGACTCCGTGATTTCTGGCTGCCAGCAGTGCGGCCTAGCAGCAGCCGAAAAGAAAGCTACCGCCGGCCGCACGTTGAAGGCATCTATCGGCTATTGCGGCCGTCGCTACAGTCGCTTCGATTACGTTTGCACTGGCGTTTTGCCAGCGTTACGATGGATCTCGTTCTCGAAGTCGTCAACGAAGTTCTCGCAAATAGACACCTTTAGCATACCGTGTACCTTGTTACCGCTAGCGGAATACCGGGAGCCCACCTACCGCCGGAAAACAGGCGCTGATTTGTCCCGATGCTTCAGGAGCGCGCGTAGCAGCCGGGCACGTGGCGCCATCTGGCGACGTCAAGGAGATTTGCGCATGCATTGGCTGCGCCTCAGTGATGCATGGTTTCTCGGTTCCTGGTGTTGCTAGAACCATTCGTTCTAGCAACACTGTTTTGTTCTATGATCTCATCACGCTTGTACTTGCGAGTTTGGCCTGTGGCGGCGATACCTGTACTTTGGTTCTTGCTCTTTTCTACGTTACAAGAGTTTTGTTGTCAGTATGAGTGGCGTTTTTGTAATCAGGAGCTGGTATTCTGTCGATACAAGCCAACTTCAATTTCTCCTCAGTGTCCCTTTAATGCCCGAAAATGTTCCCCCGCCCGGTCATTGACACACCGCCCAGTCTGGCCTATGTAAGCCCTACCGCAGGTCAAAGGTATCTCGTAAACGACACCGACACGAGATACCTTTGGAAGAAGAAGAGGTCGGAGCTGTGCTGACGTGTCTCGCATGGGCTCCCGCCTCGAAGCCACTTTTCGGCGGAAAGAGTCAGCCTTCGGGCTCGCGTATTTTGGACGACATCCGGACCAACGTCCAGTGCCTGCTGAAGCCGGATTTTGGCAATCTACGGACACCTAGGCATATTGCCAGCCTACTGCCGGCCTAGCCATCGAGCGCGGTCAAGCTCGTCACCTCTCCGCCGGGAACTGAGCGCCCAGGGACCCGCGCAGATGGCGTACGACGTGGAAGGCGAGAAAATATCACCGTGGGAGCTCGCGGGCGGAAAATGGAAAACCATTCTTCGGTACCGCGACCGACAACAAATCATGAAGAATAAAGGGCCCGCATCAACCGACGACGAGCCTGCGCAGGGGCACGACGAAGGCAAGTAAACTGCAATTTTCCATCGCGAAAGAACGGGAAAAAGCTACTTGCACTCCGCAAGAAAGCCCTTCTCCCACGCTTACCGACCGATGATAACAAAATCGTCTGCCGACCACAAGGTTGGCATCTGAGGGACTTTGCGCCCAGACTACTCCTCTTCTGCGCCTGCGAGGTGGCCAGGCTGCCGTATGATACGGTGAAGGATGAAGACATTATCAGAGTCAATTCGGCCAACAACACCTTCACGCTATGCACGCCCGATCTTCAACGGGCGACTGCATACGCCAAGATTGAAAAAATGAATCTGCAAGGTCAAACCTACAACTTGACGTCGTACGTAGCGGCGCCCGAAGACTCGGTAAAAAGGGTCATTTACAATGCCTACGCGGGAGACTCGCCCGAAGCGGTTCGCCAAGGGTTCGGAAAAAGAAACGAAGGAATAGAAGTTGTGGATGCCCGAAGGATCGGACAGTCCAGAACAATACAAATCACCTTTTTTGGAAAGGAGCTACCCAGCCACGTAATCTATCAATTCGGCGTATTTCGGGTCCACCCCTTCAGAGAGCAACATGAAGTATGCTACAACTGCAGGAGGGTAGGAGACCGGGCCGATGTCTGCTACAAACCTACGACGTACCTTTGCCGCCGCTGCGGAGAAAATCACTCGCCTCCACCTGAGGGAGAACAGCCAACCTGCCAACCCGTATGCATCGTCTGCAACGGGGGCCACAACACAGGCAGCCGGAACTGCAAATTCCGGCTGATCAACAAGAACAAACAAGGAACGCCCCATGGCAACCAGGCACCCAAGCAAGGGGACAACGACTCATCACTACACGGACACCAGTCAAGGCTCAAGAAGAAGGAACAGGGTGCTACCGGAAAAGGAGGCAGCCGCAGCCGGAACAACTCCAGCTCCTCCCCGCCCCTGGGGAACCCTGCAAGGAACGAGAAGAGAAGCTCGAGCCACGGACGCAGCGATAGCCGCTCCAACAAAAAGATGAGCTGGCCAGCAGAGGCCTCCCAATCTATTGACGCTGGAGAGAAGGAAATTCAGATCCCACTGGAATCCCGAGACAGAGAAATTGCCAGCCTTAAAAAAGAGTTGGCTGACATTAAACTCCGGTTACAAGCGCATCAGGTACAGAATGCCACTGCGGCTAGAACGCCACCCACCGCGTCCCAGGCTTCGACCAACAATGCGATGGAAACAGACGCCATTTGCCCCACTCCCTCCACCGCGTCCCAGTCTACGGCTCATAACGCGACGGACACAGACGCCAGAATAGCAACTAAGCGACCGCTTCCTACAAAAGAAGGCGAGGAATCCAAAAGAAAGGCCGAGGCTTCGGAAGCCGACACCCCGCAGCCATCGAAAGCGCCTACCAAACTCAGGGCAGACATAAATTCTCTGTCAGAGAGAACTAGCGCTATATCAACAGAACAGGAAACATTCCAAGGCCTGGTTACCACCAAATTTGCAGATATAGATATTCCCTTTGCAACACTAGAGGTACAGGTATCCCAAATAGCCACCTGCATGCAGCAAATAATGGATAGGCTTACAACTATCGAGGCCCGCCTACCCCCCATCTTGGATCTGTCCACGACGCCGCAACCCTCTATAACCCAACATGGCACCACGCCAAAAATCTGAAATTTGGCAATGGAACTGCAGAGGCCTCCGCTGCAAGCGGGCCCAGTTGCAGCTCCACATCCAACAAGCACCGTCTGTTGCGACCCCAGACGTGATTGCATTGCAAGAAGCTAGCGGCAGAGCTACACTGCCAGGCTATAAAACATATCTGCCACCTCATTATGACACTACTAACGCAGCCGGCTCCTTCACACCCACGCTGGTGCATAGAAATATCACCGCAATTCAACATTTTATAAATGATTCGGAAGAAGATTACAACCTACTTGAAATAGTACCAAGGCAAAAAGGAGTCTCAAATCTCTTCATCTTTAATGTATACAACCCGCCTAGAAACAAAGGCAATGGACTCCCACTCTTGTTGATAAACACAATAAAGCTGGCTGCTAGAGCTCAACTAATAATTGTGGGAGACTTCAACGCTCAACACCCAGCATGGGGATATACCAAAGCAACACCGAAAGGGAACCTGGTCTGGCAAATCATACAGTCACTAGGGCTCACAACGCTAAACAAGCCGAGCGACCACACACGCATGGGTAACAGTGCATGTGCAGACACATCTCCAGACTTATCTCTATCTAAAAACGTCAAGGAGCAAAGTGGGTCAACACCGGGCAAAATCTTGGTAGTGATCACTTCATCCTTAGCATCACCTTCCCCACGACAAAACTCAAAAACAAATTAAAAGAAATACGAACCACGGATTGGGACAAGTTCAGGCAGCTTCGCAACAAAACAGCCCCAAAGGAGATCTCTAACCTGAGCTACTGGGTTATCTCCTTGAATGAGGATGTGAGCTCCACTAGCATTGTGGTGCCTGTTGAGAAAGAGGAGCAGATTGCAGACTCAAAACTCTTACACCTGTGGCAGGCACAAAAAGGCCTCCAAAAACGCTGGAAAAAGCAAAAACACAGGTGACTACGCAAAAAGATCGCTGAAATCGAGAGGCGAATCGAGGAACATACACTTACTCTCCAAACACAACAATGTAATCAATTTAACAGTACTGCATATTGGGCGAGTTGGTTAACATACATCTTGCAAAATTTTAGCGCGAAAAACACCGACAGAAAGAGTAGACGACACGAGCGACAGCGCTCGTGTCGTCTAATCTTTCTGTCCGTGTTTTTCGCGCTAAAATTTTGCAAAATGAAATCAAATATGTGAAAGCGTCAACGGACAGCTCGGAAATAAGAAGCTATGGCATCTTCTAAGACACATGTTCGACCCAAAATAAACACGTCCCGTGCAACACAGTCAACTGTACAGACTCACATAAATATGAGGGTACAACTGAAGATCTAATCAAAGAGCTAGCAGAACGTTATCTAAACACGGATGATGGTACCACACAACCAGACTACCGGGGGACTCCTAGTATAAATTTAGACGCAGACATCACAGACGCAGAGGTCTGGTACGCAATTGAAAAACTGCGGACAACATCTGCGGCAGGACCAGACAAAGTAACAAATAAGACTCTCAGGAACTTAGACGCAACTTCGATCGCGGCGGTTACAGGCCTTATGAACAAATACTGGCATGCAGGCAACATACCACAAGAGTGGAAACACGAGAAAATCACTTTTATTCCTAAAGCGGGTAAGAAACTCAGCACTGAGAATCTACGCCCAATTTCGTTAACATCATGCCTAGGCAAACTCATGGAGCATGTCATCCTCAACAGGCTCCAAAGCTATGCGGAAGACATGAACCTCCTACCTGAAACAATGTTAGGATTCAGAGCCCAACTATCTACACAGGACACACTCTTGCAGCTTAACAAGGACATAATTGAAGCTGACGAGGCAACAGGAACGAAAGCAATATTGGGTTTAGACCTTATTAAAGCTTTCGACAACGTCACCCACAAAGCCATTTTGACAAACTTGTCAGAAATCAACCCCGGAGAAAGGACGTACAACTACATCCGATACTTCCTCACTAACAGAACACCAGTGATAACGGTCGGAAGAATAGAGTCTGCCCCAATCACACTAGGATATAAAGGAACGCCACAGGGCTCCCTCCTGTCCCCTTTCCTTTTGAACTTTTCCCTCATCAAAATTCCCCCCAAACTGTCACAAATACCAGACCTACATCACACGTTCTATGCAGATGACATCACATTTTGGGTAACCAAAGGATGCGAAGGCTACATAGAAGACACACTCCAAGCAGCAGTGGACATCATTGAGGCATGCGCATGGGAATCCGGCCTCACATGTTCTGTGCAAAAATCCGTCGTGATCCGTCGTAAACAAAGAGGTAGGCGTACCACGACTTCCCCCCACAAATAAAAGTCTATGTTAATGGACGATCTGTCAAAGAGGTACAAACCATGAGAATACTGGGGTTGTATTTACAAATAAATGGAAAGAATACTGACACACTAACTAAGCTAAAACGCACGGTAGAAGCGACGGGGCGATTAATCCTTCGCATAGCTAATCGCAGACAAGGGGTGAGGGAAAGAGATTTATGCCGACTAGTGCAGGCCTTCGCGCTAAGCAGGATACTCTATGCCACCCCTTACATCAAATTTGCGAAAGCAGAAATGGACAAATTGGATAGCATGGTACGGCAGGCCTATAAGGCTGCGTTAGGACTCCCACTAAATGCCTCAACCGAAAGGCTTATGAGGTTAGGAATACACAACACCTACAATGAACTGAAAGAAGCCCATTTAACGGCTCAAACAGCGAGATTAGCCAATTCCAGAACTGGCAGGAGTATTCTTACCAGGCTCGGAATTAACTTTCAACCTACGAATAAAGATGCTAAAGTAAAGTAAAGTAAGGAGTACGCATGCGAGGTGTGGGACCCGAAAAGCAAAATGTTAGTGCAGGAACTGGAGCATGTTCAGAGGCGCGCATTACGTTTCATATTCATCCGCTTTCGGAGGAAAGATTCAGTATCACCTTTGTACCGTGAAGCCAACTTACCGCTCCTTTCTGTTCGACGAAAACATAAACGACTGTGTCTCTTTTATAACATTATGATTGAAACTGTTGGGATTGATAAGCAATGTTATATAAAAGAGTGCACATCTCACATAACCCGTAATAAACACACTCGATATGCCGCCGCGGTGGCTCAGTGGCTATGGTGCTCGGCTGCTGGCCCGAAAGACGTGGGTTCGATCCCGGCCGCGGCGGCTGAATTTCTTTGGAGGAGAAATTCGAGGCCCGTGTATTGTGCGATGTCAGTGCACGTTAAAGAACCCCAGGTGGTCGAAATTTCCGGAGCCCTTCACTACGGCGTCTCTCATGGCCTTAGTCGCTTTGGGACGTTAAACCCCATAAACCAAACCAACCAAACACACTCGATATGTCGAAGAATTCCGTGCTGCTAAAGATTGCTTTAAATATTGCTTCTTTCCGCTGACCGCACATGACTGGAATCGGCTACCTGATGACGTGGTGTCTGTGGAATCTCGTGATGAGTTTTCGTCTCTGCTTTATGACCTTTAGTGTAGTACTTAGTAAGCATATTTTGTTACGGGTTTGTTTGTTTGTACCAGTTGGCTTGGTACTTCTGTCACTATACAATGTAATGTTTCCACTCCTGCCTTAGTCCTGGAAAGGACTGGTAGTATGTAATAAATAAATAAAATAAAAATAAATAAAGTAGACTTACCCCATGACTATAGGACGGCCCTACTAATCAAACCACTCCCCAAAAACATGCACCCCTTACACCATGAGGGTAGAAGACAAGCACGAGCCAAAGCCTTACATAATAAATACAGACAGTGCGCTGGAAGACTTTATGTAGATGCGGCAGAATGCAAACATACCAGTGCTTTTGCAGTTGTGGCTGTGAACGAGATTGGTGACCACATCATCTCGGCAACAATCAAAACGAAATCCTCTGAAACGGCAGAAGAGGCGGCTATAGCCCTCGCCCTAGCGCATACCCAAGAGAGCATCATCCTCAGCGATTCCAAAATGGGTATCAATAATTTCGCAAGAGAGCGAATTACTTTTGGAGGAGAAATTCGTGGCCCGTGTGCTGTGCGATGTCAGTGCACGTTAAAGAATCCCAGGTGGTCGAAATTTCCGGAGCCCTCCACTACGGCGTCTCTCATAACCTTAGTCGCTTTGGGACGTTAAACCCTATAAACCAAACCAACCAAACCTTAGAATCCTTAATGCAACCAAATTCTCACCAAATTATTCCGAATTGATATGGGTCTCAGCCCATTCGGGAAATCCGGGGAACGAGGCAGCCCACAATAAAGCCCGAGGTTTCGTCGACCGGGCAGTGGACAAGTCTGGCTCCCTGAATTTCACGAAGGACTCCATGATCACATATCATGACCTCACCAATCATTTTAAGCTAGAGAGGAGAATTTTCCCCACTCCGGACAAAAGCCTGACTAAAGAACAAGAGGCTACGTGGCGTCGTCTACAGACGAGATCGATACGCACCCCATCACTCCTCGCGCACATTTATCCAGATCTTTACAACCCAAACTGTAAACACTGTGGCCAACGAGCCACTTATGATTACATCCTGTGGGACTGCAAAATAGAGCCACCTCCGGGTGATCTAGTTACTGCTCCTCTCGAGCGGTGGGAGACCGTGCTGGCTAGCTCTGACCTCAGAACGCAAGTTTTGTCGGTGGAATGGGCTGACAAAGTCGTCAAGGGCTGCGTACTATCGACCACTTAACGCGACCTCTTACCAAGCTCTTTCCGGCGAATAAAATGTTTTACAATCAATCAAGAGAAGTAAGGCAAAGTTAGCGACATTCTAGGCGAATGCTAGTCCCATCAAAACAGCACAGAATTGTTGAAAAATTACAGACAAGAAGCATAACAACTTCACACGTGTCCATCTAGCAATATTACCTTTTTGTCAAACAGTAGAACCAAAAGAAATGCTAATACAGCTACCTCCAATGTTAGTAATATGAAAGACCTCAATAGTTTCTCTCTGAATTTTGGTTCTTGCATGTGCCAGAACTGTTGTACTTCTAAACAAAGCGTTGCCTTTGTGACTGACGGTATGCTCTGACAGGCTGCGTTTTTCATTGCATTCTACAGTCCTCTCGTGTTCCCGAAGTCTTTTGTTGGCGCACTTTCCCATTTGTCCAATGTAAATGCTACCACAGGATAAATGAGTGCTATACACTACGCTGGTACCAGTGTTTTTTTTACATGACTCTCGCTTCCTGGACAGGACACTGCAAATTCTAGCTAGCCTGGTGGGGGCGGAAAGATACCTGCGTAAAATCTATGAAGAGTAGATTTTAGCTACTGACCAGTTTTAGTATGGTCAAACATAATTGCGCTTTTGAAAAGACGGGACAAAGCAGGCGGCGCACTGCGCCAGGTGCGATAGCTGCAAACCCCACTTCCAATAGACAACAGTTCTGCTGAAATCCAGAGATAAGACAATCAGGGAGCTGTGGTAAGCTTACTGCATGGAATCGAAAAAGGGACCTGTGTAAGTGACCCCTCGTTTTTGCTTTCCAAACAGGAAAGGCAACTCTTGTATCAGTATGAACGATTATAGTCCAATCAGCTGGGACAAAACCTTTTTATGCTTGTTGACATGATTGAAAAACTGCTGATCAACTCCGTTTTTTGATGATTTAGGTTATGACGTGAAGCTTATATATGTGTGTTCATCGCAATAAAACTTCAGTTGACAGTTTGCGCACGAGAGTTTGTGTCTTCCCTGTTTTGTCCCGTCTTTTCAAAAGCGCAATTATGTTTGACCATGTTAACTACCAACTAGCCCAATTTGAAACCCTCTTAATGCTCAGTTTTAGTATGTTTGTCGTGGTTTTAGGTTTCTTGACACTTCTTTTGCGACGAAATGTTTTCGACAATACTTTTTCGACAACAGCTGTTTGACACTGCTTTTGCTAAGATACGTTATAGTGCACATACCTTCATCGTTCACCCCATGATTCATCGTTTTTGCCTACTGCTTTGTGGGTCGGTGTCTATCAGATTTAGATGGGGTGTTTCTCTTGGCGATGGATAACTGACACGAAGTGAGCACGTGTGTGAAATTTTATCATCTTTGCGATTGCCCTCACGGGTTTATATGTAGCTGCCTTCTTGAAAATAAACCAGCTGGAAGTTGCTCCTTGTACATGAGGTATTATTTTTTACACTTGTGTCCTGTTTTTTCGCACAAGCACATACTTTTGCCAGAGATGAACCAACTCGCCCAAGAAAGAGGTTTAAGAGACAAGTGTCGACAGCTGGCGATCCGGTAAGTATGCGCATTAGAACCTGCACAAGGCAGAAGGGCCTGTTAGGCGACATGCTTACTGTCGATGCGCAGCGCCAACAAATTTTCACAAGCGTGCACTGAGTGAGACGAGGCATCGCAGCACACGTTGAGCTCCGTCTCTCTCCCCCAGTCTTCACGAGTGGGCTGGAACTCTCTCGACAATCTATCTCTCCGCGCGCCCCACTTCGTGAAGGTCGGGGGGGATGAGGGCCTGGCCCCTGTGCTGGGATATGAACTTACAGCCGCGCGCACCTTCGGGAATATCCGGAAAAGTTCTTTTTGTCTTCTTTATTCGGCACGCACTGGAGGCGCCCTGCGCGCGCTATAGTGGCCTTACACGATCCACCATAAGAGGACTGCTGGGATCTTTTTGCCCTACTAATCCAAACACAAACGAAAGGCCGCGACATGCTGCTTACACACCGTAAGTTCGTGCGCACAGTTTTCGTGTGTTGTCCTTCCGCGGCATGCACTACGGTCACGGCAAGTCCAATTCTTGTACACCATACATAACGCTTTTCGTGGAGTCGTCTCTGTGCAGTGTCCCTGGAGCGCACCACAGTCCACTGGTCGCCCACAAGCACAACCACAGGTGTAGGGAACCTTCACGCCAGCAGATGCAATATGACTCAGGTTCAGCGAAATTTCCTACTAACAGGTCGCAGGACACGGGCAGGCACAGTCTTTGTCAAAAGTAACCAGGCTCCAAGGTTTTCTTCTCATTCGTATAACAGAGCCCTCAAGGCTTCCCTAAAGATCAAAAGTTCTTGGAAGGTGAGAACAGGGGTTCTTCTTACAATACAGAGATTTAGAGCTCGAGGGCTGGCATAATAGCTTCAATACAAGACTGAGAAGAAAAAACGTGTAGCCTGGTTACTTTTGACAAAGATTGTACATTGCGTCGCTGTACGCTCATTTTTGCATGCAGCTCTTGACAAGGCACACTTCGTCTCGGGTGTCCCGTTGCCTTCTTCGCATCCGGTTGTTAGTAGCTCGTCTGTCGCGGCACCTAGCTCGCCGTTCGCGATATCAGCCTTGGCGATTCTCTCGCGCGACTCCCTCTCTTCCCCGAGTCCGGTGTGGCTGTCACTCGCTGAGCAGGACTGGAAATTTTGCAGGGTGAATGCGCTCCTCGCCATAAATCTCTCTTCTCCGGTTTTTGTCTACTGCCTTTCGAACTTTTGCTTCTGCTTCTGCCTTCCGGGCCCCTGCTTTTGCTACTACTATTCCCTTTTCAGCTTCTATCTCCAAAAGCTTCAGCTCATACTCGAGCTGCGACATTTCCTTAGTCTGACTAGCTCTCATCATCTCCTTCCTATCAATGGCTACTGTCGTGCCACTCGTATGCACCTCCCGCTCCTAAAGCCTGAGACACGCACGCCAAATAATGCAAGAATTCCCCCTCATCTCAGCAGCCGTTGCTCCCTTCTCGCCGCGTCCATCTTCGCTGTGGATCCACCTCCTGACATTTGTGTCCCGGGCCGTCACCAGTTGCGGTCCCTGGGTCTCTTGCAAGCTTCTAAGGTTCCGTTCCCCGCCTTTTAACAACCGAGAGTCCCGATGAGCCCAGGAACACGTTGTCCAGGCATTCGTAACAGGCGTGCCAGTGGTCGCAAGATCCGGTCGACTACGGCAGTAAAGATACGTTCTTCCCCTTTTCACGTCTCGCATCTTTCGAGGTGCTCGTCTATTTCTCGTTGGACTCGTAGCAGATGGCCAGACGAAGGACGGACGATGACGCACGGAGGAAGAAAAGAACTGGATTTTGTTAACGCATAAATAACTGCAGAAACACAGAGAAGAAACAGGGGCTATGCTCTCAGCTGCCGAAGCTGTCAAAAGAGTAGCACTCGAGCTCTAAGCTCGCTCTTCAGGGCCTGCCTAAAGCCGAGACCTCTATACATCGCCGCGCGAATCCTGACGTTCCACCTCTCAGCTATCAAAAGCTGTCACAAAAGTACATTCCAGCTCCAAGCTCGCTCTAAACGGGCTCCCGAAAGTCGGGCCTAGAACCACATACCATGAACCAACACGTTCCTAAACAACCTGCTTCGAAATTTCCAGAAGTGGGCGAGGGCGCTGAGAGAGAGCTGGCGTCGCAGCACACGTTAAGCTACGTCTGTCTTCTTGAGAGGGCTCCAACATCGGCCCCGCTTCGCAAAGGTTGGGGGGGGGGATGAGATCCTGACCCCTGCGCTGGTGGGCTCTTACAGCCGCGTGTACCTTAGGGAATGTTACGGAAAGTTCTTTTGTACTTCTTTTTTCGGGGCGCTGGCTGGGCTATAGCGGCCTTACAGTGATCATGTGAAAATGTTGCTAGTATAATACAGTCATTTTGGCAGAATTTCTCAGGGCATGTCTCCTCTGCATTGCAGGGGGGAACACGCTTCGAGGCTCTTCGTTCGCCTGGGCGTTTTGGATAGAAACGTGTTCGAGAAGTCGCCGGCTCATCAAAACTACACCGTTGAAAAGGTAAAACGCACCGATTATTATTCATGCGAACGATTTTATTGCCCATGCGTCGGGAAAGTGCACTTTTATTTCGCTTGCACTACATTTTGGTGGTCAACGAGAGCAATTGTTTTGAAGTAGAATTTCACTCTCTTTCACTAGAATGGTAAAAATGCGCTCTTTAAGCAGCGAAGTGAGTAAGTCAATCGATATATCAATCAATCCATCATTTTATTCAGAAATGAACTTGTATACACAGTACATGCCCACGAGATGAGACAAAAGGAAGAAGCTGCTGGAATTCTTCCTGACGAGGCCTCACCCCGGGTCACACATCAAAGGCAGAAGGGTGATGAGACTCATTAAAACTCAACAAGCTCATTAGTTCAATTTTTACAGTAGTTGAAAGTTAATAAAGGCACATGGGATTACAAAGACAAAAGAAAAAGACCAGTAACGCTACAGTTCGCAACACAATAGAAAATATGACAGGAGTGAGGCTAACAGTGTAAACAGTACATATAACAAACATTTGATGCGTCAGTAGTACGCGTAAAAAGCATCTTCATTTTTTTTTTAAATGACAAGTGGTTTTACTAGTTACAGCTTCGTCAATTATGGAAGGATACACATTGCAAACTGCAGAAATTTGGTTATCAATGTGTTGAGTGCCGTAGTTTGTCCGGGCACGACTGGAAATGAAAGAAGTGACTCGCGGACTATATCGTATGTTTCTGTTTACGTACTTGTTTCTGAAAGATGTGATGTCCTGCTTTATTTTATGATAAATATGAACAGCAACTGAAAGCTTATAGCACAGTGGGAATGGAGGAACATTGAAGGACTGTAATAAGCAGTCGCCCGGAGAAGGATTAGGAGAACATGCGCGCAGAGCTCTTTTTTGTAATGAAAATAATCTGGCTGTGTGAGGTTTGTTGCAAGTGCCCCAAATTAAGTTGCAATACACCAGTTGTGAATGGATGAGGGCAAAATACAACTGCTGTACGGGCAACAAGTACCTGATGCGATTTATCACACCAATAGATCGAGCTACACGCAAACGGACGTGATTTACATGGTCTAGATCACTACGAAACAATACGCCCAGGAATTTACAAGAATTTACGGATTCAATCAATCTATTGTTTAACTGGAGTCGGATGGGATAATCTATAGGCTTATTTTTGGGACGGAAAATGATAAACTGTTTTCTTGACATTCAATTCCAATCTGTTGACTGCAAGCCACAACATAAGTTCATGTAGCCAGGAATTTGAACGACGCTCGAGTTCACGAAGATCTAAACCGGAAAAGAAAACATTCGAGTCATCTGCATACAGAACAATGCTAGAATAAGATGAAATGTTTACTATATCATTGATGTATAGTGTGAAAAGAAGGGGCCCCAGTATGGATCCTTGAGGAACGCCAAATTTGATTAATTCTGCGTCGGATATGGCATCATTTAGTCGCGTGTACTGAGTGCGATTTGTCAAATAGCTTTGTAGTAACCTGTGAGGTGTTCCGCGGATACCATACGTGTATAACTTATGAAGTAATATGTCGTGCTTGATTGAGTCGAAGGCTTTGGAGAAGTCAAGGAAGACACCAACAGTGTACAGCTTATGTTCAATATTATGGATCAGAGTGTTTTTTATCTCGAGCAGAGCTGCCTGTGTGGATTTTCCGGGCTGAAATCCGTATTGCTCCTTGCAGATGATATTGTTGGAATGCAGGAATTTATATACCCTTTGAAGATGACTCGCTCAGCAACTTTGGAGAACAAAGGCAGTGTAGATATCGGACGGTAGTTATTGGGATCATTTTTGGTTTGGTTTTGTGGGGTTTAACGTCCCAAAGCGACTAAGGCTATGAGAGACGCCGTAGTGAAGGGCTCCGGAAATTTCGACCACCTGGGGTTCTTTAACGTGCACTGACATCGCACAGTACACGGGCCTCTAGAATTTCTCCTCCAAAGAAATTCTAGCCGCCGCGGCCGGGATCGAACCCGCGTCTTTTGGGTCAGCAGCCGAGCACCATAGCCACTGAGCCACCGCGGCGGCGGGATCATTTTTGTTGCCTCCTTTAAATATGACTGTAACACGTGCAGACTTCATTTTATCCGGGAACTCTCCTGTAAGAAGCATTTGATTACAAATATGCGCAAGAGGAAGGGCAATAATCTTAGCAGCAGCTTTTATTGCGAGTTTAGTAATGCCGTCTGGGCCAGGAGAGCATGTATTACGAAATGAGTTTATAATGGAGAGAATTTCATATTCAGAAGTGCGGGATAAAAATATTTAATGTTCACAAGCTGGGACCAAAAAGGAATCGACTGATTTTACAGCTGGAGGAAGATTATACGAAGTGCAATTTCCTACATTTAAAAAAATGGGCATTCAGCTTATTGGCGAGAGAGACACCGCTATAGATTACTCCATTGATCTGCATTTCCGAAGGAAGAGCGTGTCGCTTCTTCCAATGAGTTTGTTGACGCTTTGCCACAGTGATCTAGTGTTTTGCATTGCTGAAAACTATAGACGATAAAAAAGCGATTTTGCCTTATTTAAATCAAGGTTTAGTTTCTTTCGAAACTTTTTAAACTCCTTAAAATCATCTTGCTTGCGTGAGTCAAGAAATCGTGCAAATAACGCATTTTTTTGTTTAATACGCTTCAGAAGGTCACCAGAGATCCACTCCTTTCTTGCTTTCCTACATTTCCTGACTTCTACATCGAACGCATCCAGTGTATTCTCAAGGAATATGTTATACGCGGAAGATGGGTTTTCTGTTTTAAATACTTCATTCATGCCAGTTTCAGACAGAAGTAAAGAAAATTTGTTAATATTCTTTTGGTAATATGTTTTGCATATAAAGAAACGCAAAGGACACATTTTTTAACCACACACTGCCTCCTATGCTGGTCAATAATCCTAAACAATTTTGGAATGTAGTTAACAAGAAAGACCCTTCCACAATACTACTTACTTCTTCTGACGGTGTTGCCTTTCCTCCATACGAATGTGCTTCTGTTCTAAACAATACATTTGCTGCGGCATTTTCTACCAATGTTTCTCTTGTTCATCGCGTGTGCCCTGTTTTTGATGCTCTTCCCATGGATCCAGTTATATTCGACGCGTCAGGCATCCAGTGCATCATAGAAAATCTTAGGGTTTCCTCTTCCTGCGGTGTTGACAACATTAATTCGAAGTTTTTAATTAATACAAAGTACTATTGTTCCATAATTCTCACTAAATTGTTTGAACAGTCTCTTGCTACAGGTTGTATTCCCAATGATTGGAAAATTGGGAAGGTGATTCCACTGCATAAGTCCGGAAGTAAACATTCTCCTGATAACTTTAGACCTATATCGCTCACTAGTATTCCGTGCAAGATCATGGAACACGTCATATATTCTCATCTCATCTCTTTTTTAGAATCTAACTCCTTTTTCAGCATTGCCCAGCATGGTTTTCGTAAGTCTTTTTCATGCGAAACTCAGCTAATATGTTTCACACATGACCTTCACTGCATCCTTGACCACGGGTCTCAGGCAGATTGCATATTTTTGGACTTCTCGAAAGCGTTTGACACTGTTTCACATGAGCTTTTCTTTCTTAAATTAAGCAATCTTAACATAGACACTAATGTCTTTGCATGGCTACAATGCTTTCTTTCTAACCGTTCACAATTCGTAACAGCGAACAATATAAACTGGCATTCTTTGCCTGTCCGTTCCGGCGTGCCTCAGGGGTCAGTTCTTGGGCCCCTCCTTTTTCTCATCTATATAAGAGACTTACCGGCTAACATTTCTTCTTCAATTAATCTTTTTGCTGATGATTGTGTTATTTACCGCGAAATTAAAGATGGTAATGATGTCTCTTGTCTTCAATCCGATATTAACAAGGTTCTTGACTGGTGTTTTACTTGGAACATGCAACTAAACATTAATAAGTGTAAACATGTACGCATTTCTCGTCTCTCTAATGCCCCTTCTTCTTATCACATTCACAGCGTGTCTCTCGAAACCGTGTCATGTTATAAATATCTGGGTGTTTACGTTTCTTGTAACCTGTCTTGGAAAACTCACGTTGAATACATAATAAATAACGCTGATCGCATGCTTGGGTACCTTCGCAGAAATTTCTCACGTTCATCTACTTCAATAAAATTATTACTTTATAAAACATTGGTACGGTCCAAGTTAGAATATGCTGCATCTGTCTGGAGCCCTGGCATCGATTTGGAAGCTGTCCAGAACCGCGCATGCCGTTTCATTCTTTCTAATTATCACCAAACAAGCAGTGTAACCGCCATGAAATCAAGTTTGTCCCTACCACTTCTTTCCCACCGCAGATCAATAGCCTCATTGTGTTTTTTTCATAAAATTTACCACAACAGCCCTCTCAATCCTAAGTTACTGTCAAGACCATGTTACATATCAGCACGCGTTGATCACCGTCATGAAGTTGGCATCCCATCTTGTCACACCAAATGTTTTCATGACTCATTCATACCCCGAACTTGTGTCAGCTGGAATCACCTTCCCCACGACATCGCAGGTATTTCTGATAACAGTGCATTTCGCAAAGTCCTTAATGTTTCTTTCTGAGTATGTGTCGTTTATTACTGTATAATAATTGCCTTTCACTGTCTACACACTGTTTTAATATATCCCCACTGCATTCTAATCTCGTTGCCTTCCTGTATTTTCACTTTTTATGTATTCCTGGTTTATTTTTATTTTCTCTCCTTGTTTTTGCTGTTTAGGCTGAATTTTTATGTATTCCCACTCCCCTCTGTAATGCCTTCGGGCCCTGAGGGTACAATAAATAAATAAATAAATAAATAAATAAGTATTTGGTTCCTTGGCACATGAAAAAAGTGCAAAAAAGGGAAGGTGATCGCTTATTCCTGAAGAGAAAACACCAGACTTGGTATTGCAGGGTGAAAGGTCTGTGAAACATACATCGAGTAAGGTTTCCGATTGACAACTTATTCGAGTGGGAGTATCAATGATGTTGTCACAGACATAAGATAACATCATTTCTATTAATCTCATTTGTGTTGGATTAACGTTCATAATATCAATATTTAGGTCACCTAGTAATACAACGTGCATTTTTTGTTTACTGGTAAATTCCAAAAAAGGTTCAACAAACTGGAAAAACATATCCACATCACTGTGAGGGGGACGATACACCACCATTATAGCTATATTATAATACAGGATGGTAACAACTTCAAAATTGTCAGTCACCAGTGAATAGTTGTTCAGTATGTATGTCAAAACGCAGGTGCCTCTTTATGAATAGGGATACTCCCCCTCCTCGTTTATTTACCCTGAACTGAGATACTTTTTCATACCCTGCCAGTGGGATAACATCCTCCTGACAGCTGAACCAAGTTTCCGTAAACGCTGGGAAATCAAATTTGTGCGATAGAGTTTTTATTTCGCCTTCGATATGCTCCATTTTATTTTGCAAGCTCTGAGCGTTTAAATGATATATAGATACAGACTTATCTACAGAGTAGCTAGCATTAGTGAGCAAGTCTTTAAATGTATTAGTATTGTAGTAGGGCATGGTGACAAAAAGCGGATCCTCGTATAAAATACGTATACGAGATCAGACTACACTAGCTTAGCCAAGTCTTCCTCGCACCCAATCCTAATGGCCTTTGCACCTGCTTCCTTTCGAACGTTGACCTTCCCTTCCTTTGTTCAGACAAATTCGTACCTTTTCTCTTTAGCGGCGGATTTTGCAAGCCACGGCAGTTTTTTATTCAAGACAGTCAGGTTGTCAACAAAATAGACACCGTCCTAGAGGCCTGCACGCTTAGCCATCCAGTTTGTTTTTGTGAATCTTTTCGCAAACCTAATCAGTACGGCCGGCACAGTGTCTGGTCGATAGGACAGACGGTGTAATCCCTCAATATCGCTCTCAGTGAGGCAAGGCAAATCGAGCTCATTGGCAAGGTCGTTCACTTTTTCCAGCAAGGTTTCATTTGCTGAGAGGGACAATCCTCGAATTTCCATGTTTTGGCAACGACTCGTTCCATATCATTCAATTCAAGTTTCAACTTTCCAATGTTTTCTGCGTCCTGTTTCTTTTTCAATTTCGTCGACCCTCTTGCGAATATCATCGATTTCTTTCTCATGCCTATCAGACGTTAGTAGCAGCTGATCAAATGTATCTGACATGTTTTGCAGAGACACTTCAATGCTGGTGACAGTTTGTTTTAGGCATCCACCTTTGCTGTAAGAGCGACTAAGGCTTTGCTTTTTCAGCAAGGTGCTGAGCCAAAATTGGGGAGGGAGAACCTGAGTGCTGTCCTTCATCGGTGCGGGATTTTGATAAACGACCAACCGGGCATCTCAAGGTTTTTCTTGCTTCAATGCTTTTCTTTTTATACGCCTGCTCACTAACACCCGCACATTTGCCTAGATGGTAATACTGGCAACACTGTGGGCATTGCATCAGTTCTTCTCCTTCTTGAAAAAACTTGTAGCAGGAAAGGCACGTATTATCGGGCAAAGTTCCCATGACTATGAATCAGCTAAGTGCGTACAGTGAGGCTCCACGACACAAAGACAGAAACGGTTCGGTGGCAGCAAAGGCGACGGGAGTGGCAGAAGAAAGTACAATGAAGCAAAACCAACCTGTACCATGAAGGTAGGTATGTAAAGTTCCTCGTCGATAGCCGCTGCCGCCACCGCTGCTGCCAAGCGTGTGAAGGGTTGCTGCAAGGCACACGGGCTTTTGTAGGCAGCACAGGCGCTGTAGTGCGCTTGTATTGTTGGGGGCGTAGGCCACTTGATGCTTCCACGAAGATAACTCCTGTAGACTGTCTAGTGACGTCAGCCCTCGGAAAGCCTGGCCATCCGTTGACAGTGTAACATGAAGGTAGGTATGTAAAGTTGCTCGTCGATAGCCGCTGCCGCCACCGCTGCTGCCAAGCATGTATATAATTATAATTTATCCTTTCCTTTATATAGGAAAGGATAATTTATCCTTTCCTTTAAGCTATATGACATGCAGTTACAGCTTTCGAAAAGTAAAGAACACCGGCTGATTAAGGCACTGCCGATAGAGCACTGCACTCAGTGCTTTCGAAAGATGACAGCAAGAGAAGCGGACTTAACGCAGGCCATTCTGTCTGAAGGGCGGACCGTGAGGAAGGTGCCTGCACCAGAGCACGCGCACTGCGCTGGCAAAGAAGAGACCTGGTGGGATCAGCAAGATGGGATGCCCATACACGGGGAACCAGAACCAGAACCAGAAGTTTACCCAGCTTGTAGAAGAAGCGCTATTGTGGCTAAACACAGAGTAAAACTATTGTACGATATCTGTGTTATTATTACATTGATTATTTTGCTTTCATTGCTTGGTGCTGCATTACTTGCATGTATTTTATGATCCTAATTTTACAAATTGTGTACTTACCATTGTTATTTATGTATTTTGAAACACAGTAAGTTTTCTGTGTTGCCTCTTGAATTCCTTGTACATATACTTTGACACGTCCTGTATTAATGTAACCAGTCGATTGTGTCGCTCTCTCTGGTATAATTCTTTGTTAATAATACTGTAAAATTGTTTTTCTGTACCCACCCCTGTTACAATCCCTCTGGGGATTGACAGTATGTTTAAATAAATAAAAAAAAAAACATGTAAAATTGTTAATGCATGAGGATGTGTATGCACAATGTGTAGCATAAACATCGAGTTGTAAGGAAGGTAATGTAAGGGAGGTAATCATCACCTTCGTAAGGAAGGTGATGACCAATAAAAAATTCGAGCACTCGTTTGGCGTTGCTATTTAATGATTCGTGGTAATAGAGATGGAATGTTAGCAGAAAGTACTAGTAAACATGGCCACATTTTGGTAAAGTGTCATTGAGCTGCTTTAAGGGAAATGATATAGGAGTACGGGTTGCACGCTTAGCATTCTCTTGTTAGTGTTCTGTTCATTTTGCCATTGGTGGCTGAGATTCACTACAGCACGAAGATAGTTCTGTAAAGTGCGGAAGTTATCATTACTCTTTGTCTGATGAAAATATCAAAATACCGGGATTTTCAGCACAACGAAGACACACACAAGAAAGAGGACAGCACGGGCGCTGAGTACAACTGTTTAATCAGGTGGAAGCAATCGACATGCATAGGCCTACCTGCTGAAGCGCCGATGTACAAGGCCACAAGAAAACGAGCACCAATGTTATCAGAATAGGCGTGAAAGAGATTTCCACTCAGCCTCATAGAGCAAAACTGAAGTGTCACTGACAAGGTTCCAACCCACCTGTTTTATGTGAACGGCTTTCAGAGCTTCAGGAGCTGTCTGCTGTCTGTCTCTGCCGAGAATCCTCACATTACGGAACCGTGTGGTACAAGTGGTGGAAGCCCTACAGTGTTGCGCAAGTCTCTCGTCGTCATTATTTTCAATGTTTTCCATGGCGCCTAAGTGAGAGATGAAAGGCTTGTCGAACACTGTAGGGCTTGCACGAATTGTACACCACGGTTCTGCGATTTGAGGATTCTAGGTAGAGGCAGGCAGCAGACGGCTCAGGAAACTCTGTAAGCCTTTTGCCTCAAAACAGCCGGTTCCAGCTGTGTCAGCGACACTTCAGTTTTTGTTTGTGAGCCTGAGAGGAACTTTCTTGCACGCCTACATTCATAAGATTGGTGCTGGATTTCTTGTGACCTTGTACACATGCGCATCATCAGGGGGGGCTAATATGTCGATTGCTTCCACCTGATTCAACAGTTGCAGTCAGCGCCCGTGTTGTCCTCTTCCTTGTGTGCGTATTAATCTCGCTGAAAATCCCGGTAATATGTCTGAAAACTAACTAGTTCAGCAGTTAACTCTCTTAATAGCATAAGCATCGGCGAATAAGCGAATATTATTTAGACCGACAAAGGAAAACCATTAATGCAAGTCAAGAACTATAGCGGTCCGAGTACTGGACCCTGCGAAAAAGCTGAACATATTTCATCATGTGCTTATAGTTGTAGCCGTTAAAGAAGACAAACTGTTAGCAACGAGCACGGAAACAATGAACCCATCTGAGCGAGTTATCACGACTATAAAACTTCCTTGTTATACTACACCAATTACTAAGGAACTTCAGGTGGTTTTGAGAAATGCAACCGTATAGTCTGCTAAGCATGACGTTTCTTGTATACAGGGTAAGCTCTATGTGAAGGTTGAAAAACACACCGTGTTTTGCAGTGTAAAAGCTTCGAAGTTGAGAACGACTTTTAAGTGTTTATTCAATTTACTCCGAGTGTCCTGAGCCACTGGTTTTACCGCATGAAACAACAGTTAATGTTTTCATTCGAATTCTTAGGAAGACCAAGATGTTGCTCTGTATCAGATTGTGTAAATTTTTGGTTTCTGTGCCATAACTAGGGAGGCGCCGCTGCCTTTATTCTTTATTTATTTTATTCTCTATTCAATAGTTGCCCCGCATTTGCCCGAAGGCGTTATAGCAGGGGGGTTACAGATTGGCAAAAAATACATCTTCACTTGCAGAGCACACTTGCATTTCGGAAAGCTGGTTCCACTGTTGCACTGTTTTAACAAAAAATGAATTTGCAAACAAGTTCGTCCTGGTACGGTACTCTCTAATTTTACGGGAATGGTCATGTCGTTGAGAAACGTAAAAGGGCTGTTTTAAGTAATTTTCAAAATCAATCCCCGTTTTTCCGTGAACTATTAAGTACAGCAATTTTAGCCTCAATTTTCTTCTACGGCAAGCGAGTGGTTCCCATTGCAATTCTTTTTTCATTGCTGTACAACTATCCCTTCGCCCGTACCTGCCCAAGACGAACCTTGCTGCTCTGTTATGAATTTTTTCAAGTTTTTCAATTAACACCCGATGTGCAGGGTCCCATACAATACAGGCATATTTAATGATAGGTCGAACACAAGAGAGAAAAGCAGTTTTCTTGAGGTTTGGCTGCGAAGACCTTAAACTCCGCTGTATGAAATTTCGTGCCCTACCGGCTTTGGTAACCACATGATCCACGTGAGCATTCCAGGAACAGTCATCTGTTAGTATAACACCTAAGTATCTGTAAGTACATTTCTGTGTGATCAATTCATTACTTATGCGATACTGAGCTTGGACTTTGATTTTTTTTTCGTGAAAAATAAATATGAGCGCATTTCTCCGTACTCAAAGACATTTTCCATTTCAGAAACCAATCGTGGATAAGTGTTAAGTCAGTTTGGAGTTGAACGACATCATTGGCGTTGTTAATTTTCCTGTACAAAACGCAGTCATCTGCAAACAGACGTATACTTGAGGAGATACCGAGTGAAATATCATTTATATAGATTAAGAACAGGAGTGGCCCCAGGGCCGACCCCTGTGGGACCCCTGATGTCACATCAACGTAATCTGAACATACACCATTTAGGACTACACGTTGGCGACGGCCGAACAAATAATTCTGAATCCATATTATAACAGCTTTGTCCAGATTCAACATTTTTAGTTTATAGAGAAGGAGTGGGTGTGACACAGTGTCAAACGCTTTCCGAAAATCGAGAAATATGCAGTCCGTTTGGCCCCCGCGGTCAACTTCAGATACAAGTTCGTGATAAAATTCAACAAGTTGTGTAGTACATGATAAACCTTTCCGGAACCCATGTTGTTCCTTCATCAGCAAATCA
The DNA here is from genome assembly GCF_055824585.1 of Amblyomma mixtum. Classification (NCBI taxonomy): domain Eukaryota; kingdom Metazoa; phylum Arthropoda; class Arachnida; order Ixodida; family Ixodidae; genus Amblyomma; species Amblyomma mixtum. The sequence continues at coordinate 5,681,310 of NC_143015.1, read as the reverse complement.
TTCTTTACCAGGTGGTTCATTATTTCTGTGTATAAGATGTGCTCAAAGATTTTGCATGAAACTGATGTTAGAGAAATAGGCCTCTAATTTGCCACATCTTTTCTTGATCCGCCTTTGTGAATCGGAACCACATGAGCTATTTTCCAGTCGTGTGGTAAAAGACCTGTATCCAAAGATTTTTTATAAATAAGGCATAGATACTGTGAGATAGGATAAGCGCAGTTCTTTAGCAACCGGGGTGATATGCCGTCTGGACCACAGGCCTTTTATTCATCTATATCCTCTAGGAGCGCTAGAATCCCTCTTACACTTATTTCAACTGGCGGCATTGCTGGCGCATAACTTGTGTAATGTTGGTGACTGTTGATAGCGTTAGGGGAGAAAACAGGCTTGAAGTGATTATTAAAACACGTTGCCTTCTCTAAGTCACCTGAGATGACCTGTTGATTATAAACGATTTCACCTACACCAGATGAATCTGATCCACACTTCCTTAAGTAGTGCCAAAAAAGTTTAGGGTTTTTCTTCATTTTAACGTCCAGCGTTTTAAAGTATTCCTCTTTCGCAGTTTTTAGTTTTTCTTTGTGCTCACGCATTAGTACAAGTAATCTGCTAAAGTCATCTTCACATTTTGTGCTCTTAAACTTGAGGTACGCACGCCTTCTTTACCTTATCATTTTTATCAAACTGGCAGTCACCCACGGCTTTCTGCGTTTCTTCAGTCTAGCTGAATCTATATTTGGTACGTGTGCATCCCTCAGTTCAAAACGTTTTTGCTCAAATAAACGCCATAATTCATGAATATCGCACTCATCCTAAAGCACTCAAAAACGGGCAAGTGATCTTGTAATTTTTCGGACATTCTAGCATAGTCACCTTTATCGTAAAAAAAGACTCGCCTTGACTCACATTTCTTTTGTCTACTATGCGATGCTTTTATGCATGCGATGACCGCCTGATGATCACTAATGCCTGGAATAACATGAACAGCATAAACTTGATCCGGAGAGTTGGAAAAGAAAAGATCTAAAACATTTTTATCCCTAGTTGGTTCCTGAACGTACTGTACTAAGCCAAAAGTATCTATGATGATCTTCATTTCTATATCGATTCCACAACCTGTTGTGGTTACACACATGCCATCACCCAAGTGCAGATCCGGCAGATTCAAATCACCCCCGAGCAATATCGGTTTTTGGGAGACCTCGGAAATACTTTCATAGAGTGATTGCAAAGTGCTCAGATCAAAACCGGGAGGGCGATAAAATGATCCAACAGCGTATGACGAGTTGTCGTGCAGCGTAAGTGTACACCATATTGATTCAACGTCATTGTAATCGACATCTAGTAATGATGATCTTAAAGAGGAATGCACCAACAGAAAGACGCCCCCGCCAAACCGGGATTTGTCTTTGCGGTAAGCAATGAATTCTTTAGGAAACACCTCGCTATCCCTGATTGATGCATCTAACCATGATTCAGTACCAAATACTATGTCTGCCTTTACAGACTCTAGAAGACTAGCAAACTCATTGACTTTATTTACAATGCTTCTGCAGTTAACGATTTTGGCAACTAAATCTCGTTGGAGGCTTTTCCTTGGATGAATGGGGCTTCATCGTTTCATGGCGGGAATAACCACCTGCTTTTCTTTGTCCCACATTAAAAGCCTTTCCGTTCAGAATAAGTTTGTCGTACTTTAGTTTGATCTTGCTTTTGTCGGCCTCCTGAATTTTTGCGTATTCCCACATTCGCTTCCGAACATTACGTGTCTCTGTTGAATAATCTTGATCCACGCTATACTCAGAACCCTTGAACTTTTTCGCGCAACTCATGACTTCTTGTTTCTCTTTATAGGAGGCAAAATTCACTATTATAGGTCGTGCAGTCTTATCACTGAAACGCCCGACACGGTGCGCCCTTTGTACAGTTTTCAATTCGATCCCTAGCTTTGACTGACAGATGCTTTTGATTAGGTTCTCAGATTCTTCCCATGTTTCTGATTGGTTGCTGTCCTTAACGCCATAGAAGACAAGGTTTTGCCTCCGACTTTGATTTTCAAGATCGGTATTCTTGATATGCAGATCCTTTACCTCTCGCGTTAAGTGTTCAATAACATTAGCCTGTTCAATAACCAATTTGTCGAGAGCGTCAATCTGTCCTCCAGCTTTGTCAAGTTTACTGCTTATATCCCCTATGATGGCTTCATGATTAGCGATAATCGCGTCGATGTTATCTAACTTAGCCATAATAGCTGCCTGACCGCATTGGAAACTCTTAAGGAGTTCCACTTGACATTCACTAAGAGGGCCAGGATTGAGCTCAATATCTCCGGACAGTAGCAGTAGGAGCACCAGGTACAACACCCGATTCACAATCAGGCGAAACTGCTTGCAACATACAAGTTTGCGTACTCGTCTGCTACGACAAACAGAAGCGCTTGGCGTGGGTGGAGCCGGCAATGCATACAGAGGTTCTCGTATCACAATAGGATAGCGGTAACTAACCTGCATGTGCAACAGCAGCGTGAGGCGCATGTCGGCAAGCGAGCCGGCTCCAAATCCCACGTAGCCAAAGCGCAGCGGGTTTAAGTAGGCTTGGTTGTAGTCACGTGGCTCCTGATGCTCGAAGAAGATTGGTGGGTCGCAGACAATGGAATCAGTGTCCGAGTGATGCTTGGAAACGTTGATAACCGGCGATCCCCTCTCGTCGACGGTGGTCGACACGGCGGTCAACTTCCAACCGCGCGCGGCCGATTAAAAAGGCTGGATGAGGCAAGGGGACATCGCCTGTCCTGTCGGGCCGAGCACAGCCGAGGTTCCGAGCGTAAAAAAGACCTGCATGTGCAACAGCAGCGTGAGGCGCATGTCGGCAAGCGTGCCGGCTCCAAATCCCACGTAGCCAAAGCGCAGCGGGTTTAAGTAGGCTTGGTTGTAGTCACGTGCCTCCTGAGGCTCGAAGAAGATTTGGTGGGTCGCAGACAATGGAATCAGTGTCCGAGTGAAGCTTTGAAACGTTGATAACCGGCGATCCCCTCTTGTCGACGGTGGTCGACACGGCGGTCAACTTCCAACCGCGCGCGGCCGATGAAAAAGGCTGGATGAGGCAAGGGGACATCGCCTGTCCTGTCGGGCCGAGCACAGCCGAGGTTCCGAGCGTAAAAAAGACCTGCATGTGCAACAGCAGCGTGAGGCGCATGTCGGCAAGCGTGCCGGATCGAAATCACACGTAGCCAAAGCGCAGCGGGTTTAAGTAGGCTTGGTTGTAGTCACGTGGCTCCTGATGCTCGAAGAAGATTGGTGGGTCGCAGACAATGGAATCAGTGTTTGAGTGAAGCTTGGAAACGTTGATAACCGGCGATCCCCTCTTTTCGACGGTGGTCGACACGGCGGTCAGCTTCCAACCGCTCGCGGCCGATGAAAAAGGCTGGATAAGGCAAGGGGACATCGCCTGTCCTGTCGGGCCGAGCACAGCCGAGGTTCCGAGCGTAAAAAAGACCTGCATGTGCAACAGCAGCGTGAGGCGCATGTCGGCAAGCGTGCCGGCTCCAAATCCCACCGGCACGATGGTTTTGTCACGATGGTAGAAATGAAGGCCGGTGGGACTTCTTTGGAAACCGGCGCGTCAGCAGCGGCCACCCAGAGAAAGCTTCTCTACGATATGAGTGACTGTAGCAGCCAAAACACTGCGGCGTACTTGGTATGACGTGATGAGGTGATGACTCCTCGTCCGACGACGGGTTCGTACCCACCGTTAGCAAGAAGGCCAAGCGCAGACAGCGCAGACACGTCGAGTCGCGCTCACCAAGCCCGTCAGCGGTTATTGCGGCGCGCAGAGTCCCGGCCCGACAACCGACAACATGAACCTCTTGATCAGGCAGACCACCTCGTACCAGGACAGATCAAAGACGTGCGAGGAACCCTCGCAAAAAAAAAAATGCCGACGATTACGTTACTTCCTAATGCGAAATTTGAGCGCAGCACATCAGCTGTTTCAACTTTTCGATAGATTGAGGCAAAGAATTCGGGCAAGACGCATGTACAATTATAGAGAACTTTTTATTTTTCACACATATTCTTTCCCCAAGAAACGCTCCGCTAACAGTTCTTGATTGTCATGAAGGAAGCTTTGTGGTCGGAGAAATAGATAAATATAAGCTCGACTTGCTGCACCAATGCCTGGTTCTCAAAGAGGTCTAGGCAAGTATTTCAGGAGGTTGCCACAGCCGTAGGAGGCGTTACGAGTGAGAGGAACGGGATGTTCTCCCACATGAGTGGTAAGAAATTCCCGTTTATCTCTACATCTACATTAAAGTCCCGACCCACACTGCAATCCTGGCAGGTGGCAGTTTATGGTTGATCGCGAGAGTTCCCTCACCGTTGTCAGCACTAATGCTGGCAGCCTACACCTCTCTCTCTCATCACTCCACGTACCTATAAGTGCAGTTCAGGTTCCACTATCCCAGGCAGCCAGTTATGCCCATTTCCTTTCCTTAAAATGATCTGAGTGTAAAACGTTGTCCACGCCAACGCCAATGAACACAATTAATACCGAAGGCCTATGGCCCCAGCACGACGATTCTGGCACAATGTTGTCAATGCCAACGCATATAGCGCACATTTGTCACTACCGCCACGTAGATTAAAGCACGATGAGGTGTCCCCTGTTCCAAGAGGGCAGAGGGCAAGAGGGCCTTCCCTCTGTTTCAGGTGTCCATCGAGATGTGTGAGACAAATAGTGCGCCATTTTCTTTCCTCAAAAATCAATTTACCGATTTTGCCCTCTGGTTTCTAGGCTCCCGCACCATAGGTTTCGCAAGCTTAAAGCGCGACTAAGGTGTCCACTGCTGGTAACAACGGACAACGGCGACGGCGACGCCGCGAAACGCAGAAACGGGTGCCAAAGGCTGTGCTCTAAAACGTCATTGCCATTGATGTCAAGGAGAGGAGCGCACCATCATCACCAAACTAGGCAGTACCAGCCGCGCACTGGATGCGACACCAAACACAGCAGACACAGGCGGGATACTCGCTACCGTGTGTTGTGTTTTTCGTGTGTTTTTATGCCTCGTGTGTCCCGACTGTTTCTCTGCTTCTATCCTCTGTTTCCTTCGCGCTAGTTAACTTGTCGCTGCCAGTGTCCCGTCATCAACTAGCCCAGCATTCTTGGTTAATCGCTATCAGCGGAAGCCCTCTTATCCTCCAAGACAGCGGCAGCACGCCTGGCGGGATTTACAGCGTGACGCCGATTTCCACATCTTAATCAAGCTGGCGACCAACAGCACTTCGATAACCCAGGTTCAGCGCCTCGGATGATCTAAAGGCGTCAGGATTCTTCAAGGGTGACTATAACATTATGCGGGAAGGCTGGAGACTTTCGCCACCAACTTCGAGATTTCGTACCTAAACCGCTGTAGTGCAGGAAGTAAATGAGGTTCGGCGACATAAGCGGCTTCTGCAACAAGTCCATCCTGGCCGAAATGCTCCGAGCCACACAGCGGCGACTTTTGCCGCGCAACTGCCTTTAATTGCGCCAATTGCTGTGGCCCTCACGACTCTGTCTGGACAGACTGCCCCCGTCAAAAGACTGAACGGGCGGTACAGAAAGAAATGGTGCGAGATCAGTAAACGCAGAGAGGCCGCTGCAAAGGCGCGACTACGTTGTTCGTGCTTCCGAAGGTCCCCGAAGACGCCAGTCCATGTGGTGGCGTTGCATCTTCTTTGAGGACAAGGAAGAGGAGGTGCCAGGCACGTCTTGAGTGGAACGTTTAAGGTACTCGGGCACAGCGACATGTTGTTCGCTAGCCGTCGCCGCTCATTGGTTCTCAAGCTATCTCCAATAAATGTCTGGCCGCGTCTAGCGCCCACATCTGGGTGACCCGCGAGTCGCACCTTTTCCCTCAGGGGCGTTTCTGGACGGCTGGCTGGCAGGACCTATGCTTCGACCCGCCGCTTTCGGCGTTTCCTCTGTGACATCCTACAGCCCGACATGCTGCGCCGTCTCTCCTGCCCTGCCCTGAGCCCTACGGTGACATTTTTCAAGCGCTAAGGCAACAAGGACGAAGAAGGAACAGACAAGGACGAGCGCTACTTCCAACTGTTTATTTCGTAAAACCGCAAGTGCTTAAAACAGTTCTCGAACGCTTTTATGACACGGCAGTAAATTGCACGTGCGCGATTACACAGTATAGCTACCGAGACTAACAGAACTATGAAGATATAAGTGCACGATTACGTTGATACCCTGAGGAAGGCAAGTTCTTTTTTTGACAATGAAATGGACGGTGAGCTTACACAATTGCTACCCAGTGATGCTATGTTCTGTGCTTCTATAATCTCTCGGGTTAGTTGATCGCGACTACGTCCGATGATGTGGCACTGATTTAACAATGGAGTACAATTACGGCACTTACTGCAGTGAATGGCTAGGTTGCTTCCGTAGGAATTTTTAACATTATTGTTGTGCTGGCGTAGCCGGTCATTGAGACAACAGCCCGTTTGCCCAACATACTTTTTGCCACAAGATAGAGGGATGCAGTACACAACACAGTCTACACATTCCACGTACGCTGTTTGGTGTTTGATGCCACATAATTGTTTGACAGAAGAGTAGGGTTTCGTCAGCTTGCAAAGTTTGTTAAGCTTGTTAGGGGCCGTGAAAACAACTCTAACATCTGCTTTCTGCGCTACCTTTTTTAAGTTGTGGGAAACAGTGTGCACGTAAGGGAGCACAGCAACCTTTTTTCTCTCACTAGACTCATGTGCCATCATGTGCCTCGTCACAACAGCCAGAAGCTCAGCAGGCCTCTGGAGCGACGTCGAAGCCGCGGCCAGCTGATACTAAAGAGCCCTCGCCCGAGACGAAGCCAAATCTGCAGTCCTTCACAAGGTCCGCAACGCACTAAAAGTCACAAGGAGCAGGATAAGAATGCCAAACCGGTGACATATATTATGCTGGGGCAACCTAAAAAATTTAAGAATAATAACTCTTTGCCTGCACCCCATACGTACGATAGGGTTAATGTAATTGGAAGATAAAAGGAAAGGCCGGTGGCAATGGTAATTTTACCACCCGGAAGTAGGGAAAAAAATAAAAAAATGGGGGGCAGCCGGGAGAGCGGGCCCGGGTAGACTCCCCTGATCTCCCCTCGGAAGTAGCGGAGAGTATGGGAAATATGGATGGGGTGAACGGTTTTCAGGAAATGGGTTATGGGATATAGGGCGGGAATGGAGACAGCGAGTTGTTTGGTCGCATCCTTCATTTATCTCGACTCCATTTCTGGCCTGCCTGGCCAAGACAGGGAGAGCATCGAGATTGCTCAATGACATGGTCCTGCTCACGGGATGCCCGAACACCAACCAAACGCAACGAACGGGCTACGACCGCCGGAGGCAGGAGAACCTAACTCGGGGTCAGCTACCTGGGGCCTCTCCACGACGGGGTTTGTTTCCGACCTGCCAGCTAATAGCCATCGAGTGCTTTTCGCAGTTTTTCAGACATCGGAAAAATGTATGATGTGATTCAGCCAGTAGAGGCTTAGGCCGTCAGCCTGTCGGCACCACGACCTCCGTGGACCCACCGGTGCTTCCAACCAACTACCCATGCACTTAATTTCTCCCCTAGCTTGCTCCACTCCTACTGAGGAGAGAGTGTTCGAGGCTGGCCTGACTGGGCCACAAACCAAAAACGTGACTTAGGGTGAGATGACCCGGGCCTAATCCGCCAGGACTCCACAACGTCGACGGTTTTCACTGGACGTTTCAAGGTCGTAGACCGCCCCCCTTAACTCCGCATCCCGCAATTCAAATTCAAATTCAAATTCAAATTTATTTAGCATCAACAATGATCTTACAGAATTCGTGATGCAACGGGGTGCTAGCAAAAGGCCTGTAACGGCTTGACAAAGGCTAGCACCCCGTTCACAAAGCAATACTGCAGGGGACAAAAAGTGATAGCGATATAAAGAAAAGCAATATATATATGGCGACGGCTTTACATAATCATAAAAACATGTTAAGTGATAGGGCTAACATTGCGGGTTCATAATTGTAAGTGTTAATGTCTTGGAGGTGACTTGGAGGTGTTATCAGAAGAGTTAAGAGCATGTGGTAGTGTGTACATCAGCATTTGGCGGCCATAGTTAGTACGGGTGTGAAGAATCTTCCATGTCTGACTGCTTCGTGTGCTATATGCTTTCGCAAACGGAGACAGGGTCGCAAGGTTTTCAAGGAAAGGGTCATTATTTAGATGAAAGGCATGATGACGTTTTAACAGAAGTGCATTGAACAGGTTTGGTAATGGTTGTAATCCAAGGTCATCAAAAAGAGGTTTTGTGTGGGCGTCATTGGGTTCATTTGAAATAATTCTTACACCTTTTTTCTGCAGTCGATAGATTTTGGACAAGTTTGTGTACGTTGTGGTGCCCCATATCAAGTAGCAATACGATAATGTGGATGTGAAAAGGGAGTTATACAAAAGTAATTTAATGTGCTTAGGAAGAAAGTTGCGAAAACGTGCAAGAATACCAACTATTCGGGATAGTTTGGAGTGAACGAGGTCAGTATGTGCGTTCCACTGCATATTCTCATGAAAAGGACACCTAAGGTTTTTATTACTGGTACCACCTCTATGACTGAAAGACCAAGTTGCAGGACAATATTTGAATTAACTGGTTTATTTTTAGGGCGAAAAAGAACTGATTTTGTCTTCGAGACGTTTATAGTTAAGGAATTATTTAGACACCAAGTGTTCATTACATCAAGTACTGCATTCGCTTTCTTTACAAGCAGGGGTAAACTGTGATGGGAGAAAAATAAGCTTGTGTCATCGGCATAAATAACAAATGATGTATTTAAATCTATGTTAACAAGGTCATTAATGTATAGGTTGAAAAGTAGTGGCCCGAGAATACTTCCTTGCGGAACGCCATGTAGCAATGGTTTGAAGCTGGAGCAAGAGTTACTTATGTGCACCCTTTGTTGACGGTATTGTAGGTAGGATTTAATAAGAGAAAGGAAACAGCCTCTGAAACCATAATATTCCAATTTTGTTAATAGTGTAACGTGATTTATTTTGTCAAATGCCTTTGAATAGTCTATGAAAATTCCAAGTGAATACAATTGGTGTTCAAAGGCGTTAAGAATGATTTCTTTTTGCACTAGCAAGGCGCTTTCTGTAGAGCGTTTTTTGGTGAACCCAAACTGATACGGTGTCATAATCTGATGCTTGGTTAAAAATGAGCTCATTCGTACGTGTATTAGCTTCTCAACGACCTTGGAGAATACAGGAAGTATTGAAATTGGCCTGTAGTTAGACATGTTACATTTCTCACCACCTTTAAATATGGCAGTAACTTTGGCCACTTGGAGCCGGCGAGGAAATTGGCCGCATGAAAATATTTGATTAATGATGTACTCTAAAACAGGGGCTATAATAGTAGCAACATGCTTAAGTGGCCGAATCTCCAAACCATCTACATCAGTACTGGTAGTATTGTTTAGAGATAAGATTGTAGACACAACGTCATCTGCAGTTACCGGGAATAAAAATGCAGTCTCTTCTGTTGGTTGGTGCATAAAGTTCATGCAGCTTGGGTCATGATGACTATTTCCCACAGATGTGAAGAAATCATTAAAAGCTTTAGCTAATTCTTCTCCTGCAAGAGTTGTGCCATTCATACTTATCTCCATCGGGCTATCAATTGCACCAGTGTGCCGATTTAGGAGTGTGTTTAATCTTTTCCAAATTATTTCCGGAGTTTGCTTCTTGTCCTGCATGAAAAGGTTTTCAAAGTACTCTTTTTTTAATTCTCCGTAATAGGCTGTTTGTTCTGTTTCTGTGTTTTTTGAAGTCACCTAAATCGTTTTCGTTTCTGGATTTTAAAAACTTTTGATAAAGAACATTTTTCAGCTTTATAGCTTTGACACATTCAGCTGTAATCCAAGGTTTGCGTGCTTTTCGTGGCCGCTTACGAGTTTTGAAGGGAAAGCAATCATTATATACCTTTATAAATTTGTCTATGAAGATGTTATAAGCCTCCTCCGCATCAGCGCTTGAAAGAACACTCTCCCATGATATCCCTAAAACTAAATTATAGAAAGACCCCAGGGTATCTTCATTTATCTCCCGGAATGTACTTACAGTCGGTCTCGCGTCTTTTAATTGGAACTTTTTATGACTAAGCACTAAATATATAGGTAAATGGTCACTAATGTGTGTTTGAAGAACACCTGAACTGATGGGCACATTTGTAGCATTGGTGATAAAAATGTCAATGAGTGTAGATGTATCCCGCTCTATACGAGTTGGTTGTTCTATGAGATTAATAAAAGCATTAGTTTCTAAAGTGCAGCACAATTCTTCACTTTGTGGGGACGAGTGTAGGAGGTCAATGTTCAAGTCTCCACCTAGAATTAGTTTGTAGGCGTTTTCGTTGATCCAACCTAAGAAAGTGTCAAGAAATGAAAGAAAAGCTCTATTGCTACCTTTGGGCGGACGGTATGCCACAGAAAAAATGGTCATATTACATTGCAAAGTTAGCATTTCATAATCATCAGTTATTACAGAAAAAATGTCAACAATGTCGCATACAAATGTATCTTTCACTAATAACATTACGCCGCCGCCTGTCTTACCACTTCGATTCAAGTGGTAGGTCCGATAGCCGTGCACACGAAGCACTTCCGAGTCATCCCGGTACCAGGTTTCTGTTATCATCACTGCATCAAACTTAAAACCGTCAAAAAGTGTTGTTATTTCGTCTTCTTTGTTTCTGGCTGACTGAGCATTTATATGTAAGCAAGAAATGTTGTACTTCTCTGGAAAGAGCGGCAAGGTTGATACTTGTGGTGCCATCTGGTATACGATTAAGCGTGCTAAACAATCTTTTCAAGGTCACTGCTGCTCGTTATCTGAAGAACTCCGGATTTATCGGTTTTACGGGCAAATATTTTTCCGCCTTTCGTCCACGCATACAGCCAGCTCATCTCTTTTTTCCTTGCCACTGTCATACCGAGCAGCTTTTTTAACTGCGGACAGAGATGCTCGTTTACGTAGATGGGCGTTGTTTCTGAAAGGCCGACGTCGGTAGCTGATAGACGCATTTTCCGCGCCTTTTCCAACACAGCATCCCGTTTAGACCGGTTGTGGAATTGTATAACAATGTGTGGGAAAGGGGCATCTCTGGCAGGAACACGATGACAAATATCGATGTCGCTTTCTTCTATCGGCTCGCCTACTGCTTCACCAAGTTTTGCAAGGACTTCTGTTAGCTTTTCATCGGAAGAGTTGGGGACATTTTTCAGTTCAATGTTTTTGTTACGTGAATACTGCTCAAGGGCAGTTGTTCTCTTCTCATGTTGAACAGCCAGTGTTTTAAGCTCCTCTTGCTCAGCCACTAGAATTTCATTCTGAGCCTTCAGTTCATTATTTTCTACCTCGAGCCGTGTGCACTTCGTTACCATTTCCTCATACTGTTTATTGAGGAATTCAAGGCTCTGCTTCAGGTCGCGATGCTCTTTTCGAAGTTCTCTTTCGAGAGAGGTACGCAAGTCAGTAAATTGTTCCTGCAAGTCACTTTTAAGCAAGTCGCGAACTTCTTGCTTAAACTCTTTGAGAACCTTTAGTAGTTCTGCATTTGGCATGTCACAAACACTTCGGCAGCAGCAGCAGAGACACCGGAAAAGAAGTACTACAAATGTAGTCAAGACTAACCTGAAAAATGGTAGATAGTAGCTTCAATTGCTTGTGCGCGTGTCCGCTGCTGCTGCCAAAGTGTCAGGAAAGACGCTCTGCGTAGCCACAGGAAAACAGCGGATCAGGTGTCGCTCACGGTACACAGATGTCAGCCACGCCCGTAGCAGGTATCCTCGCGCGATGACACGCGCCGATGCGTCACTGGAAGTGCTGCGGAAAGTTGCAAAAGTGGTGTAGAGACGAAGGCTCGATGACCGGAAACAGGTAGGGCCGGCGCCAAGGCAGCCGCAGGTACAGTAGAAAAGGGCCACAGGAAGACCACCAAGTATAGGCAGAGGCCAACGTCCAGTACCTGAAAAATGGTAGATAGTAGCTTCAATTGCTTGTGCGCGTGTCCGCTGCTGCTGCCAAAGTGTCAGGAAAGACGCTCTGCGTAGCCACAGGAAAACAGCGGACCAGGTGTCGCTCACGGTACACAGATGACAGCCACGCCCGTAGCAGGTATCCTCGCGCGATGACACGCGCCGATGCGTCACTGGAAGTGCTGAAAAATGGTAGATAGTAGCTTCAATTGCTTGTGCGCGTGTCCGCTGCTGCTGCCAAAATGGCTGTAATGACCATTACAGCCCTGCCGCTGGCCGTGAGGCTGCTTCCCCGAGGTGTCGTTTAGAGCCCGGCCACTGCGCACGCCCCCGGGTACGGAGGGCAGTAGCATGTATTTGAAAACATTGTCGTTTTGAACATGCCTTCCGTGCACGATTTCGTGGGTCCAACCTGAGTATAAACACAGGCCTGCCTCCGCTCAGGCATCGGACTCACGAGCACGACTGGCCCTCACAGTCGGCTGGGAGTCACTGCCGCTGCATTCCCAGAGGATGGGTCCCAGCCATACCGCTCCCCACCGCTGGCGTTGAACCGGAAAAAAGTGTTTGCCAAAACTACGCCGGCCCGTACCCAATGGCGAGGGGAGGGGGGGGGGGGGAGAGTTGGCACGAGCAGGCAGCACAATTAACCCCCCCCCCCCCCAAAAAAAAAGCGTTGACAGCAGTAACACGCATCACCAGCCCTACTTTACCCGCAAATGACTCTGAATGGGTGCCAGCGAGTGTACTCGAGCCATTACCTCAAGCGATTACCTTCTGTAGTGAGGCCGCGTGAGTCGAGTTCTGCGCCTCCACGTCGCCAGACCCTGACGATCTATGCAACGGACCCTCCAGGTACGTTTTATAGACCCGGTGGCGCCTCACTTCGCCCTGGTGTTTCGTCTTCCCTTAACCCAAGAACCGGACACGCGGCAACTTTCTGCTTGCGTATTGCCACCGCCAGCCCCTCAGGACCCTCCTTCACTCTCTGCACCGCTACGAATTTCTCCCACAGCACCTGTAGCATTGGCTCCATGCACAGCCTTGCCCACTCCTCACCGCGTCGTTGCCTCCATGCCCAGGGCTCGCCGCTATGCTATTCACACCCCTGCATTACACGGAGACTGCCTACGACTTTTCTGCACCGACGTCACACGGGCCGGTGACACCCACGTATGTCTACAACTGCCACTGTGCACTGTTGGCGTAGGCATTCTGCCTATGTCCACCGCGCGATGCAGAAGTCTCGTTAAGCCGCATACCCACCGTCAGCACAGCAGGCACAGGCAGCTTACTTTTTTCAACAAGGGGAAGCTTTGGGCCAGTTGGTCTGACATGTTGAAGAGGAGGAAGTCTTCTTCTCGTTCATAAGTCTCGTCCAAGTTCGCGGTTATTCCTCCTCTTACTTTGCTGCTCGTGCAGCGTCCCGACAGTTGCTCCCCCTACTTCAGCCGCAGCATAGCGACGACTCACGGCCCCTCTCTTCAGTGGGCCCGGCTTCCCGGTCGATGCGTTGTACCCAGCCGCGTCCTCCGGAACAGCCATTTTCATGCAGCTTTGCTTGCCCATCGGACTCCGACCTGTACATATGTCTATAGATTCTTGTGTTCTGCTTTGTTGTGTTTTGCGGTTTTTTCCGTTGTTCCTTTTTTTCGACATGTCTGGGTGGGGAAGGGATGTCCGCTCATGTGTCGGGTGCTTGGGCCCCGTCAGGCAGAGTGCATCTGCCTTTTGCCCTCTTATCCGAGACCTTGTTGTCTCAAATAAAGATCAATCTATCTATCTACCTCCGCTTTCAGGGTGGGACACCCTTTGCACCACCCTGCGCCGCCATTTGCCCCTCGAGGCAGCATGTTGGGTCCTAAGCGCCGGTCGCGTACTGCGCGCTATGCTTGTTGCAGGGTTTTGCTACGGTTTCCTCGCGACTGAATTTATGCTATTGCAGTAGAAATAAACAGCACATAGTTTTTTTCGCTTGTGGCAATAAGTGGTAATAAGATTCTGGCACTTGTGAGTGTATAACACCACCTGCCGGTCTAGTTGGATGTGATCCATATGTATCAGCAGCGCGAACACAAAACAGGGAGGAGAAGAAGATAGTAGAGAGCGCTGAGCTTCCAACTTTTATTTTAGCAAAAACTGAACCTGCACTTATATACACACACACCGGGTAAAAGCCCACCGGGGGGAGTATTCAAGGCGCGCGATCGTCACTGAGACGTCATGGGTCCACGGTGGCTCAGGGCGTAGGGGTAGGTAGAAGCGAAGTAGTAAATGTAACCATTGCGGCTGAGCCCAACAAAATGGCTACTAAAAGGCCCAGAAAGAAAACTACGAAAAAGAAATTTCACGCCAGGATCATTCATTCATTCATTCTGTAATGTGGAAACTCGCACAGTTAGTGTGGTCGGGCACAGTCCTTGTCCCAGGAGGGCTGCTCAGCAGGCCGGCGTTCGCAAGCGCGCACCCGAGCTTCGTCAACTTCGTCTTCTGTCTTCTTCCTCTCCTTCATCGGCGCTAGCCGCTGGGGCATCAAACCGCAACTCTCTTTCTTACAATACCCCCGGGATGAAAAGGCGCCATACTGGCGGCCTAAGGACACGAGACGATAGCTGGGTCGTAGTACGGCTTCAGGCGGTCTAAGTGCACAATTTCACGGCCGCGGCGGCGATGATCAGACGAAGGCGTGATGGGCTCCACGAGATAGTTAACTGGTGATGTCTGCTGCACAACGCGATAGGGGCCCTGGTATTTGCTCAGCAGTTTTGTAGACTGTCCTGGGCTGGAAGAGGGCACCCAAAGCCAAACCAAGGATTCAGGAAGATAGGGCGGCGGCAGACCGGGAGAAGCGGTGCGGGAGCTTTTCTGACGGTGCTGGTCGTGTGAAGTAAACGAACGGGCGAGTTGACGGCATTCTTCGGCATGCGCAGCGGCCTGAGAGACGGTTGTAAATTCGGACGAATCAGGGCGATAAGGGAGTATGGTGTCCATGATGGAGGAAGGCTCGCGTCCGTACAGTAGAAAATACGGGGAAAAACCAGTAGTGGCTTGCGTTGCAGAGTTGTAGGCGTATGTAACGAAAGGTAGAACGCGGTCCCAGTCTGAGTGATCGGCAGAAATGTACTTGGCCATCATGTCGCCGAGGGTCCGGTTAAAGCGCTCGGTCATGCCGTTCGTCTGCGGATGGTACGAAGACGTCGTGCGGTGAACGATATGACACTCCCGAAGGAGGGCTTCCACGACGCCGGACAAGAAGGCACGACCCCGGTCGCTGAGCAATTCCTGAGGCGCACCGTGACGAAGAATGATGTGCTGAAGTATGAAACCGGCTACGTCAGAGGCCGTCGCAGCTGGCAACGGGGCAGTTTCGGCATAGCGCGTGAGATGATCAATGGCGACGATGCTCCAGCGGTGCCCTGCGGCAGTGATGGAAAGAGGGCCATAAAGGTCAATTTCAACACGGTCGAATGGCCGGGCGGGACACGGTAAAGGTTGCAAAGGAGCAGGTGAATGCGGTGGTGGGTTCATGCGTCGCTGGCATTCCAGGCAAGAGCGTACGTACTGGCGGACAAAACGGTACATGCCCCGCCAATAATACCGAAGCCGTAGACGGGTAAAGGTTTTCAGCAGACCGGCATGACCGCATTGCGGGTCGTCATGATAACTGGCACAAATGGCGGAGCCGAGATGCCTTGGAATCACGAGTAGCCATTTGCGACCATCGGGGAGGTAGTTCCGACGGTACAGCAGCTGGTCACGCACGACAAAGTGATGAGCTTGACGACGGAGCGCTCTAGAAGGGAGGCCCGCTGAGCGGTTGGCTAGGAAATCCAGAAGAGAAGTAATCCAAGGATCCTTGCGCTGCTCAGAAGCCATATCAATAGTGTCAAGAAAAGGTGTGAGGCCGGAAATAGATGGTGGGTCAGGATCAGAGGTCAGAGGGGAGCGCGAGAGAGCGTTGGCGTCGGAGTGTTTACGACCGGAACGATAAATGACCCGAATGTCGTAATCTTGTAAACGCAGAGCCCAACAAGCTAAGCGGCCAGATGGATCTTTGAGTGAAGACAGCCAGCAAAGGGCATGGTGATCGGTAATAACATCGAACGGGCGCCCATATGAGTAAGGACGAAATTTTGTGATCGCCCAAATAATCGTCAAACATTCTTTTTCTGTCACGGAATAATTAGTCTCCGCTTTTGTGAGCGTATGGCTGGCGTAAGCAACGACGTACTCATTGAAACCAGGTTTTCGCCGAGCTAGAACGGCACCGAGACCAATGCCGCTGGCGTCCGTGTGGAGTTCTGTAGGCGCGGAAGGATCGAAATGGCGCAGGATCGGAGGAGGGGAAGTTAGCGCTTGTCTGTGTCTCCTCGCTTGTCCCGTCTTCTCTTGTGCGCTATTTATTTCCCTTAAGTATGTCATACCAACATGCCCAAGCCTCATCTCTTCTGAGAGGTGAGAAGCTGGCGCAGCGTTGCAAAAGCTTCGTCGCACGCAGGGGACCAAGCCGACAAGTCGTGGCTACCAGCGAGAAGTTTCGTGAGCGGGGCGATAACGACAGCGAAATTCTTGATGAACCGGCGAAAGTAGGAGCAAAGTCCAAGAAAGCTTCTCAGCTCTTTGAGGGATGCGAGCTTCGGGAAATCAGCAACTGCGCGGAGCTTGGCAGGGTCCGGGAGTACACCATCCTTGGACACAACGTGGCCTAGAATAGTAAGCTGTCGGGAGCCAAAGCAACACTTTTTCAAGTTTAGCTGCAGGCCAGCATCACTCAGACAGCGAAGAACACTCTCGAGGCGGAGAAGATGAGACGGAAAATTCTTGGAGAAGATGACAACGTTGTCCAAGTAGCAGAGGCATGTCTGCCATTTAAGTCCACGGAGGATGTTGTCCATCATACGCTCAAAAGTGGCAGGCGCGTTGCACAGACCGAAGGGCATCACATTAAATTCATACAGCCCATCAGGCGTGATGAAAGCTGTTTTCGGGCGGTCGACGTCGGCCATCGGCACCTGCCAGTACCCAGAGCGCAGATCCCACGAAGAAAAGTACTCCGCTCCCTGCAGGCAATCCAGCGCGTCATCTATACGAGGCAGGGGGTAGACGTTTTTCCGAGTAATTTTGTTTAGCCGGCGGTAGTCTACGCAGAATCGAATGGAGATGTCCTTTTTCTTTACGAGCACGACCGGAGAAGCCCACGGGCTGTGAGAGGGCTGGATCACGCCGCGATGTAGCATGTGGTTCACCTGGTCAACAATGATGCGGCGCTCGGCGGAGGAGACGCGGTAGGGGCGTTGGCGCAAGGGTCCATGGGTGCCAGTGTCGATATGGTGGCGAACCGCTGTTGCACGACCCAACGGTGCTTGCGGAGAGTCGAAGGATACGCGGAAGCGCTGCAGCAAAGCGATGAGCTGGGCGCGTTGGTGAGGTGGTAGAGCGGCATCGACAGAATGGGAAAACATATCCGGGGAGGACGGGTCGGCGACGTCGGCGGGAGGAGTGAGGGCGTTGACGTCATGGGCGTCGGGGTCATCAAAGACAGGAGAAGCGTCGTCGAGATCGATGACATCAACCGTGCAAAGCGATTCTCCCCGAAGTAAAGTGGTGGGTAATGGCAACGGGTTCGCGACGTACAGGGCGCCACAACCACCAGAAAGTGTGAGCACGGCATGAGGGAGCATGACAGATTTGCGGTGCGCACAAAGAGGAGAGGGTGAATAAAGGACAGTAGCGTCAGACAGGGCAGTACAAGTCAGCGGCACGAAAACAGAAGAGAAAGCTGGTAAGTAGACGTCGTCTGCGGCGAGAATAGGCGCGGCTGTAACAGGGGAGGCGTCCACAAGAGCATCACACAGCGGCGACAAATCAATTTCAGCACGTGCATAGTCAATGATGGCGTGATGCGCGGACAGAAAGTCCCACCCGAGGATGATGTCATGAGAGGAGCGGGTGAGAACGAAGAACTCAATGGTGTAGAAGAGGCCTTGGATGACGAGGCGGGCAGTGCAAGCTGCCAGAGGGCGAATGGGGTCAGCACTGGCGGTGCGAAGCGAAAGGTCAGAAAGCGGCGTCATCACTTTTTTTAGTTTGCGGCACAAGTTGCGACTAATGGTGGACACGGCAGCACCAGTGTCAATGAGCGCGTCAACAGTAACACCTTCAACGATCACTTCAATAACGTTCATGGGAGCGGTGATAGGGCTTGAGACGGTCGTTGACGGCGCAGTTCTTGCCTCCGGAACTGCGGCGCCTAGTTTTCCGCTTGGAGTGGTGGTGACCGGCGGCGCATAGGAGAGAGCGAACGGCGTAGAGGAGACGGCGACCGATGGTTTCGGTTGTAGGAGTCGGAGCGAGACGGAGAGGGATTCTGCGGAGGTAGAGGAGAAGTGACAGGGACGGAAGGCAACGGAACGTCGTACGTTGGTGGGCGCCCGTAGTCGTAAGGACGGGATCCGCGCGTGCGGCACCAGCGGGCCACATGACCAGCGAGACCGCAGGCATAGCAAATCTGGCGGTTATCTGGGGTGCGCCACGGATTCACAGGGCGGGGACCGGTGCGAGGCAGAGGATGGTGAGTGAGTGGCAGTGCAGGGGCGAGCTGCTGCTGAGGGTACACGTTGACAGGTGGCGCATAAGCAGGCATAACCGGTTGAGGTCGTGGCCGGGCGACTGCTTCAGCATATGTCAGCGGTGCAGTAACCAGAGGAGGTGGATTAGCAGGCGGCAGGACCTCAGCTACCTGCTCCTGGATTACACGCTGAATAGAAGGCGACAGCGATGGCGTTGGAGCGGGTTGGCAGGTAACCATCGATAGCTGACGAGCGACCTCCTCCCGCACAAACTGTTTGATGTGCTGAAGAAGTGTCGGCTGATCGTGGGCACCACTGCCTGCTGCCAAGCTCGAAATGGTGTCGTCCGAGCAAGTGGTACGGCGGGTGGCACGTCGCTGTTTGCGGAGCTCGTCGTAGCTCTGACACAAAGACACCACGTCGGAGACGGTTTGGGGATCTTTAGACAACAACATTTGAAACGCACCGTCCTGAATCCCTTTCAGAATGTGTCGGATTTTGTCAGCCTCGCTCATAGATGGATTGAGGCGCTTACACAAATCAACGACGTCCTCGATGTAGCTGGTGAAATTCTCACCATTCTGCTGGGCACGACTGCGCAAACGTTGTTCGGCACGAAGTTTTCGGATAGCGGGGCGGCCGAAGACGTCAGTCAGGTTGGTTTTGAGAGCCGCCCAGGTAGTAAAATCCGCCTCGTGGTTGCTTAACCACAAGTTGGCGACGTCGGTCAATTAGAAGATGACGTTCGTGAGCTTAACGACGTCATCCCATTTGTTGTAAGCGCTCACGCGTTCGTAGGAGGCCAGCCAATCTTCTACGTCGGTGTCGTCAGTGCCGCTGAAGATCGCCGGGTCGCGCTGACGGACGGCACCGGAACAGATGACAGGCTGGGCAGGTTGGACCGAGGTGTCGGACGTCGTGGTAGAGCCTGGTAGCCTGGGCATCGTGGCGGAGATCCACGTGGAGAACAAGCAGCACCTCCACCAAGTGTAATGTGGAAACTCGCACAGTTAGTGTGGTCGGGCACAGTCCTTGTCCCAGCAGGGCTGCTCAGCAGGCCGGCGTTCGCAAGCGCGCACCCGAGCTTCGTCAGCATCGTCTTCTTTTTCCTCTCATTCATCGGCGCTAGCCGCTGGGGCAGCAAACCGCAACTCTCTTTCTTACAATTCATTCATTTATTGTACCCTTAAAGGCCCTTTTCGGGCATTACATAAGGGGGGGAACAGTTGAAATACAAAGTAAAGAAGCCACCGCGATGGCTCAGCGGTTATGGTGCTCGGCTGCTGACCCAAAAGACGCGGGTTCGATCCCGGCCGCGGCGGCTAGAATTTCTTTGGAGGAGAAATTCTAGAGGCCCGTGTACTGTGCGATGTCAGTGCACGTTAAAGAACCCCAGGTGGTCGAAACTTCCGGAGCCCTCCACTACGGCGTCTCTCATAGCCTTAGTCGCTTTGGGACGTTAAACCCATAAACCAACCAACCAAAGTAAAGGATAACAATGTTTATACAGTAAAATACAACACAATGCAATGCAAGAAAAAAAATAAAAGCAAATAAAGAACTGGAATACGCTGTGAAATGTTAAGATGCAGTTCTGATCAATACATGGTGGCGGATAGGCTAAATAGGGAATAGTAACAAGAAAATAGTTCGGACGGCGCGAAAACAACAAAGACAAAGGAGACACGAACACAACAGGACGGGCGCCAACTTGCAACTGAAGTTTATTGCACCAGACCCCTACATTTTATGCATCACCCCAGCCATATCTCGCAAACCTATCACACATCAAAACGAAATTGTCATCAAAAGTCCTAACACCGGAAGTAGGCGCAACTATTACACACAGATATGCATTCTGCACTATACACATGATAACATTTTCCTTATTTTATGAACATCAAAAACAGTTCACGAAATGCAGATCACAAGTGCTATATCAGATTCCTCTAAGCTGTGGTCTTGTGTACATAGGGCAAACCGGTCGATGTTTTAATGAACGGGCCAGCGAACACATGCGGAATGTGCGCCAACAACATGGAAGTTTCCTTGCTGACCACTGCAAGACTTGCAAAGGGTGTAGTCCGGATTTGAGCAAAACAGTTTTTTTGAAGAGCGGTAAAGACAGATTTGAGCGGGAAGTAGTGGAGGCATTTTTTATTAAGAAAGCGGGAAGCGCATGCGTGAGTAGGCCTTCAATTTCAATTAGTGACGCTGAGGTGGCTTTTCTCGAAGGCTGTCTTTAGATTTTACGTTTTATCTTTGACGCTGGGAGGTTTTCTCAATGATTTTGACGCTAGAAATAGTTCATTGACGCTGGGAGGTTTCCCCGAAGGTTTACGTTTTCATGTCCACCAAAAAATTTTCCGCGTTTGTTGTTGGTCATTCTTTCATTATCACAATTTGTGTTAAATCAGGATTGTTGAGTTTGCGCTCTGGTTGCCTTGTTCAAGCGTTTGTATTTCTTTTCAGAAAGAATTGCTTTCATGTGGGTTGCGCGCTCTTCTAATCTTGAGACTCATAAAATAAAGAAAATGTTATCATGTGTATAGTGCAGAATGCATATCTGTGTGTAATAGTTGCGCCTACTTCCGGTGTTAGGACTTTTGATGACAATTTCGTTTTGGTGTGTGATAGGCTTGCGAGATATGGCTGGGGTGATGCATAAAATGTAGGGGTCTGGTGCAATAAACTTCAGTTGCAAGTTGGCGCCCGTCCTGTTGTGTTCGTGTCTCCTTTGTCTTTGTTGTTTTCGCGCCGTCCGAACTACTTTCAAAATATGAACCAACTAGCCCAAATCAAAGTACTTCTTGTAACAAGAAAAATAAATGGTAAAAATCAAAGCATGAGGTTGTTTTTTTCATTTGCTGTAATGTTCGATTAGTGCGTCTCTAAATTTACTAGCGTCACGCTTGTTTACAATGTGATCTGGTAACTGGTTCCAATTTTCTATTGCTGTAGGTAGAAATTATTTATTGAAGGCTATTGTAGAACCATGTAAACGCTGAACACTCAGGGAATTGATGAGGCGACGCGATGTTCGGATGGGAGGAAGGAGTAATAAGTCGCGGAGGTAAGGAAAGTTGTAATACAATGTATGAAAAAGGCAAAGTCGTGAGGTTTTTCGACGGTTCTCAAGTGGTAGCAGGTTGAGTGTTTGTTTAATCCTGGTGATGCTGTAGTGTCTGTCATAATTTGTGGTTATGTAACGTGCTGCGCGGTTCTGAATAGCTTCTAGGGTGTTAATTAAGTACGCCTGATGAGTGTTCCATATAGAAGATGCATATTCAAGTTTACTACGGAGGACAGATTTGCATGTTTTTACAAAACAGTGGTAAAAAAGGGTGATTCATTTATTTCTCAGATTGCGCCAATGACATATCGCCAATCATCGTAGGACATCCGATTGCTATGTAGGTTTGTACTACCAAAATGCAGAACTAACTATGGATTCTGTATGTTAAGGTATATTGTGCCAAAGTTCCTCAATACCTCATTCAGTGACCAAGTGAATATTTTGTCTTTGTCTGCCATCCGGAAAAGCTTTATTCAGCAATATGTGCTACAGTGATGCGAAGCGTCTGGGTGTACTATGCCACTCTGTGTAATAACCTCAGTCTTTTATTATAATTATTACTGCCAATTGCTAGATATCTGTTTCCTATAATACATTGTTCTTCATAAGCGCACTTGTATCCACTTTTCAACAGTGTTTTTTTTTTCTCTCTCTTTTTGCCTCGTGCCAACTGCCGACTTGTAAGGATGGTGAGGCCCGTTAAGCGGTGTATCATTCACTGCTTTTTTCTCACCATCCCCAGTTTGCGTGTACAAACTGAAATAAAGATTTGATTGATTGAAGGTTTCATATGCAAATTTACGGACAGAAGGAGGAGCCAAGTCTGATGAAGCCGAGTAATTTGTATGAATTGGCTGCTAATTTCAAGATGTGTTCGGACCAGGTTAAATTGCTAGAGATGTTGACTCCGAGATATCGGTAGGATTGCACGTTTGTTAATGTGTTTGAAAGCAATGAATAAGCGTCAGTGAGGCTGGAATGTTTGCGAGATACTTGCATGTATTGGCATTTTGAGATGTTTAGCGACATAAGCCACTCAGAGCACCATCGTTCAATTATGTTCAAGTCGTTCTGGAGTAATAATTGGTCTCTGTTAGTAGCAATGCGGCGATAAAGAATGCAATCATATCAAAGAGGCGAATTGTAGTAGAAATACCAGAGGGAAGATCATTAATGAAGATGAGGAAAAAGAAGAGGGCCAAGGACCGACCCTTGTGGTACACCAGACAGCACTTTAGTAGGACCTGAACAATGGTTGTCTATTACCGTGTACTGAGAACGATCTATTAGAAAACAGTGTAACCATGCTACAATTAGAGGGTCAATGGACAGACCGAAAAGTTTAGACATGAGACGATGGTGGGGTACGCGATCGAAAGCCTTAGAAAAGTCTAAAAAATGATGTCAGTTTGGAATGAAGAGTCCAGATTTAAGTGAAGATCAGTAGTCAATTCAAAAAGCTGAGTTTCGCAGGAGAGACCGGAGCGGAAACCATGCTGTTTAGTGAAAAAGAAAGAGTTATGATCGAGAGGCGATGCGACTTGTGAGTATATTATGTGTTCGAGAAGTTTACAGGCAATGCATGTCAAGGAAATGGGGCGATAATTGGATGGGTCTGATCGGTTACCAGCCTTAAACACCGGCACAACTTTACTTATTTTCCAATCTTTAGGTAGTTCACCCGTTGATATAGACTGTTCAAAGATTACTTTGAGGAATTGACTGGAAATGTCCTTGGTACTTTTAAGTAATTTCGCGGGTATTCTATCAGGCCCAGGTGTACTACTCGATGTTTTAAGATCGTCAATTAATTTTGTAATACCATCTGTTGTAATGCAAACTGGGGGAATCTGAGAAAAATTTGAGTATGGAAATGTTGGTATGTTCAAGGGAGGTTCGTGGGTGTAAACTGATGAAAAATATGAATTCATGACGTCTGACCGGTGTTCAGTGGAACAGATGATCCATCTTGGTTGACCAAGGTGATGCTTTGTGAACGACTTGTGCTTGGTGTCAGTAAGGCCCAAAACTTCTTCGGGTTCGTGTGAATAATATTCATCAGGTCCTGGTGGAAGAATTTTTTTTTAGTGCTCCGTAACAAACCTGTATATTGGTGAAGACATGCAAAGTATTTTTTCTATTTTGAAGGAAAATTCGAATTTTTTGCCTCACGGTAAAGGCGTTTTTTTCTTTGTGATAGTCTTCTGAGCGCGCTAGTGTACCACGGTCTTCGAGCATCACCACGTATACGAATGAGGGGAACGTACGTGTGAACGAGTGATAATAGTTTGTTTACATGCAAGGGGGTCATTAACCCGCGTTTGTTCCCTCACCCACTCCGCCCTCTTCCGATCTCTTAACGTTACACCTATCATTTTTCTTTCCATAGTTCCCTGCGTTGTTCTTAACTTAAGCTGGACCCTCTTTGTTAGTCTCCACGTTTCTGCAACATAGGCGAGTACCGGTAAGATACAGCTGTTCTATACTTTTCTCTTGCGGGATAATGGTAAACTACCATTCATGGTCTGAGAGAACCTGCCATATGCGCTCCACCCCATTCTTGAAGGAATTGGTGAGCGCTATAAAAACACGGAAAAGGGACGAACACACAGGACGAAGCGCTTTCTAACAACTGTTTAATCTCAGAAGAAACATAACTATATACACACATTTGACGTCATATCATACACAGAAGCAGGAGGAACGCACGCGCTGACAAGAATGAAGGAAAAAAAAAGGAAAGCCAGGTAAAAACTACGCGCGCTTACAACAGCCGAAGATTACTATTCTTGAGATAGGTTATTCAGTTCCCCCTAACATCACCGAAGGGGAGCTGACGCATTGCTTATCTGGAGCAACGTGCATTGCGAAAGCTTCGTTAATTTCTCGTTCCCGTCTGTTGCTAGCCCTACCTACTTCTTTGGTGTTTTTTAGCAGTGGTATGCATTTACAGTGTGCACAGTGGGGTGCCAGATGCCCGGATTTTGGAATCTGTTCAAATGATCTTTCGTGTTCCCGGAGCCTCTTGTTAAGGCATCTGCCCGTTTGCCCTACGTAAGTTCGTTGGCACCTGAGCGGAACGCTCTAAATGACGTTTTCGTCACACTTTACATAGGTGTTTTCGTGTTTGATGTCGCACACAGGTTTTTTTTTTTTTGGTCTTCCGCCTCGTTGACCTTTTTACACATTACAATGAGCTTATTGGGAGCTGAAAAAACCACCTGGACTCCGTACTTGTTAGCTGTCCTCCTTATTCTGTGGGAGATATTGTGAACATACGTAAAAAGGTCAACGAGACTGAAGACCACAAAAAGAAACCTGGGTGCAACATTAAATACGAAAACACCTATGTAAAGTGTGACGAAAACGTCATTTACAGCATTCCGCTCAGCTGCCAACGAACTTATGTTGGGCAAACGGGCAGATGCCTTAACAAGAGGCCCCGGGAGCACGAAAGATCATGTGAACCTCAGCCACTCGAATTTGACTACTCATTACAAGAAAACAAACTTAATCGAGTAACTGAATATACATACCTGGGAGTGACAGTTACTTCAGACCTGCGTTGGAACACTCACGTACATAACATTGTTGCTAAAGCAAATAAAAGATTAGGATTCATTAGGCGGTCACTTAAGCATGCTACACAGGATACTAAACTTACGGCTTATGAGATGCTCGTACGCCCGATAATGGAATATGCGTGTGAGGTGTGGGATCCCTACACTCAAACACTTGCAGCTGAACTGGAGCGTGTGCAGCGACGAGCACTTCGCTTTATCTATTCTCGCTTCCGAAGACAAGACCAGGTAACCCCACTTTACACTTTAGCGAACTTGCGCCCTCTTCAATGTCTAGCAAAGCGGAAAGTTGGGCAAGTTGGATAACGTTCATTATGTAAAAAATAGCGCACAGGGAACACACGGGACGGAAAGTAAACGACACAGACAAGCGCTAACTCGCAACTGAGGTTTATTGCTGACGCGCGCAATATAAGGTAGTCACTTTAAAAACATAAAACAAAAACAACCACAAACAGTCCCTCCTGGAAAGACCAAGTAAGAGGAAAAAATTGAAATTGAAGCATCAGGCGCCACTCATCGCTGTGGAAGATCAGTTAAAAAAACCGTTATCAAAAAAGGAATTCAATGCAACGCTGAGGCTAAAAAATCGATTTCACAGTCTGCCAAGTTAACAGAGGGCTCACTGATACACGGATGCCGACATTTCCTAATATGGTATGCCTCCATTATCTCGCGTACACGCTGATCTCGATGTCTGAAAAGTATGACGGTACTAGAAAAAATTAGGCTTGGTGAACACCGTAACTCCCTAAAAGATCATTATGGCAATCTTCCTGAGCATTGCCGGGAATGTAGCAAAAAAGAAGAACAGAAGGGGAAAACTTGTAAACCGATTTTTTCTAGTACCGTCATACTTTTCAGACATCGAGATCAGCGTGTACGCGAGATAATGGAGGCATACCATATTAGGAAATGTCGGAATCCGTGTATCAGTGAGCCCTCTGTTAACTTGGCAGACTGTGAAATCGATTTTTTAGCCTCAGCGTTGCATTGAATTCCTTTTTTGATAACGGTTTTTTTAACTGATCTTCCACAGCGATGAGTGGCGCCTGATGCTTCAATTTCAATTTTTTCCTCTGACTTGGTCTTTCCAGGAGGGACTGTTTGTGGTTGTTTTTGTTTTATGTTTTTAAAGTGACTACCTTATATTGCGCGCGTCAGCAATAAACCTCAGTTGCGAGTTAGCGCTTGTCTGCGTCGTTTACTTTCCGTCCCGTGTGTTCCCTGTGCGCTATTTTTTACATCATCATGAACGTTATCCAACTTGCCCAACTTTCCGCTTTGCTGAATGTTATTTCTAGTTCACTGGGTCCTTTTTCTTTCAATAACCTTAACTTCAATGACCCTGCTGCAATAGTGGCACTCGTCGCTGTGTGTATCTGTAAGGCTAGGATGGTTTCCTGGCACCTTCGATATGGACTGTGCCCACCCGACGTTCAGGCTGCCGTCGGATTTCTGGAGCCATCAGCGGGTCACCGCAGACGGTTATGCAGACTCTTGAGGTCTGAGTCGTGGCGGCAGGCCCGTTTCTTCAAGGATAAACTTCGAGTCGTGTGCGGCTAAACTGAGAAGGACAGGAACTTCAGGAGCTGGTGCGCAACTTCATCCAACATCACGGAGTTGCTGTGGAATTCTGCAATTCCAACGCTACCACGACGAAAAAAGGACAACAATGCAAGAGGGAACGTCGTCATCCTAGGCGAGACGGACATCCCAGACGAGCACAGAGATGTACTCAGACTCGGCCCGAAATTCGGCTTTGAGACCGTCCTTAAGCCTGCTGAAAATTGGCAGCAGCAAAGTCGGTATCCCGTCTTGCCCGTGTCGACGTTCGAGCCAGGTGCGTTGAGGAGTGCGTCGGTGTCCTCGAAAAGACGCTCGGCCGACAATGGAAGGTAAAGTGCACCAGCCCTCTCGTTGACTTCCTTGTCTCGAAGAATTTGAGTGTAGTTTGCGCTGATAAGGAAGGGTGTTTCGTGGTGATGCCGGATATCACTTTTGGAGAAAAGGCTGCAGCTGCCATCAATAAGAACTTCAAAAGAATTGACTTCAAGAGCAAGGAGGTTCAAGAACACGCAGTTTCGTTATTGTTAGGTCACAATTTGGAGAAGCTGGCGAGTTCCGTGAAGAAGTCAGACGAGGGGCAGTTAGCGGTATTTTTCACTGCAAAGACGCACAAAACCGACATGCCCTTTCGTTCCATTGTGTCAGAGCGTCATACCTGGCAGCGCTTGGTCGCCCTATACCTGCAAGAACATCTCACGTCGTTGGTTGTCCAGGATCCCTTCGTGATACCTAATTCGGACGCTGTGGTCAACCTTCTGAGAACCATGAACCTTGGTCAGTGTGGTGTTTTTAGCATAGACGTTGAAGATTTGTATTATTCGATGCCTCATGAAGGATTAATGGAAAGTGTTAAAGTGTGTATCACGGATGACAATGATGAAGTCGCCTTTATGGGCAGATGCGGGGTTTCAGTTGAGTCCTTCATGGAAATTCTTTCTTTCTATCTTTCCTCAACCGTCATCGGATGGGAAGGAGGCTTGTTCATTCAACGTACAGGGGTTTGCATCGGTTCGTGCGTAGCCCCCATTCTTAGTAGCATTTTCCTCGCACAGGTGGACCGAAACATTGAACGTAATTCACCAGATTTGGTTAAAAAAATTTGCAGATATGTTGACGACTACCTAGTGTTTTCATATCAGTGTGATCTAACTCATAGCATGCCTGTCATTTTGAACGTTTTTAAAGAATGCAGCTCAGGTTTGAATTTCACCGTTGAGTCACCCAAAGAAGGGGTGCTACAGTTCTTAGACTTGTCGTTGTCCATGTGCAAGGATCACATTTGCTGGACTTACAGCCCCCGTTCTGCCAAGGCCCTTCTTAATTTTGCTTCGGGACACTCAAAAATCGTGAAGAATGGTATCGCGACGTCCTGCATTAAGGCAGCCATCACCAAATCGTGCATTCACTCCTTCCAAAAGAGCGTCTCTGCACAGGTGAACAGGCTCAAGGATTCAGGGTATCCCATGCATGTCATCTCGATGACGTGCGGCAAACTAGTGCGCTGGATTAAAAGGGCACAAAAATCCCAAGACGTTGGAAGGGAGCGGCAAAAAGTCGGCGTGGTGCCCTACGTGCATAGAATGGCACATGGGTTAAAGAAGGTAGGGAGCCGCTACGGCGTCCAGGTGGTTTTTTCCGGGCCAAGCAAGCTGAGCAGTTTATGCTCTCAGATACGGAACAGGCAAGAAGGTGTTGGAGATAAACGAAAAAAGCGCGGATGCACCGTTAGGCACCGCGCCCCGTTTGTTCCCTGCAGCTTGGGTGTAGTGTACAAACTACCGTTGTCCTGCGGAGCCGTCTATGTAGGACAAACGGGGCGATGCCTCAACGTTAGGCTTGGTGAACACCGTAACTCCCTAAAAGATCATTATGGCAATCTTCCTGAGCATTGCCGGGAATGTAGCAAAAAAGAAGAACAGAAGGGGAAAACTTGTAAACCGATTTTTTCTAGTACCGTCATACTTTTCAGACATCGAGATCAGCGTGTACGCGAGATAATGGAGGCATACCATATTAGGAAATGTCGGAATCCGTGTATCAGTGAGCCCTCTGTTAACTTGGCAGACTGTGAAATCGATTTTTTAGCCTCAGCGTTGCATTGAATTCCTTTTTTGATAACGGTTTTTTTAACTGATCTTCCACAGCGATGAGTGGCGCCTGATGCTTCAATTTCAATTTTTTCCTCTGACTTGGTCTTTTCAGGAGGGACTGTTTGTGGTTGTTTTTGTTTTATGTTTTTAAAGTGACTACCTTATATTGCGCGCGTCAGCAATAAACCTCAGTTGCGAGTTAGCGCTTGTCTGCGTCGTTTACTTTCCGTCCCGTGTGTTCCCTGTGCGCTATTTTTTACATCATGCTCTTCAATGTCGCCGGAAACAAAAGAGACTCATTCTTTTCTATAAGATTATGAACAACATGGTACATATCGATAAGCAGCAATACATAAGCCAAACTACTTCACGTATCATTGCAGACACGTAAAAGAACAAAAGTTTTCTAAGCACTGCTACAAGCATTCCTTCTTCCTGTCTACAGCGAGAGAATGGAACAGACTGCCAGAGAATGTGGTGCTCGCATCGGGTGTGGATGTGTTCTCTGCTGGAGTTCGTGATTGGTTGGTATAGTGCCTGATATAATGCGCCTTGCATTTGTGTTGGACATGGTGTTTCCAGATTGTTTTCTGTTTCGTTGCAGCGATATTTTTGCGCATTTTTATTTGTTGCTTAGAGGCCAATTCCATTTTTTGATATGTTAAACATTGGCACCGACTGGATGGTGCTGGTGTTTTGTTTGTCGTGTTCCGCCTTTCTAATCTGTACCTTGTATCACTCCTATCTTGGTCCTGACCGGACCGATAGTACCTCTAATAAATAAATAAATAAATAAATAAAATCCGGGAATCTGGCACCCCATTGTGCACACTGTAAATGCATACCACTGCTAAAAAACACCAAGGTAATAGGTAGGGCTAGAAACAGACGGGAACGAGAAATTAACGAAGCTTTCGCAATGCACCTTGCTCCAGATAAGCAATGCGTCAGCTACCCTTCGGTGATGTTAGGGGGAACTGAATTAACCTATCTCAAGAATAGTAATCTTCGGCTGTTGTAGCGCGCGTAGTTTTTACCTGGTTTTCCTATTTTTTTCCTTCATTCTTGTCAGCGCGTGCGTTCCTCCTGCTTCTGTGTATGATATGACGTCAAATGTGTGTATATAGTTATGTTTCTTCTGAGATTAAACAGTTGTTAGAAAGCGCTTCGTCCTGTGTGTTCATCCCTTTTCCGTGTTTTATAGCGCTCACGAATTCCTTCAAGAATGTATTTCCAACTAGCCCCAGTAGTCCCTGTTTTGACCCCATTCTTATTCTTCTAGTTATTTCCTTCTCATGATCCGGATCTGCGGTCACTACCTGCCCTAAGTAGACATATTCTCTTACTATTTCCAGCACCTCGCTACCAATTGCGAACTGCTGTTCCCTTGCTAGGCTGTTGAACATTACTTTGGTTTTCTGCATGTTAATTCTTAGCCCCACCGTTCTGCTCTGCCTGTCTAACTGATTGATCATGCTTTGCAGTCCTTGTCCTGAGTGGCTTACCAAGGCAATGTCATCAGCGAATCGCAAATTACTCAGGTATTCTCCATTAACACTTATCCCCAACTGTTCCCATTTAAGTCCCCGGAATACCTCCTGTAAGCAGGCAGTGAAGAGAATTGGCGAGATCGTGTCTCCCTGCGTGACACCTTTTGGTATTGGAATTTTATCGCTGACTTTATGGAGAACTATAGTAGCTGTGCAATCGTTATAAATATCTTCCAATATTTTCACGTAACACTCTTCCACACCCTGACTCCGCAATGCCTGCATGACAGCTGAGGTTTCCACTGAGTCAAATGCTTTCTCGTAATCAATGAAGGCTATCTATAGAGGTTGGTTATATTCTGCGCATTTCTCTATCACCTGATTGATAGTGTGAATGTGGTCTATTGTCGAGTATCCTTTACGAAAGCCTGCCTGATCATTTCGTTGACTGAAGTCCAAGGTTGACCTGACTCTATTAGCGATGACCTTAGCAAATACCTTGTAGGCAACGAACAATAAGCTGATCGGTCTGTAATTCTTCAAGTCCTTGATGTCTCCTTTCTTATGAATTAAGATAATGTCAGCGTTCTTCCAAACTTCTGGTACTCTCGACGTGACAAGGCCTTGCGTATACAGGCAAAAGAGCTACTACTGGGGCTAGTTGTAAATACATACTTGAAGGAATTGGTGAGCGCTAAAAACCACGGAAATGGACGAACCGCTTCGTCCTGTGTGTTCGTCCTTTTTCCGTGAGTTTTAGCGCTCACCAATTTCTTCAAGTGCGTATACAGGGTGTCTAGTTTTTGCAGCACAATCTCTCCTCCGTCCTTCAACAAATCTGCTGTTACCTGATCCTCACCAGCTGCTTTCCCCGTTTGCATTGCTCCTAAGGCTTTCTTTACTTCCTCCTTCGTTACTGGTGGGATGTCCCATTGCTGCGCTCGACTGCCTCCCTCAGTAACTTAATGATTGCATTCGCTACTGCATAGATTTGTGTTCAACTCTTCGGCTAATTTAACTATCTTATCCATATTGCTGATGACATTGCCCTGTTTGTCTTTTAGCGCATACATTTGGTTTTTACCTATGCCCAGTTTTCTTCGCACTGATTTTAGGCTACCTCCATTCCTTAGAGCATGCTCGATTTTCTCCATGTTAAATTTTCTTATGTCGGCTACCTTGCGCTTATTTATTAACTTCGATAGATCTGCTACTTCTATCCTAGTTGAAATCAAGAGGAAGAAATGGGCTTAGGCAGGGCATGTAATGCGAAGGCAAGATAACCACTGTTCCTTAAGGGTAACGGAGTGGATTCCAAGAGAAGGCAAACGTAGCAGGGGACGGCAGAAAGTTAGGTGGGCGGATGAGATTAAGAAGTTTGCGGGGATACATTGGCCGCAACTGGCAAAGGACAGGGTTAATTCGAGAGGCATGGGAGAGGCCTCTGCCCTGCAGTGGGTGTAGTCAGGCTGCTGCTGATGATGATGATGATGCAAGGGGGTAGAAAGAAAGCGAAATGGCTAGAAATAGAACAGCAGTTAAAGGAGGAAGAAGTAGATGTGTACGCTCTAATCGAGACACATCCAAGGGATCTAGAAGATCCACCTTTAATCGATGGCTATGTCTGGGAAGGGTGCAACAGAACAACAACGGAGAAAAAGGGAAGAGGAGTAGGAATGCTGATACATCAAGGAACAAATTGGCAAATAATAAACTCAATGTGTAACGAGCATGTCTGGGCATCAGGTAAAATTGCTGATAAAAGGACAAGGCTAGGGGTCGTTTATTTTGGGACCGGGGACAAATGCAGGCAAGAAACAAAGGATCTAGTTAAGTGTCTCAATGACAATATAAAGCAGTTTGGAGACGGTGTCGATATTATTCTGCTTGGAGACATGAATGGCCACATTGAGGATCTGGATGGATACGCAGATTATAACGGGAAGTTAATGCTAGGCTTCTGTGAGCAGCACAACCTAGTTATTGTCAATACAGAAACTAAATGTAAGAGACAAATCACGTCGGAATCCCGTAACAGGCAGACAACCATTGACTACTGTCTAATGCCGCAGGGCATCTATAGCAAGCTCGCAATAATGAGAATAGACGAAGAGGGGAAGTACAGCCTAGGAAGTGATCATAAGCGTATTAGTCTAAGTGGGGAACCCTAGTCAAAACAGAAATGCAGCGAAGTCAAAAAGGCAACGCAAAATTAAACGATGAACAAATAGCGCTAATAGCAGCCGATATAGAAGAAGTAATTGAGAAACCCCACATGGAAAATTTGGATTATAATCAGTTAGAACTGCTCATGGCTACAAAAATGAAACAAGTGAAAGGAGTTAACCGCTGGAGAGGAAAGAGGAAGCCACGAAGCTGGTGGAATATGGAAATTAAGGAGGCCGTCGAACGAAGACGGACGGCTTCAAGGGAACACAGAGAAGCAAAGAGGGCGCAGTTATCTGAAGAGGAAATAGGCGAAAAATGGGAATCTTATCGACAAAAGTTCGCTGCGCTGCGCTCCCTACATTGCCCCACCAGCCGGCATATCCCACCACATTCGTCATCCTTTCCAAGTGTTTCGCCCCCGTGCCCGTACTGTTACTTGTGCCGCTTCTTTTTTTCACCGCGTTTCTGTAGACTGGAACGACCTCTCCAATGACATCGCTACCATCTCATGCCCATCCACATTCGCCGAAGCTGTTACCAACCATTTTTCAAGATAACACTTGTTCATCTGACTGTCTGTACCCACCCCTTATGTAATACCCCCAGTGGGTCTTTAAGGTATTAAAATGAAATGAAATGAAATGAAACAGCAAGTTCAGGTCCTAGTCCAGGCTAAAATGAAGTAGTCCTCTGATAAATGGCTGGCTGAAGTTCACGAGGCAAATAAAGGAGGGCCAAGAAAATTCTGGAACCATATAAGCTGGTTGGGAAAAACAAATCAAAGAAAGCAGGAACGGATTAAAGATGCCGAGGGAAAATGTTTAGAGGTAGTCAGTGCTGTGAACTACATTAAGTCATTTATAGCTTCGTTTTTTAGCAAAGACAATGGGGTAATCTCCCCAAGTGAGGAGGCAACAGAGGACAGCACAATAGAGAACAGCTTAGAACTGACTAGCCTTAACTGGAAAAAGGCGGAAGCAAATATTCCTAAAACGACATCAGCAGGGATAGACGTAATTCCAATGAAGCTGATTAATGAACTTGGCCCAAGAAGCAAGGAAGAACTGATAAAAGCATTGGAGATAGTCATAACAAATAAGCAAATTCCGCACAGCTGGAGACAGAGTAAAATGAATTTGACTTATAAAGAGAAAGGAAATAAGATTAACATAAAATCATTCCGTCCGATTGCGATAACATATGTTATGTGCAGGCTGGCAATGCAGGCGGTGAAATTAAAAATGCAGTCATGGGTAGAAGGTAATCGGATACTCGGAGAACTTCAGAATGGGTTCAGAAGGGGTAGGCGTTTAGATGATAGCCTGTTCGTGCTTACCCAATGCATAGAAATAGCTAAGGCGGAAAACAGACCTCTGTTTTTAGCCTTTTTGGACATAAGCGGTGCTTACGATGACGTGAACAGGGAACTCCAGGGGAGCATATTGAAAGATTTAGGTATCGGTCATGAGGTAATTGATTTTCTAGAGGAAATCTACCGAGATAACAAAAGTTGAAATTACATGGGAAGGGAAAAAAAGTATCACAACTGTGGGGGTGCACAAAGAATTAAGGCAAGGTTGTCCTCTATCACCGCTGCTGTTCATGCTTCATGAAATAAATAGGGAAAGAAGGCTAGAAGAAAGTAATCTAGGTTATAATCTGTCGTACAGATTAGGCGGAAATGTAGTTGAGCAGCCACTCCCGGGTTTAATGTATGCGGACGACATTGTACTGTTAGCAGAGAGCCAGGAAGAATTACAAACATTGGTTAATTGTTGAGGAGACGAAGGAGACGCTCTAGGATTCAGTTTTAGCGCAACTAAGTCAGGTGTTGTGAAGGAGTAGTTTGCGCAACCACGGGACGAACCACGAAGAAAAAACACAGAGACACACACAAGCGCACTAACAACTGTTTACTTCTTCCTGGGAACGCATACTTATACACCTGGCCACTCATGCTCAAATGCAATCTTTAACAACAACAATCGTTCACAACATCATATACCCACTAGGCCCAACCCAAGATTTATTTAGGTCAGGTGTGATGATTTTGAACGATACAACTGATCAGGTGCTTACAATACAAGGCCACGAAATACCCAAAGTGGCCGAATACAAGTACCTTGGGATATGGCTAAACGAAGGGCAGATATACATAGAAAAGCATGAAAAGGCTCTTAGGGCAAAAGGACGAAGAGACCCCGGGAAAATGAAACATAGGGCATTATAGGGGTACAACAAATATGAAGTACTGAGAGGTATTTGGAAAGGAACAATGGTGCCGGGCTTACTTTCGGCAATGCGGTTCTGTGCTTAAGGGCAGAAGTTCTGTCGAAATTAGACGTAAATCAGAAAGCAGTTGGAAGATTAGCACTACGTGTCCACGGTAAAACCCCAAACGAGGCACTACAAGGGGATATGGGCTGGGCATTGTTCGAAGCACGGGAAGCTAAGAGTAAAATACTATATGAAGAACGCCTGAGGCAATTGGACGATAACAGGTGGGCAGTTAAGGTATTTAAATACTTATACAGAAAGAGCGTTGACTCACAGTGGCGGAAAAGAACTAGAAAAGTAACCAGTAAGTATGCCGGCCATGAGGGCGGAGAAAGAAAGGGCATTAAACGACAGGTTAAAAATGCGGGAGTTAAAAATTGGATTAATTCAATGGAAAAGAAGCAT
The DNA here is from genome assembly GCF_055824585.1 of Amblyomma mixtum. NCBI lineage: Eukaryota > Metazoa > Arthropoda > Arachnida > Ixodida > Ixodidae > Amblyomma > Amblyomma mixtum. The sequence continues at coordinate 5,646,028 of NC_143015.1, read as the reverse complement.
AGCGTAGAACTATATCGATACTGAAAAAGAGAGGTCAGGAAAGAATTTTTCTATGTTAACTGAAGAGGCAGTGCCCTACTTTGTGAAGCTAGTTCAGGGTTTCTTAGAACGCGCAGCTACAAAAGAAATTTAACGAAGATGACACATGTGCAGTGTGTGGTAGATCTGTGGAAACCATTGAACACCTCATACTCAACTGTGATGGTATCCATCCGGATGTAGATGCAGGCACGGTCACTCTTCCTGAAGCCCTAGGGTTTAAAGATAACAATGGTGACGTAAATAAATCTCCAGAAGTTAGCAAAAAGCGATTGGAGGATTGGTGGCTGAAAGGCAGAGATGTGACTTATGGTTAGAAGTGTAGGAAACTGTAGGTAAAGAATATGGCGAATCTTAATGAGTAGTAGTAGTAAAAGACTTTTAATCGACCATAATTTACAGGCCGAGCATTTCGACCGCCTGGGCGACCAGAAGCCGCTGTTCTTCATCCCCTTCAGCGCCAAGCCAGTCGAGCCAGGTGGTGATGGATAGAGAGGGTGGGGGGAAGGGACCCGACTGCTGAGCAGCCGGGCAAAAGAATAGGCAATGGGCCAGGTCCGCATAGATACAGGGGCAGTTGGGACAGGAAGGGTCCGATCGATAGCGATAGAGGAAGAGGCGGGACGGGGTGATAACTGCATTCATCTGAATGTGGCGAAGAAGGCGAGACTCCGGCACCGTGAGTGATGGATGAGGGGGAGGGTAAAGGCGTTTGTCGAGGCGGAGCTCAAGGTAGACCTCTTTTATGGTGCGGCGAAGGGTGAGTCTCCCACCGTCCTCCGAGGGCTTGGGCCAGGGGATCAACGGTGCCCGGAAAAGTGTGTCGCGGGCGAGCTGACGGGCCAGCTCATTGCCGTCAATCCCTGAATGCCCAGGGACCCAGCGGAGGAAAACGATGGAAGGCTGCAGTGCGGAGACCGCTCGTTCGACCTCCTGTTTGAGAGAAGGGGTCAGGGTGCGTTTCCGTATGTGGTGTATAGCGGCTTGTGAGTCCGAATAGACTGTGTACTCTTGGAGAGAGGGAAGGAGGGAAAATGACTGGAGGGCATGCGCAATGGCGAGGACCTCGAGGGACAATGCGTCTGGAGGGTGTAGATACGGCCCGCTGGTGTGGGTTTCAGGAGCAGGGAGGTGTGGATGGTACAGGGCGTAGCCGCAGGAACCTCGAGGAGCCACGAAGGAGGCATCCGTGTAAGCTACACCCTGGGTATCAAAGAGAGGGGAATGGTGCTGTGCGGCCGCATGACGACGTCCGGCGTGCAGGACGGGGGACATGTTGGTCGGGAGGGGAAGGATACGAAGATTGGGGGCGGGGGTGGGAATAGGAGAGGTAAACGGGGAGATTGGAATGGGCGAGATACCCGCTTGAGTCAATAACCACTGACCCTGACGGGTAAGGGAAAGCCGGGCAAGCTGCGAGTCACGATGGAGACTGAGAAGAGAACGAAGAGGATGGAAGAGGCCTGTGGCAAAGAGCTTAGTGGTAGAGGTAGTGATAGGGAGGTTGAGAGCTGCCTTGTAGAGGCCCACAAGGGCAGTCTCGAGAGCGTTAAGTTGAGTCGGAGTGAAGGAAGCGTAGGGTGCAAAGTACAAGACCTTGTTGAGGGCCAGCGCGTGGGCAACTCGGCACGCGTGAGCCTCGTGGAGACCTGAGCGTCGAGTGACCACGCGCCGCAGGAGGTGAGTTACAGAGTGGCAGGTGGTGACAGCGCGGTGGAGGGCTTGCACATTCTTAGCCGCATGCAAAGGGAAGCCAAGAACTTTGCACTGTGTGACGACAGGAATGGGAGAGCCAGAAAGGTGGAGAGAGACGAAGTGGTTGTGTGAGCGCTGGTAGGAGGAATGGTTGAGAAGGAGAAGCTCGGATTTCTCAGGAGCAGGAGAGAGGCCAGCGGTGGTGAGAAAGGAGTCGATGAGATCTAGGCCACGTTGCAGGGTGTCCTGTACGTGACCGGGAGAGCCAGATGAACACCAGAGAGTGATGTCATCGGCGTAAAATATATGATGCAGGTCGGGAATTTCAGCTAGCTGGGAGGCGAGAGGGGCCATAGCAAGATTAAAAAGGGTAGGAGAGAGAACAGCACCTTGAGGAGTGCCTCGGGTGAGGTTGTGGGGGTCGGACAGATAGGTGTCGACACGAAAGCGAGCGACACGTTTAGAGAGGAATGAGCGGATATAACAGTACATGCGGGAGCCACAGTCTAGGGAGGCGAGTTGGGAAAGGATGTGGTCGTGGCAAACACCGTCGAAGGCCTTGCGAACATCGACGGTCACAAGTGCGTGAATTTGAGTGGGGGTAGGTGACAGAAACGTGTGCTGGAGAACCAGAAACATGTCCTGTGCACAGACGTGGCGTCGGAAGCCGATGAGAGAATGAGGGAAGAACTCCCTCGTCTCGAGAAAATTAGAGAGGCGAGTCAGGGCCATTCGCTCAAGGGTCTTACCAACACATGATATCTAACCTCCGCCCAATCTCCCTGAATCTTAATGAGAATTGACAACACAGTTGAACAAAAATAAAGAAAAGCTGAGCATGACGGAAATTGCCACCACCCCGTTTCAAAGAGGGCGCTTCCATCCATCCATCCATCCGTCCGTCCGTCCACCCGTCCACCCACCCGTCCACCCACCCGTCCACCCTCCCGTCCACCCATTCACCCATCCATTCGTCCGTCCGTCCGTCCACCCGTCCACCCACCCGTCCAACCACCCGTCCACCCATTCACCCATCCATCCGTCCGTCCGTCCGTCCGTCCACCCATCCACCCACCCGTCCACCCACCCGTCCACCCACCCGTCCACCCATTCACCCATCCATCCGTCCGTCCGTCGGTCCGTCCATCGAACTGGTACCCACACGATGTCCAGGGCATCAAAAGATAAGAATCACACTGTAAAATGTGTTGCATGAAATGAAGCACGAATGACATGCGGAAAAAAAAGGAAGTGGGGGTAAAAAAACAGGGTTGAGTGCGCAGGAATGACAAAAAAGATCGAAAAATGAGCCATGATCCATAACTATAGCGCAAACGACAGGACAGAGATGAAGAAGGGACACCACACAGCGCTGTTCACAACTAAAGTTTTATTGGATGCCAGCAGGTATAAATACCTCCCTGGCGGCCAGAAAGAATGCAGTCCACACTTACATGCGTGACTGACATGCTAGTATACCAGTCACGTGCCACCAAGCAAATCACATGCGCGAGAATACAATATAATCAGTCAGCATGCACTTGTCAATATTCGCAATCAAGGTATTGTCTTTCTTTTCTTGACAACGCGACAGATGAAGCACTGATGCATTCTTCCGAATGCATTCTTTGTTGTCACTCTGTCTTGGCTCAACTTTTGCGGAATGGAATGGCGAAGTTTTTATTCAGAAAGAGGGGATCTGTATTGGTTCATGTCTAGCGCCTTTCCTCAGTGACGTGTTCCTAGCAGCACGAGACAGAAGGATGAAAGAGCGATTTGAAGGTTCCAGAGTTTGTAGCAGCGCTGTGTGGTGTCCCTTCTTCATCTCTGTCCTGTCGTTTGCACTGTAGTTATGGATCATCAAAACACCAACTCGCCCAACAAATGCTTTTGACGGAAAAATGAAAAAAACATAGTTGAGTGCGCACGAATGACAAAAAAAAATGGAAAAAAGGAAAAACAGGGTTGAAGGCGCGAATTTTGCTAAAAGCATGAGGAGGCGAGAAGACGGTGGAAAGGTTAGCGATACGAATGATGAGCGCCAGCAAGTAACACGGCTAGAAAGAAAAGCAATATGTGAAATCTGCCTCTGAAAACCAGGAAAAATCAGACAAAACCACAGAGAAAGGTGATTTTTTTTTTCAGATAGTGAGATAGATGGGGTGCTTACGCAACCTTCTTTAAGCCCTGAGATATAGGTGGCTTCAACAATTTCGCGCGTGAGTTGATTTTTATGCTTTTTCAAGACGGTTGCTTTTTAAAAAAATAGGAATACATTTCTTTTTGCTGTCACATACCCGGCAATGGGCAGGCACGTTCCTCAATGGCGCCTCAGTTAAATCATTCTTATGTTCCACTAACCTTTCATTCAAACATCTTCATGTTTGGCCTATGTAAGCCTTACCGCTAGTTATAGGGATAGAATATACAACACCCTCCGCATAAGGCACAACAGTGTCTCGGTGCCTTTTTCTTTTCTTTGTCTTTTCCTTTGTGTTAACTTTGTTGTACAGGCTTGACAGGCGCAGACGGGCTGAGAAGACTATGTCTACGCCTGCTTTTCTGCCAATTTTCTTCACATTATGCGATATCGGGTGCAGAACGGCTGCCCTTTTGGTCCGCTGCCGCGTATCATCTGGGGCTTCACTTTCATGCTTCGTACCTATCTGGACTTTTTTGCTACAGGCGAGAGGAGGGGTTGCGGGTACCCTGATTGCGTCAGCGTCACCACTTGGTTCGAAATGCTGTCTTGAAACTTGTGCTCACGAGACTTTGTGAGTGCATTCTTAAAAGTTCATTTGACGATGTTCCTCTTTACAAGTTTTGAGTGGGCTGACCCTACGTTTCTTTCCCTACGATTCAGCCAACTCGAAACTTGTAAAGAGGAACATAGTGAAATCAACTTTTAAGAATGCACTCACAAAGTCTTGTGAACACAAGTTGCAAAACAGTTGCAAGGGGCCGGAATCGATATGTCTCCTCGTGACCTTTCTCAGGGACACGGCTGAGGTGCTGCTGGCAGAATACGGGAAAGAAAAAATTAAGAGATAACGTTCGCACGATGATAAGGAGAAGTCTGTCACAATTCCAGGCGTGAATTCCGTATCACTAAAGAAGGAAGGAAACCGTGCAGGCATCCGAGTTGCTTTTGCAGCACCAAACAAGCGGGGCGGCCTTTGCCCAAAAAAACAAAGAAAGAAAGGAAAAGGACGTAAGAAAACATGAAACCCCCTTTCCTGAATGCAACACAGGGTTCGCTAACGCGCCTCCGCTAACCTGTGGCCGCATGTCAGACAGGCCGTTGGCTCAATGACCGACATCGTGAACACGCACACTTTATGAGTTTGAATTGTCATGTGCCTATCACTGATGCTATATTTGTTGTACCAATGTGCTCACACACGTGTTGCACGAGCTGTCGTACGCTTGCGCCCTTTCTTCTCCATAAGGCGATGTATCGTTTCCGAAAGCATAGTTGCAAGTTTGCGCTCGTGTGTACGTGTTTCTCCCTCCGTCTTGTTTTATTGTGCGCAAATCGTCTTGCACGTACTCACTCGCGCTGTTTCTAATAGCCTAGGGAAGAAATCCTATTTTTATGGAGCAGCGCGTCTTACGTAGCGAATCTTAGGATTGTATGCAGTACGGATTCGAAATGGTTGCTTGCAGCGCACACGTGCCTTTATTATTATGCACTTGTTTTTGCGCCAGTTTTAAAAATGGGAACTTTACATGCACTTTTCGAAAGACTTTAAGATGTAGTAGGTGTTGTAGATTTACTAAATATAGCAGTAAGAACCGCGACCACTATGGCATTGTAAGCTTTAAATCAAGGAGAATGGTAACACTTACGACCTTCTCGACCACATTCCTAAAGAAAATAAGAGCATCTGTAAATTGTCCCAGCTCCAAATATTCTATAGGACCTAAAATTTTGAAAGCAGGTCCACGCCAGTAAAGGAATTAAGGTTGATCAGTGGCGAATAGCGATTGTTCAAGTTGAATTAAGGGGGATAATTTCGTGGATTAGTTTGTGGATTAAGTGTAATTGAGAGGAGCGTTCGTGCGTGCTAGTTGGCTCGTGAACTAAGAATGAAAAGAACTGCGCAAAATGACGAGGAAGAAAGGAAAAGGAACGAACACAAGACCACGTGCGCCCGTTGTGTTGTGTTCATTGCTTTCCTTTTCGTCCTCGTCATTTTTGCGCATTTTCTGTTTCTTCGATGTGTGGGATTAGTTTGTGCATTGAGTAGATTATTTGGCAATAATTGATTGATTAAGATTGATGTCTGGGTCTGGTTAGTATAATTTGCAATGATAATCCATTGGAAGGTACTCGAACATTTTAGTCCTCAATTTTTCAAATTTGGGAGCGCTGATGACGCCGCCACCCTTTGGACCAATTATGGCATTTCGTTGAGGAGAAACCAGTTAGCGTCTGAAAGCGGCCGTCTGAATACTATGACAACAGTACTAATTATAATGTGCTTGACGAACACGCTCTCCCTTCGAGCGCAGGTGATCGTGCAGCCAAAGTTCCGCTCTTCACAAATCCGCAACGTGGCCGTGATCAAGCTCCGCGAGGAGGTGGCCACCACACCAACCATCGGCCGCATCGTGCTGGCCAAGCCGGAGGATGGCTCCTTCGTTGGCAAGCGTTGCGTCGTCAGCGGATGGGGCAAGAACATCAAGCGTGCGTAAATCATTCGTTCATTATCATCCTATAGCGCAGAGCAAAAATGGACTTCAACTTACAGCGCTGCCTGTGCGCACTGAATCAACCCATACGTACACATGTATTTGAATTTCCGATGTGTGGATTCCACAAGGGAACGTATTTTTGAGTGGGTTGATATTGTACGAACAAGCAGAACTGCAAGTGAGGGTTTGTGTTCCCTGAGTGCACTCGGTGCTCACGCTCTACCTTGCGCTGTTCGAGAAAGGTGCTTCGGAGGGGCTTTTAGAATGTGCTTTATTGCGAAATCTTTGATGCGAATCAAAACAGACCGTTCGAAGTCTACTATAGAAAGCAGGAATAGATAAGCGTTGCTCAGAAGGAAACTGCGTACACCTCTTCTGCCAGGGGAACGGCGTAAATAAGGACCCGCAAAAGACGAATCTTCCAACTCTTCGGTGGCCTTAAAGGCTCATACAAATCAGCGATGAATGTGCAGCATTTATATACGCTGTGTACGTGTTAGCTCGTGGTGCCACCTGGCTCGACTGGCTTTGGCGCTGAAAGGGAGGAAGAACCGCGACTTCTGATCGCCCAGGCGGTCGACATGCTTGGCCTGTAAATTATGGCCGAATAAAGGTCCACTTCTACAACTACTAATGGCACAGAGCAGGAATGGACTTCAACTTACAGCGCTGCCTGTGCGCTCTGGATCAACCCATACGTGTACAAGTATTTCAATTTCCGATGTGTCGATTCCAAAAGTATCATCTGGCGGGCTAATTGGTTTGAATAATTCATAATTCCACAAGGGAACATATTTTTGAGTGAGTTGATATTGTACAAACAAGCAGACCTGCAAGTGAGGCCTTGTGTGCCCTGAGTGTACTGCGTGCTCACGCGCTACCTTCATCTATTCGAAAAAGGTGCTTAGGAGGGACTTTTGGAATGCGTTTTATTGAGAAATCTTTGCGAATCAATACAGATCGTTCGAAGACTACTGGAGAAAGCAGCAGTAGATAAGCATTGCTTAGAAGGAAACAGCGTACTCCTGTTCTGCTAGAGGAACGGTGTAAGTAAGGACCCGAAAAAAACGAATCTTCCAACTCTTCAGTGGCCTGAAAGGCTCATACAAATCAGCGATGAATGTGGAGCATTTCTATACGCTGTGTACGTTTCAGCTCTTGGTGCCACTCTTTCTCAAATACGAATCAAACAGGTAACAAGCTGCCTTTCTGTACAGGTGGTAGGTTTTAGATGGCTTCTATTGCACGTAAGAAAACGTCCAAACCGTTGATGCCTCACCCGTTCTGCGCTATCAGCGCTCAATTTGTTCTTATGCCTAATATACAATTCAAAAAGAATGAAGCTCCATGCATTCGTTTTTCTCAGTGACTACAAATGAGTCAGAGACACATATTTCAACTACTCAAGGTCACATGTGTCGAAAAAATTGAGCTTGCGAAATATACACATTTTAAGGACCAACTCAATCAATCAATCAATTTTATTTCCTTAAAGACCCCTTTTCAGGGGCATTACATAAGGGGTGGGTACAACGTTTGGTGCGACAAGGTAATCATGCGTTATGATGATGACAAAAAGGTGTTAGCTCTGCGTGCGAAGTTCGCGGGACAGCTTATTGTTGCAATGTCAGCGGGAAGGCCATTCCAGTCCGCGGCGGTGCGTGAAAAAAATGAAGCTGCGAAGGTGACTGTGCGTGCACGTGGACGGCTGATCTGGAGTTGATGGAGAGTGCGGTGAGATATGCGTGCCGGAGGGACCATGTAGGGTGCAGTTCGTAGATGGCTGTAAAAGAACTTGTGAAATAATAAAAGACTGGCTGTGCGGCGGCGCAGCTCGAGTGGCTGTATGCCTGAAAGCGATTTCAGATATGAAACACTCGTGCTGTAATGATATGAAGAATGAATAAATCTGACTGCGCGGTTTTGCAAAATTTCTAATGCGTTGGTTAGATAAGCTTGATGGGGATGCCAAATGGGTGACGCGTATTCTAATTTCGATTTCACAAGTGTTTCGTAAGCTAATAACCTAACATGCATTGGCGCATCGTGTAGATGACGTTTTAGAAAACCAAGGGATTTGTTAGCTGAAGAAATGATGTTAGTTATATGCGTTTTCCAGGAGAGGTCAGCGCACAAGGTTACGCCTAAATATTTGTATGATTCTACTGGCAGCACGGGAACGGAGTCTATGTGATAGAAGGGCACGAGTGGGTTACGGCGGCGATGAAAAGAGAGTACGTTGCATTTGTGAGGGTTAAGCTCCATTAGCCAAATTTTACACCAATCCCGAATATTGTTAAGGTTGTTTTGGAGAGATAATTGATCAGAATTGTTATTAACTGCTTCATAAATAACACAATCGTCAGCAAACATGCGAATTTTACAAGACACATGCGAGGGCAAATCATTTATGTATATTAAAAACAAAAGGGGACCTAGTACGGAACCTTGAGGGACGCCAGATGTTACAGGAAGGAAGCTGGAAGTGTGTTCATTTACAAAGACGGACTGAGTGCGGTTAGTTAGGAATTCTTTAATCCATGCAACAACATTAGGATCGATATTAAGGTTAGATAACTTGTACAACAGGCGTTTGTGGGGAACTTTATCGAAGGCTTTTTTAAAATCAAGAAATATAGCGTCAGTTTGCAGGTTAAGATCTAGGTTGGCATGCAAGTCATGAATAAAAAGGGCTAGTTGAGTGTCGCAAGAAAAGCCTTTCCGGAACCCGTGCTGCGCAGGATGAAAAAAATTGTTCGAATCCAAGAAGGCAATGACATGGGAGAATATGACGTGTTCCATTAGCTTGCAAGGCACGCTTGTTAAAGAAATGGGGCGATAATTTAATGGAGAATTTGTGTTACCGGATTTGAAGACTGGAATGACCTTCCCATTTTTCCAGTCACGAGGAAGTTGGCCAGAAGAGAGTGACTGCTGGAATAGCAAACATAAGTAACTGGCACTGGTGAGTTTCGTATTCTTAAGAAATTTGGCGTTGACATTATCGAAACCGGCCGAAGATGAAAGTTTCATTTTATCGATTAGTGACAGAATTCCCGATGCGTTAAATTCAACAGGTGACATAACATTATAAATAAAAGTGTTTGGCACAGAAAAGGGGGCATCATATTCATTAGTGAACACTGATTGAAATGCAACATTGAACATGTGAGCACACTCTGCATGACTAAGCACGTCTCCTGCTTCATTTGTGACACTGATATCGCCTTTGTGTTTTGGGTTGATGGTGTCCCAGAATTTTCGAGGATTAGTGTGTAGTATTCGGGGCAAGTCTTTGTTAAAATCAACCTATCGCTCTTCAAAAAGAATGCGCCCCCACCAAACCATTAGTCCAATATTTGCCAAGTACTCAGATCGAGTTATTCCGAAGCAGGAGCCTGGCAAGCGCCGTTATTGTCATGGTAATATATGCATACTATTTAGCCTTTAGGTCCTTTCGCAACTAGTGCAAGGAGCAAGGCCTGGTGAGGGCTTTCTTCGCGGCGCTTGCGGTTTTCACCTTCATTTGACCTTCAGATAAAGCAAAGGAAAGTCAGGCCCCATCAGGGCCTTTTGCTGTTGCCTCCTGAGCCAATTTGTACCAAATTGTCTCAAATAAAAAAGAAAGAAAGAAAGAAAAAAAGAAAGAAAAAATAACTGGCCCCCCCTGGGAGAGTGGACACCTTAGTCGCGCTTTAAGCTACGAAACCAGTGAAGAGCGGCTGCTACGAAAGAGACACGTGTATGGGTCTATGAGGAGAGAAGAGTGCCAGCTTGCCAGCTGTGTATTGATAAGGTTAGTAACGACTTCGAGGGAGGGGGCATCCAGGTTTCAGAGCTCTTTGTTAGCGACGCGGTCAGCCCCCGGGGCCGAGGTGGTGCGGAGCTTGAGTAGCGCCGCAAGAACCTCGCCCAGGGAGATGTCCGCACCATGATCGGTGTTGGGGGAGCCGGAGTAGGCGGGAAGAGGAGTAGGGGGTCGGTGCAGTGGAAGCGGTTCCCGAGGGCCGCAAGGAAGTCAATATCGGATAGTGCGGAGGAGTGAATCCCCAAACCCGGCAAACCTATTGCCCAAGAACACCTCCGCCCCGTCTTTCTCATCTCCTGTCTCAGTAAGCTGTCCGAGCACGTCATCCTGGCCCTCCGGCAGACTTATCTCGATGGCCACGACATGTATGTATCCGGAGCCCATGCTCAACTTTCGTCCCCAATTGTCCACCCGCTTGTCCACACGCTCCAGATTTCCGAGAATGTTCTCACACCCCTCCCACCACAAATGCACTCCAGCTATCCTGGCGCTGGACCTTGCCAAAGCATTCGACAGCGTACGTGAATCTCATATCATTTCGCTGTCTGGTAGTGCCGGAAATGCAGTCATTTAATCTGATGTCACGAGTTTGCTCAACTCTTCTTTTTCATCTCTCTTCACTAATGAACCTGCCGATAACTTTCCTGACTTCCCATTTTTGACCATCCGGCCATAGGAAGCATATCATTTGAACCTAATGGCATTGCTAAAATTATTGACTCAGTATCCAATATTAATGCCTTCCAACCGAATGTCATCTAACCATGCTACACGTGTTCTGTCTAAGGGAGTGCTTGAAGATAATATTACGCCAATGGATACTAACCGCGTCAGCAAGAAATTTCCCCGGGAGTGCGCCGATGAGGACGACTGCACTCATACTGTTGTTTACATCGCTTGTTTACATAACATAAAACGCAATCTGCGCTTTCGTTCTATTAAACAATCTGTTTTCTTTTATACTGGTTGTACTCGTGCTTGTTTACGCAGTGGACAATGTGTGAGAAGCGATAATGCGATCGCACGCCTGAGAAACACTTGGCAGCCGGGTTGTTGGCATCGCGCAGGACTGGCGCTTCTCGCTTCTTGTCCCGGCTTTCTCCGACGTGACCAGTACTTTTTTTAAACTACTTTATCCAGAAGTATGTCTGGCGACTGTTCGCTTTAACTGAAACGGCCTAACTTGTTATCCAGAAGCTAGCGACGGCGACGACTGCTGCTGGCCGTAAAGCACGGCTCGGCAGTCTGGGTCACACCGGCGATTCCCGTTCATCGTACGCATGCCCTGCGATGTAAGCAATATTCGATTTCAGGTGACTGTTGCCAAAACTACACCTGGTGACCATTTGCATTCGCTAAAGCTTGTGATTCGCTCTTCACAACCGCCGCAATCACGGATCCAACCCTGCGAACTCGCTGGGCCTAGTCGTCGCGGAAGGGAACAGAGCCGTCGTCGACTGAAATTGATTTGGCAAGCGCTTATCGCTGGTGAGTGTTCAGGTGTGCACATGTGAAATATAGCCGTTCGTTTCGCTCATTTAGAAGCGCGAGCATATACACACCGCCGCCTCATCACCGTGCTCTCGCTCAGCCGCCGGCAAGGCTGACCGTCCGCTGACCGGATTCGTCGGTGTCGTTGGCCTGAAAAACGTGTCCCTCTAGAATCATATTATAGTAAACTACATACTTCACTATAATTACATGCTGTTGTTCAGCGTGATATATACTGTCGTTGTCGGACTAGTGTGACCGCCGTCGTCGTCGTCGCTATACACTGAAAACGAGCTGAGGCTTTCGAATGCGTTGGGAAAGTGTCGTGCAGCACCGCGGCAGTACGTCGAGTCCGAATGTCATTCCTATTCTCGAATGTCATTCCACTCAATGTCATTCGAACATTTCCGTGTGAGAACGTGATAGCATTATACCAGCAAAAGCGCCTTGGGTACTTCTGGGCCCGAAGCCAGCGGAAAGGACCCCGTCTGGCAGGGCAGACCGGCTCCCTTACACGCCCATGTATCTGTTGGTTGACAGTTCGACTCCTGACCTGTGCCTGACGCAAGTTTCAACTAGCAATTCCGTTCTCAATTAACCTCAGATTCGAACGCGACCAGTAGGGTACTTCTGCGATAATTTGGCAGCCCACAGTCTGCGCAAAAAAAGGCCTCACCGGACAAAATAGGGCGTTGCACTCGGTGAGTATATATAGGCCAAGCCAAGTGTAGCGCTTGTCGTAGGATTTGTTGTTTGCTGTGTGTAGGTATCTGCCGTTCCCATTCAACAACGTGACTTATAATCTGACTCCTGTTCATTGATGATAAATACCCGTGTACAATTTGTTCTGCCGTTGAAGCATTAACCCGTGTCATTCCATGGAGCCGCCCAGTAGACCTTTTTTAAGCCCGAGTAAACATACTTTTAATGTATTAAATGTATGATTTTAGTATATTTTTATTATATTTTTAATGCATAATAAATATGCTAAGCGGGCAAAAATGTACTTTTCACGTATTTTTAAGAACGTTCAAAACTTTATTCCTAGTATACTTAGAAAGCATTCGTATTGCAGTTTAAGCATAGGGACAAAAATGTGCGAAATAAATATGAAATTAATACAATACGTTTGAAATGCATTTTTAGCACATCCTCTTTTTCGCTAAGGGTTGTTTGAGAATCCTGGCCTCCCCATAACATCGGCTTTTACAGAGCGGCGAGGCTTGACTCCCGCCTCGGCGCCAAGCATTCAGCTGGAGCTGCTTTCATAATACGCTAAAAATCGAGTAATTTTTAAAACCATAAGTATATCCGCTAAAATGCAGCGCGGTGCTCGATTTGAAAAATACTTGCATTGCGCCCTTTGCAAGGCTTACAAATGTAAAGGAATGCAACGCTTTAGTGACACAGCAGGGTAGGCAAAACGAAACCAGAATGCGCAGCCGCGTTTGAAGCGGCGTCTACTTGTGCAATCATCATACACAGACTGTTGAGTAAATAAACGCGCGCAGTAGAATGCCTCTCTCAGCTACACCGGTGGATTGTTAAAGTTTCGCGAAGATATGACATTTGGTCGTCAGAATTGTTTTCTACAACACTTGTTTTCTTCTTTAGCTTTTCCCCGTTGAAGAACAAGACAGGCTGTGCAAGCTTCGTGGAAGTCCCACAGTTTCACTTCATGCTCCGGGGGCCACTAGGAAAGCGAAACACTCGTTCATGGGTTTATGTTTAGGTTTCTGTTGTTTAACATCCCAAATCAAGTTCGGCTATGCAGGGCGCCGTGGTGGAAGGCTCTGGATAATTTCGACCACCTCGGGTTCTTTAAAGTATTCACTGATATTGCATAGTTCACAGGCCTTTAGCATTTCGCTGGAGGCAAAATGCGACCGCCGCGGCCGGGGCAATTTATTTTGTTCGTTCTTTTTTCTTCGAGTTGGTTTCGTACAGCCAGGTGAAAAATTTTAATTTTTCAGGAAATAAAAGGCGCAGTAACTGCCTCACTTCTAGGTAGACACCTCAACCGTGTCTTGAGAGGAGGGAGGAAGGTAATAATGAAAGGAGAGAAAGAGGCGCCGTTGTGAAGGGCTCAGGAATAATTTCGACCACCTGAGGATCTTCAACGTGCTCTCAAATCGCACAGCACACGGGCGACTTTATTGCATTTCGCCTCCATCAAAACGCGGCCGCCCTGTGGTATGTTTGAACCCGAGCACTCGGCTCAGCGCCGAGCACGCTAACCACTGAACCAGGGCTTAAATTCTGCTATTCGAATGTGCCCCACGAAGGCAGTAGTAAACGTTCATCGTGTAATCAAATTAATTTTAATAGCTTTTAATAATACCCTCTCGGGGCACTAATTAACGAGTGTTTCTATTTCCTAGTCGCTGCCGGAGTACCCAGCTCCACTGAAGAAGCTAGTTCAGCCTGCTTTTCTTTAATGCGTTAGCATTAAGAGAGTGCTGCGAACAAAAACCCGTCTATCGGCTTGTGTACGGAATCATTGAAAGAGGAGAGAAGGCTGCAATGCATCCCCGCATAACGTCCCTCTAAAATTGAGGGCCTTTAGCCCCGCAAGTGGTCGGTCGGCCCACGCGGCTCCTCCGTGGCGTTCGGCGCTCGGCCACAGCTGGACACGTGTCGCGCGTTCCAAGAGTCGCGTTGTGTTTTGTGCGCTGTAAAACTAATGCTAATTGCATTGTTGTTTTTGTTGTCCTCTAGATAATGCATGGCGCGTACCCACTGCGGGGGATTGGCCAAGACACAGGCGGCAACAGATAGGTGCACAAAATGTTAAACAAGAAAATAAAGGTTATGAAAAATAAAATAATTATGATAATATTAGCAATTAGGAAATAAATGAAAGGATCTCAGATGTGTAATTGAAATAGGCTAAACAAATGCTGTGAGATCGGTGACTGAAATAGAGAACGGGGCTAAATATTCCACGTTTCAGAAAGCTTTCGTTCCAGAGGAATATTTATCATGAGAAAGAGCAGAGTTTAAGACGGCAGCCGTTTAGTGTCTGTAAGGAAGTTTTGCATGGCGGAGAGCACATTCCAGTTGCTGTGCCCAAGGGAGGAAGCCCCAAGAGACAGAGCAACCCCGGCAGACAGACTTAGACCAAGCTGTCGTAACGGAAGCTCCAGCAGGCGGCTCCGTAAAGAGGAGAAACGGCGGCAGGTCAACAAGAAATGATCTATCGTTTCGGATTCTCCGCAGAACGGGCACAATGGGGAGACCGCCAGACCAGATCTATAAAGCTGGAAGTTTAAGTGAGGCACGCGACAACGTAGACGCGTGAAGGAAGCCTCAAGCTTGCGTGATCGCCATCCTTTACTGCACCACGGGTAAAGGAGATGCCGGAATTCGGGAGAGGAGGTCAGAGCTGATGCTGCGAATTCTTTCAAGAGCAGATACCTGCGAAACCTGGCCGCCGTAATATATGCGCTGGGTGGAAGCACAGATACGACTGGGCCTTGAAGAGATGCCTTCGCCAGGGTATCGGCAACCTCATTCAAATGGATTCCTCTGTGCCCAGGCACCCAGACCAACCGTAATGAACACACGTGGGGTGGAACCAAGCATTTGAGTAACCGAAGAGCCTGAGATGTTATAGACGCGGTGAGAGAGGAACACAACGATAATGAATCTGTCATAATTATGACAGATGACAAGGAGCTGTTTAATTTGCGCAACGCTAAGACCACTGCTAGAAATTCGGCCAAATAAATAGGGGTGTAATCGGGAAGGCGGAGTGAGAATGACCAGTCAAGGGAGATCGAGAAAATGCCAACACCGGCCTTTTCTTCACGCTGTGAGGCGTCTGTCGCTATGAGCACATGAGATTTAAAGCACAGCAGGTAATCCTGCAATAAACCGCTGAGCAAATGGAAAGGCATTAACTTTGCATGTTTTGGAAAGATGTCATCGAAGACAATCTGAATAGATGAAGAACTGGCGCATACCGGACGGATGTCCGAAATGCAGACGTTTAAGGGGACAAGGAGGGACTGCACAAAACATATCTGAGGGGTACGAAAACGAGACCAGGATTCGTTGAAAAATGGCCGAGGCTGACGAAGGAAGATCAAATTGGAGGCATGAAGCGAAGAATCGCACATTCTTGCGAACGTTTTCACCGTTAAGAGCCGAAATCTAGAAGTCAATGATGGAATACGCGCTTCCAGGTACAAAACGGAATTCGCCACAAATTTTGGAAGGCCCAAACAAAGGCGCAACGCCTCCCGCTCCAAGAGAATCAAGTTCTGTTCCTAGATTTCGAAAGAGCGTTCAATAGAGTTCCTCATGGCCGTTTATTTCAAAAACTATCTCACATAAATCTGCACCCCTTGATAGTTCATTAGATCCGCGCCTTCTTAACGGGCCGTCATCAGTTCATCTATGCTAACTGTCACTCGTCATCCCTTCTACCTGTGATATCTGGCGTCCCCCAGGGCTCTGTACAAGGTCCCCTTCTTTTTCTGATATACATTAATTATCTACCACTTAACACTTCTTCTAGCCTCCGGCTGTTCGCCGACGAGTGTGTCATATATCGCCCTGTAACAAATGCATCAGACAGCATCACCCTCCAAAATTCACAAGTCCAACATTGGTGCAACAAGTGGCTCGAAAGGGTTAAATGTTGAGCTTGTTCAGACTTCACCCCGTGTTTGTCCCGCCCGTGTTTGTAGCGCCCGTGTTCGTCCTGTCTTTCTGTCGTCCCGTCTTTGGCGCTAAAATATGCCTGTGTGGTTCGTGTCTCTTAATGTTGACAAGACTTGATTGATTTTCTTTCACCGCCGTCCTAATTTTCGCCTGCCTATATATATTCTCTAATTTTTTTCCGTCCGTAATTATAAGTACTTAGAGGTCCATATTTTAAGCGATCCAACTGCCACGTGCCACATCACACAACTCTGCAAATAGCGTCCTTGGGTGCCTTCGGCGCAACGTTGCATTAGCACCCAGTACTCTTAAATCACTAGCTTATAAAACGTTCGTCAGGCCAAGATTCCAATATGCTAGCGCTGTATGGGACCCTCCTCCACCCCGGAGCGTACTCGCCGGCCTTCCGCTTATGTGACAGCCAAAGAGGCGACTACGCTCATATCCTACTCTCCTGCCCCGCCCACTTGCCCCCTGCCTCTTGGCACCTAAACAGTCCACAGCAGCGATAGGCTGTTTTGTCCATGCAACGAGCCGAATCTCCAACTTCGGCTAGTGACCTGGGCTGAGGACGCCGCGACTAGAAACTGCCTGGACGCCACAACTGGCAGCATAAAGGCCGCCCGCAATGCGCTACATAATCTTCGTTTCTTTTTAAGCCTTCAAATGAATAAAAGCTTTCATACACTGTAAATAAAGTCTCACCAGCACCACTAAGGAAAGGCGCATAACTGCCTCCTGGGACAGTGGACACTTCAGTCGCGCTTTAAGGTACGTAAGCTTAAGCTTGTAATAAGCTTTAAGCTTGTAATATAGTACATTTCTTCAGGGCGGGACCGAAATGTTTTGCGATTTGGGGCCATAACGACATTTTCTGGGAGTCCGTTCCAGTCTCTTGTTGCAGATAGAAAGAATGCATGCCTGAAGCACTTCTTCGAAAGTGTCACCTCTGTCACCCATTTGCTATGCTAATGACGGGTTTTTCGCGTTAAGTCATCCTGTATGTAACGCTGTTTGTCAACATGTACCATCAGAAGCAGTCTATTTGTTGATACATTTTGAGAATACAGCATATTATGCAGAAGGAGGTCCCGAAGTCAGAGAGTGTAATGGGACCTCCTAATTAAATACATCTAGTAAAACATCTAGCAGCTTGCCACAGATGAGACAAATATACAAAACTGAATATACACGTATGGGATAAAATTAAAGCGTCTTGTGTTGTGTTGAGTTTAATGGCACATGAGCGGCTAAGGCTATCATGCGCCAAGCTCAAGGGGGAGAAAATTGTTAAGACAACAGTTATTTCACATCAGCGCAGCGTGGCTTTCGATCAGGGCTGACATACATTCTATGAAAGTGCCATATGAAGTTATACATTCTATGAAAGTGCCATTTCGCCCTGTTTCTGTTAAAAATATATTTCATTGTATAGCCAACTTTTACGCCGAAGTTACCAAGTTTTTGTACGGGGCGCAGCCCCTCGTCAAGCCTTTAGTAGGCTTTTTGGCTGCGCCCCTAACATCTCTGCGATGTTGAAATAAAGATGACTTGAACTGTCGGCCCCAGATCCACTGTCAGACTGTATGCTGACGATTGCGTTTTGTATTCCCCTGTCACGTGCCTTGATGATCTTTGCGTATTACAGGCTGCCCTTGACAGAGTTTGCGAGTGGTGCTTGAAGTGGGGCATGGCATTGAATGTATCTAAATGTTTCCATGTGCAATTTACAAACAAAAAAAGAAAATTCTTGGATCGTACCTTTTAAATCATGACACTATCCAAAATACTGATAAGGTCAAATATCTTGGTGTTATACTCACAGCATCCCTCGACTGGACAGCCCACGTTGACATGATAACTGCCAAAGCTTCTCGTCTTTTGTATTTTTTTCGCCATACCGACACCTCGCACAAATTACGGCATGCAGATGATTTTTTTTTAAACAAAACTTCTATTTGGGCTAGATGGTGCATATCTTATATTGAAATGAAATTCAAGCGCACAAGAACACATACACAAGAGGAGGAAACACACGGGACAGGCGCTAACTTCATCTGGTTTATTTGCAGGTAAGAGAGCGAAACGGCTCTTCCTCATCCCTAGGTGACGTAACCTCAGGCGTACCACAGGGAAGCGTACTTGGACCCTTACTTTTTCTAATCTACATTAACGGCCTTCCCACTAACATTTCATCCCGCTTACGCCTTTTTCCAGACGACTGTGTTGTTTACCGTAAGATCGCTCCTGAGACTGACCACCTGACCCTTCAAAATGATCTTGACACTACTGTTGATTGGTGTAAAAACTGGCACATGATTCTTAACCCTAATAAATGTAAATCAATGACTTTTAGCCACAAGCATGTTATTTCTAACTTCATATACTCTATAAATATTACCTCTCTATCAAGGGTTACGTCGTACAAATACCTTGGAATTCAGTTCACACCAAATCTTTCATGGTCTTCTCATATTTCTGCAGTCTGCAAGAAGGCATCCAGGACATTAGGTTTCATACGCCGGAACCTTCGGAACTCACCTAGCTCCGTTCGAAAACTTGCATATTAAGGCGAAAGCCTTTAATGTCTCATAGTTGTAAGCAGCAGTTGTCGACAGAAATGTCACGCTTTTCAGTTGGTCGAAGCGTTCGTGACGTCACAGTGCGCGAATTTCAAACGGGGCCAATTGTACTTTGGCTAGTAACCATGAAACCAATTGAAGGGATCGTACAGTGATGCTCCAAGTAAGTGGTACTGAGCTTAGTTAATTGCTGAATTACCCAATTATCTAATTAACTTTTCTAGTCAGGCCATATAAATAAATAAAACTGAGTAGGAAATTGGTCGAGCTTGGGATCGAACCCCGGTCTTCGGCGTGCGAGACGAGCACGCTATCCACTCCGCCATGCCAGCTTTTTTTTTCTTCAACATGGTATTTATTACAGTGATGTTATGTTCTATGTACATGAACTATATACAAGCCATTATGAAAACAGTGGTAATCAATACATATTCAAAAGGCATACACTAGAAAAGGGGCAATGCAGAGCACATCACTAATAGTGAGTGCCACTCCGGTTCGTACTCAGTCTGGGCATACACGTCTCTTAAATGAACAACCATTCGACTGAAGTGATCCTTTGTAGACACAACAGTGTTCACAGTGTCTGTCAATCATGCGGGTTTTCCAGAGGCTGTGCAGTCCAATCAGAAAGAACATGTCCAGGGGTTCATCAACAAATGGCAGCGCAGTGAGATAGCGAACAGAATGTGAAGTCAGATGAATTCTTTCTTTAAATGTGCGTTGCAGGATATCCCAGAAGAGTACTGCATCTTTGCAACTGATGAAACAATGCTCAATTGTTTCTGGTTCATCACAAAGGCGGCAATTAACGGTAGACACAAAAATGCCCTTTTTATCTAACCGTGTTCTAACGGGCAACGTACCGGTTTGTAACTTAAAGAAAAAGGTCTTTGTACACGGCGAGACTGGCATCTTACGTACTCTTTTGAGTACGTCATGCCCCGGTAAACCAACATACAGAGAGCGGTACATGGGCGGAGGGAAGAGCATACTAATGCCAGCTCGATGGTTTGGAATGAGCAAAGGAGCGTCTAGTGAACACGGCGTCTTCGTTGACTCCCATCCTCCTCCCTTCCCTTCCGGCGAGGTTTAGGTGTCCACCGAGATATGAGAGACAGATACATTTCCTTTCCTCAAAAACGAATTTTCCGACGAGCGAGGCGTAGAACCGAATGGGCAATGGCGTTCTCTGGACTCCCTGGCAGCGTTGCAAGACGCTGCAGGTCGCGTTCCACTCTTAGATGCGAAGCTTAACATCTTAACCACACATCAGCGACCACACTTTAGGTAAAAAAAGTGCCCCCCTGAATTTTGCCCGGTGTCCACCGAGATTGTCATGTCTTTCACCAACCGCCTATCACCTTCTAATTACGACTATGCATCACTGCAAAGGGTTCATGAATATAAATATCTTGGCGTCGTTTTTTCTCACAATATGCAATGGTCAAAAAAACACATCGATTACATCACAGCTAAAGCTCTTAAAAAGATAGGTTACTTGCGGCGCACAGTACGGGATGCTCCTAAAGAAGCAAAATTGCTCATGTACAAAACTCTAATTCGCCCTATTCTTGAATACGCTTCTAATGTCTGGAATCCATACAAGCAATGTGAAATCGATCAAATAGAATCTGTGCAACGTAAAGCTGTAAGATTTATTTTTCGCCGCTACGACTTTCATTTTTCACCCTCATCTGCGATGTCTTCCCTAAACTTAAGCTTGCATTCCGCCGAAAAACTGAGTCCTTAAAACTTCTTCACTCCATAGTCCATTCTGCTAATTGCCTTTCAGAGGGTAAGCATATCTCGTTTTCAAAACCATCTGCAACCAGGAGCCATCACGATCTTAATATCCAACCTTTGTTTGCCCGCACTAACGTTTTCAAATACAGTTTTTTTCCGCGCACTGTGGAGTTTTTTTTTTGTTTGTTCTCAAGATGTTCCCCAACCAACTCGCCCAGCAACACACCTTGCCACTGTGGAGTGTTGGAATTCTTTGGATGGCAACATTCGTGCACTATCAATCTGTGATTTTGTCTCGGCAATTGAGTCGTAGCATTGTATGTTGTTTTCTTGTGTTTATATTTGTAATCCTTGTAATGTACTCTTGTATGCATGGAATTGTTCCACATTTTTGTGCCCACTCCTGCTATAGCCCCTAGAATGGGGCTGCAGTATTTTCAAATAAAAAAAAATATGTGAGACAGTTACTGCGTAATTTCCTTTCCTCAAATACAACTTTCATTTTCTTCATTAGGGGCCCTCTTTGTATTCTTTCACTCTTACTTCCTCCCTTCCTCTGCGATGCGGTTCAGGTGTCCACAGAGATGACAGAGAATTACTGCGCCATTTCCTTTCCTCAAAAAGCGTTGCGTTCAAAGGGCAACGCATCGCACCGAACGGGTGGTGACGTTCCGTGGACTCCCTGGCAGCGCTACAACACGCTGTCGCGTTCCAATCCTATAGGCGAAGCTTAAGCGTCATTAATTAGCAGTAAATTAGTATAGGCATTAATTAGTAATTACCCATTAATTAGTGATATGTCATGACTTAGCAATTGGTATTCAATTATATGGGCCGCCGCGGTGGCTCAGCGGTTATGGTGCTCGGCTGCTCACCCGAAAGACGCGGGTTAGATCGCGGCCGCGGCGGTCGAATTTCTTTGGAGGAGAAATTCTAGAGGCCCGTGTACTGTGCGATGTCAGTGCACGTTAAAGAACCCCATGTGGCCGAAATTTCCGGAGCCCTCCACTACGGCGTCTCTCATAGCCTTAGTCGCTTTGGGACGTTAAACCCCATAAACCAACCAACCAACCAACCAATCAATTATATGGGACGCCACCAGTGCCACAGAGGCAGTCAAATTGGTGCGGAAAACGCTTTCGCCTCTACGCACTGTAGACAAAGTGCCCCCAGAATTTTTTTTTTTACATTTGTTCGCCCACAGCTGGAATTTATCTCACCTATATGGTCTCCTCATCAAAAATATCTCACAGACATGCTCGAGTCCATTAAAAGCAGAGCTGTCCGGTACATTTAAACAATTATAGTGCCCTCGCAAGTGTATCCCAGCTTAAAAACCTTAATGACATACAGATACTTGAAATTCGTCGCTCCATTTCACTTCTGTGTTTGTTCCATCAATATGTTCACACCCGTCCTTCGTTGTTACCTCTGCAATCACCTTTCCGCTCTTCACAACGCTTCCACAATCAACTCAACTTCAACCAGATATATGGGAAGACCCTGTCGTTTAATTCCTCTGCATTACCTTGAGCAAAAAAACTCTGGAATGATCTTCCTGACAACATTATCTCTGTCATTGATCCTGGTGAGTTTAAAAAACATCTATGTATACATTTATTGCCATAGTGATGTTCGAAATGTACGACAGTTTCATTTGTTCTTAACGTTGTTTTCCCATTTACCACTTCTGTTGCCCCTGGTTGCTTTTTTTTTCTCATGTTCCGCTTTTTTTTCTCTATTTTCGTGTCTGATGTTATTTTAACTCCGTTTAGTATAAATTTCGTGTTCCTTTATTGTATTTGACTTGTACCGCGTTCTTGTACCGATATTACGGTTTTTTAATAAGGGAGTAATTACTCATTGGCATCCACCCGAGCGCAGCCATACGGCTACAAAGGAAAGCTATACAGCTTTCTCAGAAACTTCGTAGTTAAAGAAAAATTCGTCCTGGTCCGGGGTTTGAACCCAGGACCACCGCTTCACCGCAGCAGTCGCTCTACCAATTGAGCTAACCAGGACGGCAAGCTTATGGTAGGACGAGAGCGAATTGAATTCTTTAACTACGAAGTTTCTGAGAAAGCTGTATAGCTTTCCTTTGCAGCCGTATGGCTGCGCTTGGGTGGATGCCAATGAGTAATTACTCCCTTATTACAAATCTACTCCACCTTGGGGGATTCCCCTAAACATTTGACCAACACAGTTCCAACTTTCATTTCATTTATGTCACTTATTTCGTCCTTAAAGGCCCGAGGGCATTACATAAGGAGGGGGTTACAAGTTGTTTTGTGTGAACGCACTCATGATGAAAACAGACAATAAAAGAAACACTGCAACTGCAAACGCTAAAAATAACGAGTATCAAGTGGTTGTAAAATAAGAGAAGCTAAGAAAGTACAGAAAAATACAAGAAAAACTCAGGGAAAATACAGAAAAAAAGTAAAGGCCAACAAACGGTTCACGTGTTCTGAAAATGACTGGTGAGTTTCGCGCGAAATGATTTGCGATCGTTGCATGATACTATGTCGTTGGGCAGGGCATTCCAATGGTTTATTGCGTCAGGAAAAAAGGAACTGCTCATTGCTAAAGTACGGCTCTTGATGCTGGCTATGGGGTGGCTGTGGCTGAGGCGACTGAAAGTTCGGATCGGTGGTTTCAGCAGGGGGTGTTTTGATATCGGATGGTAGAAAAAGCTGTGTAGTAGGAAAAGGCGTGAGATGATTCGGCGTGATTCAAGTGAGGGGAGGGAGATAGAATGTTTGAGTGCAGTGATGCTACTTTCTTTTGAGTATTCAGAGGTGATAAAACGGGCCGCGCGGTTTTGGATGGCCTCAAGTTCGGTGCTAAGGTACGCTTGAGAGGGGTGCCAGATGGATGATGCAAATTCAAGTTTGGGACGAACAAATGTTAGGTAAGCAAGTTTTCTTACTTCGTGAGATGCTGACTTGAGGTTACGTCGGAGATAACCCAAGACACGGGAGGCATCAGAACATATTCTTTGGACGTGGTTCACCCAAGATAGTGAAGATGTCAGACGTAATCCAAGATACTTATATGAAGTTGTTGAGGCAATCGGGACTGAGTTAATATTGTATGAATGATGAATAACTGCGCGTTTGCGAGAGAACGACAACAGTTGGCATTTATCTAGATTTAAAGGCATGAGCCATCGGTCGCACCATGTGGCTATTATGTCAATATCTTTTTGTAGTAGGTGACTATCGGTGGGATCACGAATGGGGCTCTATATGACGCAGTCGTCCGCGAACAGTCTTAATTTGGCGTTTGTGTTTACTGAAAGATCGTTGATGCAAATGAGGAATAGCAGTGGTGATAATCCAGCGCCCTGGGGGACACCTGATGATACATCGGTAAGGGGTGAGCGGTAACCATTGCATGAAGTGAATTGCATGCGCTCCTTTAAGAAATGATCAAGCCAGGTTATTAGGTTACCTTCGAGTTATTGATCAATTCGCTCTCGTCCTACCATAAGCTTGCCCTCCTGGTTAGCTCAATTGGTAGAGCGACTGCTCCGGTGAAGCGGTGGTCCTGGGTTCGAACCCCGGACCAGGACGCATTTTTCTTTAACTACGAAGTTTCTGAGAAAGCTGTATAGCTTTCCTTTGTAGCCGTATGGTTGCGCTCGGGTGGATGCCAATGAGTAATTTCTGCCTTATTACAAATCTACTCCACCTCGGGGGATTCCCCTAAACATTTGACCAACACAATTCCCACTTCGAGTTATTGATCAATTCGCTCTCGTCCTACCATAAGCTTGCCGTCCTGGTTAGCTCAATGGGTAGAGCGACTGCTGCGGTGAAGCGGTGGTCCTGGGTTCGAACCCCGGACCAGGACGAATTTTCCTTTAACTACGAAGTTTCTGAGAAAGCTGTATAGCTTTCCTTTGTAGCCGTATGGCTGCGCTCGGGTGGATGCCAATGAGTAATTGCTCCCTTATTACAGATCTACTCCACCTTGGGGGATTCCCCTAAACATTTGACCAACACAGTTCCCACTTCGAGTTATTGATCAATTCGCTCTCGTCCTACCATAAGCTTGCCGTCCTGGTTAGCTCAATTGGTAGAGCGACTGCTCCGGTGAAGCGGTGGTCCTGGTTTCGAACCCCGGACCAGGACGAATTTTTCTTTGACTACGAAGTTTCTAAGAAATCTGTATAGCTTTCCTTTGTAGCCGTATGGCTGCGCTCGGGTGGATACCAATGAGTAATTACTCCCTTATTACAAATCTACTCCACCTTGGGGGATTCCCCTAAACATTTGACCAACACAGATCCCACTTCGAGTTATTGATCAATTCGCTCTCGTCCTACCATAAGCTTGGCGTCCTGGTTAGCTCAATTGGTAGAGCGACTGCTCCGGTGAAGCGGTGGTCCTGGGTTCGAACCCCGGACCAGGACGAATTTTTCTTTAACTACGAAGTTTCTGAGAAAGCTGTATAGCTTTCCTTTGTAGCCGTATAGCTGCGCTCGGGTGGATACCAATGAGTAATTACTCCCTTATTACAAATCTACTCCACCTTGGGGGATTCCCCTAAACATTTGACCAACACAGTTCCCACTTCGGGTTATTGATCAGTCATTCGCTCTCGTCCTACCATAAGCTTGCCGTCCTGGTTAGCTCAATTGGTAGAGCGACTGCTCCGCTGAAGCGGTGGTCCTGGGTTCGAACCCCGGACCAGGACGAATTTTTCTTTAACTACGAAGTTTCTGAGAAACCTGTATAGCTTTCCTCTGCAGCCGTATGGCTGCGCTCGGGTGGATGCCAATGAGTAATTACTCCCTTATAACAAATCTACTCTACCTTGGGGGATTCCCCTAAACATTTGACCATTACGGTTTTTCCATCTGTATATACCTTTCGATTTGCCCCCCTCACCCAATGCTCTTCGAGGCCTGTGAGGTACTAATAAATAAATAAATATATACATAAAACGAGACATGCGCTGTAAAGAAACACATCGTAATTTCACAATGCGTGCTCAAGATATCTGTGTTCTAGCTGCTTGCAAAAGATTTACCGACGTGTCGCTCACACAGTCATGCCCCCTTTTCCTGATGTGAAAGTCTTCTAATAATTCACGTGCCGTCTTATGATTTGTTTGAGTCTTCCACGAGCACTAAATAAACTGCACCTCACTGCAGAAAAACTACGTACATTACAAAAAAAAAAAGAGTTTGTCGCTGTGATCGCATCAGGGAACTGCGAATGATGTTTCTTTAGTGTATGATTTTTCTAATCACATGTCCAGTTTATTTTTTTTTCATTTATTTTGTGCCACTACATGATATCCCGTTGGTGATTTGTGTTTGGTGATGTTTTGCCGTTGATGACGCTCTTTTTCCCTGCCGCCGCTGTCGATGTAGATATTTGTTCTGTGGGAGGTGGGTCCTCTCAAGCCACGAAACCGTGGCTTTTTTTCTGGCCTTCCTTATCATAGTTTGCTGTACAGCATTGTTTCTCGTATGTTTCTGTGATGTAAAATTTTGGCTCCGGTGGAATAAAGAAACTCAATAAACTCAATAAAGACTACGGCCCGTTTAAGATAAGAACGCGCAGCACATCACAAGGCACTGTGCTGTCCCCGCTTCTCGTTAACATTGCCATGATGCATCTCACGGCAGGTGTCGACGGTGTTCAGCATGCGCTGCACGCCGACGACATCACCATCTGGTCCACTAGGGGAAACAAAGAAAAGATGAAGGAATGCCTGCAAGCAGTGGCGAGCATCGTAGTCCCCTATGCCACGTACTGCGGCCTCCAGTGCTCCCCGCCCAAGTCTGAATTTGTGCATATTTGATCTTCTCCGAAATGCAAAATCACCGTTAAGCCTTCCCTCGCCAGCGGCCTCATCCGTGAAGCGAAAGAGCTTCGAATACTCGGTCTCTTCATCAGTGAACATCGTAAGGCAGACACAACTGTTTGCAAACTCCGCAAAGTCGGCGACCAGGTGGGCCGAATGGTGCGCCGCGTTGCCAACAAGCGGGGAGGGTTGCGAAATAAGGATTCGGTGCGGCTCGCGCATGCCTTCGTAACTAGTCGAGTACTGTACTCGACTCCCTACCTCCGCTTGCGGAAACATGACGAAGATTGTTTGGAGGTTCTACTCGGCAAAACTTTCAAGAGAGCCCTCGACCATCCAATCTCCACTTCCAACTCGCGACTCCTCGCGTTGGGGGTGGGGAACACCTATCTGGAACTTCGCGAGGCGCATCTCGTTAACCAATACACGCGTCTCGCCCAGACCACGTCCGGTCGCAGCCTCTTGGACCGGTTACGTATCAGATATGACCACCACACGATGTAACCGGTTAGAGGGCACGAACTGTGTAGACGCGCCCTCTACGTTCGGCCCCTTCCGACTAAGAGGAACAAGGAGGACCATAATGGCCGGCGCCAGGTTCGGGTGGATGCCTTGCGCCGCCACTATGGCTCAAAGAAACACGTCTTCCACGTCGATATTGCAGGCCCTTATCACACCAGGGGAGAATGGTTCACGGCTGCAGTCATACACGAAAGAAAACAGGTGGACGGCTTCTCGTTCAGAGCGCCCAACTCAACGCATGCGGAGGAGTTGACGATCGCCCTCGCAGCCTCCCATCCTGACCCAAATTCATCTTCACAGACTCTCGCGGAGCCTGCCGAAACTTTGAGTTCGGATGGATCATTCCTCTCGCTCCTGAAATTCTTCTCCACAGTACTCGCGACAGCGATCCAATTCTCCGCTCTATCATGTGGGTGCCCGGCCACCAAGGCATGCCTGGTAACGAAGCCGCCCATGAGGCAGCCCGCGCACTCACTCACCGGGCACCAGGCGTCCCTTGGGAGGACATAAATCCTGACACAGCCCTCTTTTTTCTTTTAAAGACATTACGGAGAACTATCGCGCCGAACGCCGGCGCTACTCGGTTCCTATGAAGAGACTAAGTAAAGCTGGCGAACGAAGGAAGCAGGCTCTTTACAAACACACTCGGCGGTTCTCGAGCATTTTAATCCATCTTTTGACGGCCGCTGCTCATTCTGTGCGGAGGTTGCCGACACCTTCCACACGGTTTGGGCATGCAGAGAAAATCCTTCTCTCCCCCTCACCACCCCTTCCCCTACCCCAGAGGACTGGGAGGCAGCCCTCCTCAGCTGCCAGGAACTATTGCCCCAACAGGCCCTGGTTCGGCGGACCTGCGCAGCGGTCATGACCAACGTGATCCCTGAATGAGGGACTCCGCCTAGTATTGTAAGGGGCGAGACCCACTAGGGGCCTCTCCCCGAGCACCTCTCTGTAAAATACCAAATTAATGCTTTGCACCACTACCACCACCCTCCGCGTAAAAAAGATCTGAGAAGAGGCGAATGTAAAAGATCCTTTTTTCGAGCCTGACGAGCTCAAGAATTGCGCAGATTGGCCAAGCCCGCTTGGGCTAACAACTCAGAATGTAAAAAGAAGCACTGAACCAAGTTCGTTAAATGTTTTATTTTATCACGAATCATGTTTTGTCTTTTTCAGCGACCGCACCCATTTTTCTTTTATAGACCTGTCTTTTTCTGTCAGTGACGATTAGAAAGGTGTCGACTCATATGGTTCTTGGGATGGCGTTGCGCACACGAACAAACATACGCAGGAAGGAGCTATGCACCAACTCGCCCAGCAAGAAGTTCTTCTTCGTATGGTTAGGCCTCGTTTCATCCATTTAGAACCATGCGCATGCGTATCTCTATCTTCTTCCGCTTGTGAACTTTCTGCCACAATATAAAAGTTGCGGTTCTGCTGTCTTCGAACACAAAGGTTTTAATTCAGCGCAGTTGTTTCCACTTCTTGTCCGTCGTCCGCCAGCGCTGCCTTTCTAAGAATGATAAAGGCTAACCAATTTGACCAGCAGCGTACCTCGTCCGACTGCCCTTCTTTCGGCCGTCATCATCCCTTCATCGATTCTCTCATCTTTCTGTCCTGGACCCTACAATCAGTGACTTTAGGTGGGCATCTTCTACGCCAAGGCTCGGCGCGTTCTCCGTGTATTTATTTATTAATTTATTTACAATGCCCTCAGGGTCTTTTTAGAAAAGGCATTGAAGAAGGGAGTGGGTTAAACAAACAAAACAAAATACATTACGGAAGTGTTTACAGGGGTATGAATCACAATGGTGACAGGATGACAAAAACAAAAATAAATACATTGAGCAACAACGCAACATATATAATCGTGCCAATATACAATATCAGCCACAGCGATAAGAAAGATTGAGTTGTCGCTGATGGAAACAATGTTTCAAGGGCTGACACCATATGAAATTAAGACCAGCAATAAGAGCTCAATGGTCGTATTGCTAGATGGGTCTGCACGTTACACTTCAAGAAATAGAGCGCTACAAAGCACACGAGGCGCCTGTATCGTCATTCTGCCTCGTCTCGTGTGTTTTGCAACGCCTTATCTCTTGAAGTGTAGTGAGGAAGAGCGCATCTTCCACTAAGGCCCGTTGTGCATATGCCGGGCCTGAATAAAGCCAAGCACTCAGGGCCCCCTTGACCGAAGCCGGAGCTGCGGCGCCAGAGAGATCAATCTTACTACCACAAGTGCAAAATAGTTTTAAAAAATGGACGATCAGGAAATATGACGTGAACAACCTGCACGAGGAGTGGCGGCTTTACCTGATTATTATTATGAAATCGCGGGTTATGAACCCGCGGGCAAAAGACGCGGGTTCGATACCGGCCGCGGCGGTCGAATTTTGATGGAAGCGAAATTCTAGAGGCCCGTGTATTGTGTGATGTCAGTTGCTGGTTAAATAGCCCCGGGTGGCCGAAAATTTCAAAACTTCCTTAAACCAAACCATTTCCTTTTGCTTGTTTAACTGAACTTTCAGCAGTAATACAGGGTTCTCGGGGCTGGCTGTAAAGTTGTTTACGATCAAGGAGGCAATGCTTGCAGGTCAGTTGGAACAACACTTTGAAGCACAAAAGTGACAAAAAGACTCCCTTCTCTATGAGCTTGCTAGCCAGAGAGTTTTGTAGTCTTACCATGCCGATACAAGATTTTACAAAATCGTAAGAAGATATTAAGGAAGATATGGCGAATTGTCGTGTCTGCGCCCTGTAGACTTTTTAAGTTCTCCCAGTTGTGGGGCAAGAAGCATTCGAAATCTGTAATTTGCGGCATGAAGCATTTGAAAAAGTATGTTTCATGCGCAATTGGAGTCGTTTATAAGATCCCTCTCGGCTGTGGTTGATTTTCCACTGACCAAACTGGCCGATGCCTAAACATCCGCTCGCTGGAACATGCTCATTTCTTGTGTAGGCCCGCGGATGGCGACGCCCGCGTGTTCACTGTCGCAGTTGCAAGCACTACGCTACGTTGAATAACGCAGAGAAGAAACAAAGCGGGAAATGGAAAGGGAGGCTGCTTCAACCACAGGATCATCACAGCCGGCTGATTCTGTCTGCACGCCTTCTGTGTCGGTTTTCCAGAGGAATACTTTTTTCTTCCTGTCTGCATGGCTGCTGCTGGTCGTGAATTTTTATGGCGCAAGGGCATCTGTGGCCAGAGAGCGCCATGGCACAAGATTCTTTTCTTGTACACATGGTTGGGTCAGAGACCCACTTCCCAAGCATTTCACCCTGAGAAAGCCGGGAACTAGAGCAAAGGAAAGCTTGTAATTATTGTATCACCGATGGGCACCCGGCGGCTTTGGGGATCGAACCCCGCACCTTCCGCATGCGAGGCGCTTTTTACGCGATAGCGTGAGCAGCTCGTTCGATCGAAAAGCCGTAGGTGCAGTAGTAGTAGTTTGCACCTCGTGTCGGAATTAATCGGGGGCTGCGTAAAAAAATCGTATCATGCTAATTTTTGGTTCCAGTGATTGATGATTGACCGGTGTGTGATAGGCGATCACGAGCTAATGAAATAACTTTAATTAGTAATGGATTATTTAAACAAGTTTAAAAATGAAAAAAACATGTAAAAAGGTTTATTCAAAGGAGTCAAAATGCTCAGAATGAGAAGCCAGTGCTTCATGATGGTAATAAAAATTTAGAGTGTAATTGACCAATTAATTTTGTTCTGAGTTACATAGAGAAAGGTAGGCAAGTATTGCGGTCCGCGAAACGCAGTGTCTTTAATGGTTCACTATGGGGTCTGGCTTTTTAGAGCGTTGACTTTAGTGCTAGCATTACTTAAGGCCGCATTAGAATGAAATACAAGGTCATTCAAGTGGGACCAGTAGGTGGTACCTTAGAATGTTCAGGGTCGATCAAACGATTCAGCGCGTTACAGAGCATAAGATCACTAGTCGAATCAAAGCTTAGCTTATCACAGGGATTCGCACCGACGGCGTTTGGTTCCCTAAACCGTGACTTCTTGAAACTTCAAACGTCCATTACCGCCAATTTAATTGGCATAGGACATTCGAACTAATGTCAAACGATTTGTCTTCTTGCGGTGTATACGTTGGCATTAAAAAAGGAGATATTCGGACACAACGAAAAATTTCTACCGGATAAAGCCACAATGGCTAATGATGTAATATTCGTTCGATATTGCAAAATCTCGATACTCATACGCTGCCTCAGCGTTTTGCTGTTTTTCAGCCGGCTAAGGGGCCGATAGCGCCAGTTTTTAGGCGCACAGTATGACGGCATTGCAGGTTGTGTATCGCTCTCGATGTCGCGCTCCTAGTTTGGTGGCTTATGGTCCCAAAGCGAGGTGCATCAGCCTTACCTTCAACGAGACGGCATATTCTCGGGAGGCGTGTACAGTAGCAGTGCTTCTTAATGAAACAATCAATGTGCCAAGGAGGCGTTGCTCCTTTTTCCATTGAACAACCAAACCTTTTGAAGCCGCAATACCAAACACTACAGCCGGACAGAGACGGAGGCTCCTTTAGATCGCCAACGATTGAATATTTGTGGCTACACGAGTTTCCCGTCCGTAACAAAACTGATAACGCCACTCACATCGTCGGCATTTTCGTGAGCGGTTCCGACCTTGCTCTTGCTGCATTCTTGTCTGCCTTGTTCGCGACCGTGTATGAGCATATCCTTCTGCAGGCGGCTCCCTGTCGTCTGCTCTGACCAAGGCGAACGTGAGCGTGGTGGACCGGGCGTCCTGCCAGGAGGCGCTCAGGAAGACCAGGCTGGGCCCGTCGTTCCAGCTCGACGAAGGATCGATGTGCGTCGCAGAAGAGGGCGGAGCGGCTGCGTGCCAGGTGCGGGCCAGAGAGCACGCGACCCTCTTTCGTTGTGTGGGCCCGAGATTATTTTTTTCTACTTATGGTAACATCTAGGCATTATAGCGGGGACGGGAGCTGAATAGAATTCGTACAGGATTAAAACACGTAGAAAATACTAGTTCAGGAGCGTAAATTGCTGGGCTACTTGGTTCATAATGTTGTCAGGGTGGAACCAGCGGAACACAAACGCAGGACAAGAGAAAAGGAGGAACACACACCACACCGCTGGCAAGCGCTGTGGTGTGTGTTCCTCCTTTTTCCTTGTCCTGCGTCTGTGTTTCGTTGGTTCCACCCTGACAACGTGGAAAATACATGTGGATAAAAGTCCGAACTACGTATCACATAAAAAGTGGAAGCAGAGAAAATGCCTGCAATAAGACCCTGTAAGGATACAGAATGCACTCTGGCGAAGTCTTCCGTGACATTCTTGCGAAGCCCTACAAAACAATGCAGTTGGTGCGAATCTTGCCATAAAGGAGCTCCATTCACTCACCAAGCCCTAGTGAATGGCAGGAGTTCAGCCACGTTTTTATTTATTTATTTATTTTTATTTTTTTATGTAAGTACTGCAGAACATGGTTGGTCCAAGCAGGAAGGGCAGGTTCACAAAAATCAAAATTATAGCAACAGAAATACAATACAGCAAAAATAATGTAGTAATACAACAATACAGCAGTGCAAGACAAAGCAGGAAAAAAATACATAATATGCAATATGAAACATGGCTGAGGTTCGGTTCGGTTCGGTTAATGAGTTCCAGTCGGATATGGTGCGTGGGAAAAAGGAAAACTTGTACGAATTTGTCCGGGCAAAATGTGGTTTTAAAAGAGCTTTGTGATAGTAAACACGTACAAGCGCAAAAAAACACGGACAGAGAAAGAGACTTGGACAACACGAGCGCTTACTTCCAACTGAAGGTTTATTGACACACAAGAACAATTATATACACCTTGCTGCATGACGTCGAACTGATGGCCCTGCCGACATCACGTGGCCGCTCCCAAAAACCTTATTTCCTTTTAAGTCAGTGTGACAGATGGTGCGCTGACGCAGGATGGACCGGCTTTCCTGATCAAATCTGCCTCTATTATTTCTCTAACATCCTGACAACTATGTCTGGCCACAATCTTCCATGCGCTGAAGACAGGTTTACATGGTTTCTTATTCTTTTCAGCACAATCATGACTATGTTCAGAAAGATTACCGTCTCTATAATTGCCCACCTTCCTCCTGTGTTCCAGTAATCTTTCATTCAGACATCGGCCACTTTTGCCGATGCACCTAGAGCCACACAATAGAGGAATCTTACAAAACACACCAGAAACACATGCTACAAAAGGATCCCGGTGCTTGATACAGCATCGTTCTTTACCATAGTTGTTTAGGATAAGCCTCATTGTATCCGTATCTGAAGGAATGTTGAAAACCTTAAAGAAAAAAGACAAGAACCAGAGCGAAGCAAATGGAAACGGAAGGGCAGTCATTCCCTACTTGCACAACACCTCGCATCGCCTAAAGAAGATTGCGAAACGCAGTGACGTCAGAGTAGTGTTCTGGGCGCCTGAGAAGTTGGAAAAAGTAGTCAAGTGACTAATCCTTTTCAAAAGCCTAAAGAACCATGCGGTATCAAGCACCGGGATCCTTTTGTAGCATGTGTTTGTGGTGTGGTTTATGAGATTCCTCTATCGCGTGGCTCCAGGTACAGTCTTTGTCAAAAGTTTCTCTCTATAATTGCCTACCTTCCTCTATAATTGCCCCTATAATTGCCAGTCTCTATAATTGCCTACCTTCCTCCTATGTTCCAGTAATCTTTCATTCAGACATCGGCCAGTTTCACCGATGTACAGCCTTTGTCAAAAGTTTGGAGCCCAGGGGGTTTTCTTTTGAGCCACACTGTGTCGTTCTTAATGGATCTCTAGCGCTCCAAATTTCCTGGACATGAGAAGATTTCTGGCACTGCCTCCTGCAATAGGTAGGACTTCCATGAATGCTCCTGGAGTCCCCGTATAAAGCTTGGAAGTGAACCCCCTGGGCTCTAAACTTTTGACAAAGACTGTACCTAGAGCCACGCGATAGAGGAATCCCATAAACCACACCAGAAACACATGCTACAAAAGGATCCCGGTTCTTGATACCGTATGGTTCTTTAGGCTTTTGAAAAGGATTAGTCAACTTGACTGCTTTTTCCAACTTCTTAGGCGCCGAGAACACTGCTCTGACGTCACTGCGTTTCGCAATCTTCTTTAGGCGATGCGAGGTGTTGTGCAAGTAGGGAATGACTCCCCTTCCGTTTCCATCTGCTTCGCTCTGGTTCTTGTCTTTTTTCTTTACGGTTTTCAACATTCCTTCAGATACGGATACAATGAGGCTTATCCTAAAGAACCATGCTAAAGAGCAATGCGGTATCAAGCACCGGGATCCTTTTGTAGCATGTGTTTCTGGTGCGGTTTATGAGAATCATCTATCGTGTGGCTCTACACTCTAAAAAAAAAGGTGTGACCTTAGTCTTTTGGGGGGGGGGGGGTAAAACACTTGTCGCTGAGCCGACACCTTTTTGGGGGTAAGGTTACGTTGTTTCTTGGAGACTAAGTATTTATGCTCTTGCACATAGACTAATGTTACGCTCTAATAGCCTAAACTTGCACTGACATAAGAAGAGTAACTTTAAAACAGTTAGGTATAACATTACACCTTTCTAAAAAGGGTAAGTGTTAGTCTGAAGAAAGCATAAACATATCGTAGCATGCAAGGTGCAAGTTTGCACCTCTAGCAGGTAAATTTATGCTATGTCTAGAAGTGCAAAGTTACTTTGTCAAAGACTAAACTTATACCGTCATAAGCAGAACAAAGTTTACACCCCTGTGGTGCAAGCTTATACCCTTATATGATGGATAAAGTTACCCTTCTAGTGGTACAAAGTAGTACCCTACTGTAAAGGGTATCTATGCACTAATTGGTGGCGTATTTATACTGTCCACACAAGAGCATTATTACCCTTCTGTAGCGTAAACCTGCCCACTGAATGCAGGACTAAAGTTGACCCATATGGTATACGCCGTAGTCTTTCTCGAAGTGCAGGCAATGTCAAAATGTTGCGACGAATCTTTCATGTGAGATGGTCTGTGTCATCTTGTGTTCAGGTGCAGGTACTACTGCAGAATGGACAAAAAGAATTCATAAAACCATCGGAGAAAGAAACATACCGTCATATTTATTTTGCCACATGCTACCCCATATTACAGCAATGACCCTGGCAGTCTTCTTCATAATGGTGGGGGCAGATGTACCATGTATTTGACCTGCACAGAGAAGAAAACATATTGTTACGAAGTTGCGAGGATGGGAACGGGTTTATTTACAAGTCGGGATCGGGGACGTCACTGGACGGTCAGCGTCAGGCGGGCTGCACCACAGTCTCGCGCACACCATGTTCGTCTTCTTTCCACTGAACTGCAGTGCGGCAGCGCCGTAGCGCGGCGTAACATTTCACCCGGGGCAGTCGAAACTCGTCCTCGAGCGTGTTAGTCAGCGTTGTGATTGCAGCGTTTAAGACGGGCTACGGGCACCACCTGGACCTTGCGAGAGCGGCGATTGCCTGGAGGGACTTTGGCGATTGTGTAGTTAACGTCACTGAGACGATCCAGCACAACAAAAGGGCCGCAGTACTTTGCGAGGAATTTCTGGTAGAGGCCCCGTCGACGCAGTGGCGTCCAGAGCCAAACGTAGTCACCGGGCTCATACGTCACCGCAATATGTCCACTGTCGTAACGGCTCTTGGTGCGAACTTGTGCACTGAGTGTTCGGAGGCGAGCTAGGCGTCGCGCTTCCTCCGCACGGCAAAGAGTCTGCGATATGGACGGATCACGGTGTTCAGAAAAGGGAAGAATCGTGTCCAGAAAGGTGCGCGGTATGCGCGCGTACAGCAGAAAGAACGGGGAGTATCCAGTGACGTCGTGTGTTCCGGTGTTGTACGCGTATGTTACAAAAGGTAGCACGGTGCCCCAGTTTTTGTGGTCGGCAGCTACATACATGGACAACATGTTCGTGAGGGTGCGGTTGATGCGCTACGTCAGGCCATTCGTTTGCGTATGATAGGGCGTCGAATGACGATAGTCACAACTGCAGAGCCGTAGGAGTTGTTCCACAACATCGGCAATGAACTGGCGCCCACGGTCGCTGATTATAACACGAGGAGCTCCGTGGCGAAGGATCACCGAGTGTAGCAAAAAGTACGAGACGTCTGCAGCTTTGGCGGACACGAGAGCAGCTGTCTCCACGTAGCGAGTCAAGTAGTCCACGCAAACAATAATCCAGCGTTGGCCCGTGGTAGACTTGGGAAGCGGTCCAAGCAAGTCGACACCGATCTTCTCAAAAGGGGAGTGAGGTGCTCTGATCGGTTTCAACAAGCCGGCGGGCGAGGCAGTGCGATGCTTAAAGCGTTGACACTGCAGACAGCCGGCAACGTACTGCTGAGTTGTCTTGTAAAGTCCAGGCCAGTAAAAGCGTTGCCGCGTCCTGTGTAACGTGCAAGAAAACCCTTGATGTCCGGCACTTAAGCCCACGCAATATTGTGTCCATAAATCGCTCAAAAGTAGCGGGGGCATTGCATAACCCAAAGGGCATGACGTTAAATTCATACAGTCCATCGGGCGCGATAAATGCTGTCTTCTCCCTGTCCGGTGGTTGCATGGGGATCTGCCAATACCCAGAGCGCAGGTCAACCAACGAGAAGTACGACGCTGATTGAAGAAGTCTATGGCATCATCAATACGCGGGAGTGGGTAGACGTCCTTCTTCGTCACAGCATTTAACCGACGGTAGTCGACGCAAAATCGCCAGGAGTTATCCTTCTTGTGTACCAGTATAACAGGAGCAGCCCATGGACTTCACGACTCCCGGATGACGCCTTTCTGTAGCATATCTTGCACTTGCTCGTTGATCAGCTTTCGTTCAGCCTGGGACACACGATAAGTCATGAACTAAGAACGAAAACCACGCAAAGGACGATACACAGGGAAGAAGTAGACAGGACGAGCGCGGACTTGCAACTGTTTATTGAAACACATCTTCCTTCCATCACCAACCCTACGCATGGAAGGAAGATGTGTTTCAATAAACAGTTGCAAGTCCGCGCTCGTCCTGTCTACTTCTTCCCTGTGTATCGTCCTTTGCGTGGTTTTCGTTCTTAGTTCATGGATTACCAACTAGCCCCCCATCGTACACTCCTTCACACACGATAAGGCTTCTGTCTGATCGGATGAGCAGTACCGGTGTTGATGTGATGCTGCGTGCGAGAAACTGGCAGCGAAGGTGGAATGGCTGGCTCAGCGAAATCAAATACCGACGCATACTGGGTCAGAACAGTCTGTAAAGCCAGCCGTTCGGACGACGGAAGCGACTTGCTGATCATGCGCATGATATTAACGGAAAAGTCTGCTGCTAGTTTGGAAGGCACGCACTCAGACACGGATCGGATAGTATGAATGTCATAAGCATGAAACTGAGCGAGTTTAAGCCCCGATGGGATCAAAACAGGTTCTGGCGAAGCATTCACTGTCCAAAGTTGTGCGCAACCGTCGACTACGGCAACAATGGCCCGGGGCACCAGAACATTCTGTTTCGCGGCGTTGTGCACATCTGGCTCAACAAGCAAGTGGGAGGTGCCTGTGCGGTTGTCTGAAGAGTGAACAGAGACAAACACTGCTGCCATGGCTGGTAAAAGCACATCTTGCGTGACACTAAAGGCTCCATCACTGCGGTCGGGTGAATCCTGCACAAACGTAGACAGCATATTGCGCTGGAGAGAAATTTCTCCAGCTCCACAATCCAAAGTGGTCCCGCATTCACGTAAAAAATCAATGTAGTTCAGAATGGCGCAAAAGACACACACACAGGAAAAAAAGGGGATGACACAAAGAGCGCCTACTACCAACTGAATTTATTTCAGAAACACCCTCTTTTATAAGGCAAGACATATCAACCACGAACCGGAAGCAGAAAAAACACATATTCATGGTTTGAATTCATATTTCGAAACACCATCGGCAGAAAAGAAAACCACAAGAACAAAAAACAGAAACTAGAACTACACGTGCCCGTCCAAGAAACCCAGCTCCTGGCGGCATAGTTTAATCGATGAAGTGCTAATGCACGTGGACCCAGCTTTCTGTATATGGTATGCTTCTATAATCTCTCTTTCAAATCGCTCCTTCCCTCTGCCGATAAACGTTGCCTGTTCCAGCATCGGTCCGCAATCTCTGCACTCCCTACAGTGATCCGGCAGGTTGCCCCTGTCATTGTTTTTAATTGTTCTTCTGTGCTCGCTAGCTCTCTCGTTGAAACACCGGCCAGTCTGGCCAATGTAGGCGGATCCACAGCTGAGCGGTATGCGATACACGACTTCGGACTTGCATTCGGTGAACCGTATCTGATGTTTGATAGCGCATCTTCGGGGTCGTCTGTTCATCATGGAGCAAACTTTTGCAAGCTTGCATGGTGCTGAAAACAACACATTTACACCATATCGACCCCCTACCTTCTTGATATTGTGCGCTATCTTATGCATGTACGGAATTACCACCACAGGCCTCTTGTCTTCCTGCTTGCTTTGCGTATCACCGCTAGAAGTGACCTTGATTTTTTGTAGCAGAGATTCACATATCGCTGTTATCATCATACACGGGTAGCCAGCGCTACCCAGTCTCACTAGCTGCTTGTCAAAGCCGGCCTGCACACAATGATCGCAGGATTTCGAGATAGCTGCGTGTAGGCACGTGATGGCAATGCTGCGTTTGACCAGTTTGGAGTGGGCACTGCTGAACGGCATGAGGCTTTTCTTAGAACGGGGGTTGTACACCCAACACACATGGTCTTTTTTAGAGAAATCAAACAGAATGTGGGAATTAGCACTTCATCGATTAAACTATGCCGCCAGGAGCTGGGTTTCTTGGACGGGCACGTGTAGTTCTAGTTTCTGTTTTTTGTTCTTGTGGTTTTCTTTTCTGCCGATGGTGTTTCGAAATATGAATTCAAACCATTTCTGCTTCCGGTTCGTGGTTGATATGTCTTTCCTTATAAAAGAGGGTGTTTCTGAAATAAATTCAGTTGGTAGTAGGCGCTCTTTGTGTCATCCCCTTTTTTTCCTGTGTGTGTGTCTTTTGCGCCATTCTGAACTACAATCATGAACCAACTAGCCCCAAAGCAAGTTCTTCTGCAAAAAATCAATGCCTAATATGGCATCATGCGTGGCATGGAGTAATACGACAAATTTTGCTTGAAACTTCTCTCCAGCAATGTTGACTGATACGAAGCAAATGCCAACTGGGCGCAAAGTTTCACCCCCAACACCACGAAAACTAGCACTCTGGTCATATGCAAACATCACTTTGCGTCCAAGGCGCTTTTTGAAAGACAGGCTCATCACCGAGACAGCGGCACCGGTATCCACTAATGCAAGAGTGTTTAAGCCACCAACACACACAGACACTTTGTTCTTCAACATAACGACCAGCAGAGGAATTGCTGATGACGACCAATCCGCGGCCTCACCCCTATCGGCCGCAGGAGCTAGTTTTCCGGTGGTGGGGAAGAACTACGACGAGGCGATGGTGAACGGCCACGTCGAGTGGGCGGTGGTGTGAGGCTGCGGTCGGAAACGAGAGAATCGGGGCGGAAGAGTCGGTCTTGGCGTGGCTGCCAGTCACGAGGAGGGTTCCAGGACTGGGGGCCACGGAAAGGCAAGGACGGCCGGGCCGACGATTGTGTGAAGAAGCGGGGTGGTTGGTCGCGGCGCCGACAGTAACGGGAAATGTGCCCAGTACGACCACAACGGTAGCAAATAGGAGCCTCACGTGGAGCGTAGGAAACGGGGAAGTCACTCGGAGGCTGGTAGGAGGTTCGAGGCGCAGAACAGTGCTCTTCCTAGGAACGGGGGTAGGACCGGTGCGTTGGAGAGACGCGGCCTTGGTCGGGACGAGTGCGTGTACCAAGGTAGGCCTGTCTGGCCCAGGAGACTTGTGGTTCAGGAAGTGGAGCCTGGAGCGAGCATGCGTTGTATACGGGATCATCGGCGGGGCGTTGAAATTGCTGGCTCAGCTCTTCAGAAGGGCTGAGATCTAGGCGAGTTGGTATGCATTCATACTGGTGAACAGCGCAAAAAAGGCGGGACAACGACAAGACAAGCGCTCTGTCAACTGGGTTTATTGAAGGACAGAAGGGTATATATACGAAAACATAACACAAAGAAGTAAGAAGATAGTGTGAAAAGGGCCGTGAAAATCAAAAACTATGTCACATGGGAAGTGATGTATGCTAATTCCTTGTTGCTAAGTGTCACGCCCATGCGACATAGTTTTTGATTTTCACCCCCTTTTCACACTATCTTCTTACTTATTTGTGTTATGTTTTCGTATATATACCCTTCCGTCCATCAATAAACCCAGTTGATCAGCGCTTGTCTTGTCGTTGTCCCGCCTTGTGAGCTCTTCACGGACGATGCGTCAGACGAATGAAGCAAGGCCGTCACTGCCAGCAAAGTCCACGCTGGCGACGATGGGCACGTTGGAAAGACGGCCAAACTTGGGGGAAATGCGGCGGGTCTTTAGGGCCTCAAACGTGCGGCAATGACGAATGACGTCAGACGAAGTGGTGAGGCCGTCCTTCGTGATCAAGAAATTATAGACGTCTTCAGCGATACCCTTCAAGAGGTGACCGACTTTGTCGTCTTCAGTCATGGTACGGTTTACAGTGGAGCACAGCTTTAGAACTTCCTCAGTATACGTTGTACAAGTCTCATTATGTCGTTGCGCACGTTGGGAAAGGGTTTGCTCGGCTTTTTTCTTTTTCGACAGCGTGTCACCGAAACACGCCTTAACCTCGTCCAGAAAACTGTCCCATGTAGCCAATGCGTCCTCATGGTTCTCGAACCATAAAAGTGCCGTTCCGGCAAGAAAGAAAACAATGTTCATGAGCTGCATCGACTGGCCCCAGCGGTTGTATTTGCTCACACACTGGTAGTGCTTGAGCCACTCCTCGACGTCCTCGTCCACAGCGCCAGAAAACATGCGGGGCTCGCGCTGAGGCGGCCAGAACCTGACCTGTTCGGAGCCGTCCCGGCTGGATTGTAGACCCGGCTCAGACGTGCTGGCAGGTGGTGGATTGTTGCCGTTGCGGGTAGCCATAATGGGAGATGAGGGTGGTAGCCCGGCCAAGCGTCGGCTGCTGCGAGCGGAGATAGGGTCCAGGACGCCAAAACCCCACCTCCACCAAGTGTTACGAAGTTGTGAGGACGGGAACGGGTTTATTTACAAGTCGGGATCGGGGACGTCACTGGACGGTCAGCGTCAGGCGGGCTGCACCACAGTCTCGCGCACACCGTGTTCGTCTTCTTCTTTCCACTGAACTGCAGTGCGGGAGCGCCGTAGCGCGGCGTAACAATATAATGAATTTTGCAACCACATAGCTCAGAACAACGTGACCATGGGCTTAGTTAATTTAGGTCTAAAAGTGTAAACCACACAAAAAGGCAGGGATAAAGGGAGCTGCATGAAAACAATGCCATAAGTGCAGGCTTCTGTTTATTAATGAGAACCAAAATCAGAAAAGATATGCAGGAAAAACAAAACATGTCCTAACCGACAGCTACTTAATCACTCACATATGCTGACTCGCAATCACAATCACTCACAAGCACACTGGCTTCTCAGGAAAAATCCAGAGTATTGTGCCCAGCTGCACGGCCAGGCTGTAGGCATCCCGGAAGCCAGACTAATGAGAGGGTCATATCAAGAAACAGAAAAACAAGTGCATGAAATGGAAGCTACTAAAAGGTGATAGAATGAAATGCCGTTTAACAAACCCTTCCCTCCATTCTCGTGTGTTTAGTTCTCCATATCTAGAGTGGTTAAGGTTTCATGCAGCCCTTGCTAACAATATGTCTCTAGTCTCTGATGCCATTGTATGTTTTGTTGCCCATACAGTGAATATTCTTCCTAAAAGGGAATTGTAGGTGATTATCTGAGCATCAATGAGTGATACCTCCAACTGTAATTTTCCCTGCATATATTACCTGTGAATTCATTTCCGATTAGCAAACAGCAGGAAGCTTGTGCCTGTGATGGCATTTCTGGGTGCATTCCATTGTCACAGCCTTTCGATACAGTTTAAATACCTGGTGAAAGGCGTATGCACAAAACATATGCACTATAAATTTTAGTGTACCGCTCCTGGAAAACAAAGAAAAGCTTTGGGCTAAACGTGAAATAATAGCAAGGGCAACTTACACATCTAAAGAGTTGTCTCCACTCATGAAGTAACGTCATACCAAAAAAATTATTTGGACCACATTATAATAAAGGTATCTTTTATTCACGTTCATAGCCTGTCTCATACTACACCTCCACATTGTGCCTGTGCAAAAAGCTTTGGTTATGGACTGGCCTTCACTGACAGACTACATTAACTACACAAGTACCATAGAACAGTCTCCTTCTAAAACACTATTTTTGCTTGAGGAAATTACAAATCTCGTCTATTTATTTAGACAGAGCTGCTTCATTCAATGCTTGCAGCATATGCAGCAGCACTAATTCTCATGAATTACATTTTGCCCGCACAATAGAACGTAACCTTTATACATCTTTTCAGATGTTTAGCATAATGAAATTGTAAACACTGACTGACAGCATGCAAGAATAGCTATTAAAACAGTTGCCTTCCATATCTGCTGTCACATGCAGGGCACGTGAGCTTAATTAAATTTTAAGTTCAATCCAATGTGAAATAAAACTAATATGGGTTCATGTGAGTTATTGGAATTAATTAACATCAGTGAACAGCACCTTCCTACTCAAAAAGAAATTGTGAACAGTGCAAAGAAGATTAACAGCCTCACGTAGCTGCATATCACATTAAGCTTCACATGCATAAACGGTGCTAATCATATTAGCTTGGTAGCTTGCCACCCTGCCAAGCATAACCATAACTGTGTGTCATTTATTTCTGACTTTTCCAGCAACATGAATTGTAGGCAGCGCCTCTCAAACTAATTCAATATGAAATCTTTGCGGAAGTCCAGCCTACTTTTGCAGAAAAAAACTGCGTTTATGCTTCATGCAATACAAATTGTTCACAATTATTCAAACCATTATTCAAAAATTATTTCAGAACTAAGTCCTCGAAAGCACTGAAAAACTCTAAAATCTCTGTAATAAAATGGCTATAGCTGCACGACATAGCATACTATGTTCATGGATGGACATCAAGTGATGATGAACTTGCAACAATGTCCCAATTACATAAAAACATGCATACCACACAAATCTCCCGACCACTTGTACGGTTTTCAAGAATCCAGGCTGAACTTCGGTGCTAGGAGTGGCAATGGTTGTGCACCTTTGCATCCCTCCTTCTCCCAGATGCACTGCAATAGAGGCGTCATTTATAGCATTAGTGTAATGGTTAGTGATAACTTATAATGTTCATTAAACCACGTAATGGCAGCACACATGCTCAAAAAACGACAGGAATATTTTGAAAATGAGAAACAACTTTTTTTTCCAAATTTTATCCATTACAGCACTTGCCACATATTTATAAGAGGCATAATTGGCCCAATGCACTGGTACAGTAAGCCTAGACTTCTACAGTACAATGGCCTATTACCAGTGAATTGTCACTAAGTGCCTAACATAATTAACATATTTTCTAACAGCCACTGCAGAAAGAAGAAAGAACTATACTGTTACTGCTTACGAGATTGAAAGTATTCATTGCAGAATTTTTTTTTTGTCGACAGGTTATCGCAGTGCAACCAAAATCCTTACTGTTGATAACAGAAAAGCTTAGAGACTAGCATATTCTTCTATTCAATCTCTTAGAGTGACATCAAACCTAAAGGCTCACTCTTTCACAAGAGAATACAAGAGCACAAAAAGAGGTGACATAGACTGTACGCTTTTGTGAGCTACTGTTTGGCCACCAACTAGCCCCGACCTTTAGCCCCGACCTTTTCACTAGTAAAAAGAACTAAACAAGTTCGCTT
Organism: Amblyomma mixtum; assembly: GCF_055824585.1. NCBI lineage: Eukaryota > Metazoa > Arthropoda > Arachnida > Ixodida > Ixodidae > Amblyomma > Amblyomma mixtum. The sequence continues at coordinate 5,602,027 of NC_143015.1, read as the reverse complement.
TTCTCTTAGTTCTCAGCCTGAGTGAAGAGCCAGTTACGCATCAACTTAACACCATTAGCACCCGCATCTTGCTATTCGAATGCAGTAAAACTGCTGGAATGATAAGTCACTCTCTGGGTTAGCAAAAATATTGCAAGGTGTGAGCGAAAACGGCCGCATGCCAGGAAGCGCAGAGCACGAATGAGCTGCTAATTTCTTGCCTATGAATAAATAAATTTCACGTTTACTGTTTTATCGTTTGCTTGCAACTCCGTGGTAAAAAAAAATTGACGCCGTCCATTCGCAAAAAAAAGAAAGCGGCCTGGCAGGAGGAGTTGCCTTGTAGCCCTAAACTTATAAAGGGATTATTGTCCAATAAGAATCACATACAGTGCTGCGGTAGATGTGAGCACTGCACGCAGTGCGTGCCACACAAGCGCGCACACTAAATTACTCGCTCCTTTCTGAACAGAGACTGCCGTTTGGACTTACCTGACTAAATGGTCGTGAGCAGGGACAAATACTTTGCGTTTAAGAGACGACCGGCAATGTTCTTTCGCACAGCAGACGAAGGATCAGAGCCTGCAGCGAAAGGAAGCATGAGAAAGACGCCTGCAGATTGCGCCGCTGCAATCGTGTGTTGTACACAATAGGCTCCCTCCGTCCGCACGCGACCGGCTCAAAACAATAGCAACAAGTAGCGGCTCGCTCACACAATCCATGATAAAAAATCTGTACTGAACACACCATAATTTGATGGCAGGAAACGACCCGTATGACCAAACGAAAAGGTCACGTACGGTTGAAACTGGGCGCAAAGAATCCGTACGATGAGCTGCGCCGCGACCATCTGGCGAGCGCTGTTTATTTCAGACGTTGACTCTTTCGCGAAGATGTCGCCCACTGTAGCGTCACACATCGATTAAGCTTGCACGATGAAGTAATCGCTGAACAGAACTGAACAAAAAACGCACACAGGACCGTACTACAACACGAAAAGAGGAATGCGCGCCGCGACTTGCACGCACGGCACCCACTAACTGTACAAGCGCCATGACAAGCGCGGTAAGCAGCGGCTTCGTCTTCGACTTCGACTCTAGGTGAGCAGCCAATCCAAATAGAGAGCCACGTGACCTGAAGAGAGAAGAGAGAAACTACAAACCATTGCCAGTCAATGCTCCCGAAGCTTCCTTCGCGCCATAGAGGAATTACAGAGGAGGTTTTCCTTCCTCCATGCTCCGTGCCTTTCTTTCGTTCCGCCGGACCCCGCGCTTCTCCCCTCTTTTCCTTTTCTCCGCGGACTGAAAGAACGTCTGCGTTCCCAGTAGTGTCCCAATGTCAAGCCGCCCGCGTGCGGGGCGATAACCTTCGGTCCTTGCAATGTACTGGTAGCTTATTCTTTTTGCTTGCGCCTCTCTGCCCAACTTTACAAGACTAGGTTGAACCTGGTTCTAGTAGCGTTGTCTCTGCCCGCGTGGCACGTATTTTTCCGCGCTTTCGGCGTGCGCGCAGCTCTTCCGTTATCGGAGACAACGAGCGCGGCGAGACTCGTCTTGCCAGTCCTTGCAGTATCCGTCTGAAGCTTTTAATGCAGCCAGCTATTACCCAGTATGAATTACGCAGATGCTGCAGTAAATGTGTGGCGTATGCAACAGAATAGTTATCAGAGCAGCTACACCTTAAAGTTACGAGCTTCATTCGGAAGTTCCCGTCAGCTCTCATTTACTTCCGCTTACAGGAGGCACTGCGAAATATATATGAATAAACTGCCCTTCCTGTAGTTCTAAATCATCCATAAAATTGGCTAAAAAAGCGATGTAAATGCTGCAGCATTATTGATTCCATGGCAGATACAATACAGTTTCAAGTACTGATATTGCCGCGTGATATTGCTGCGAGAAATTTCAACTTTCTTTTGTGCTTATGGGGCCTCACGTGTGAGGAGAATCCGAAGAAAGCAAAAAACAGCTCTGTTCAAAAATAGTTTAGCTCAAGCGAAATAGATACAGCTTAGAAATATGTATTTATTAAAGCCGCATCCAGTGATCAGAACTGTCAGGCAAACAAAGGGGATTCACAACATTTGAACATTTGAAGAAGATGGCGCAGAAGAGAGCTTCAAACGACAGTCGACCACTGCTGATGCAGCAGCTCTCATCTCTCATCGTTCCAATGTTAGCGAAGTTCTCAAAATATTTTCAAAATGGGTCAACAAAGCAGAAATGGAGCACTGCCAGCGCTGTATGCCAGCAACTTCCGTTAAGACGGTTCAACCTACTGGTTATTCGGGCGATTCCGTCTATTATACGCGCTTTCATTTTATTCTATATAAGCAGTTCCCACCGCTGAATTTATGCTTTTGTTAAAGATTGGTTCGTCAGTGCGATACAATGTGTCCTTTAGCTCAGTTTTATTTGTGCGTACAAGATGAAAGTCTTAGTCATCGGAAGCAACTTACGATGATGAACGAAAACCTGCCGGTTTATACGCCGTAGTTTCCTTTATTTTCGAGCTTGGGTCTTCGGGTTGCGTCTATCCAGTGCAATGTACTGTTTAGTGCTTATCATTAGCCTTTAAAATAAAGAAGTATTTCCTGACGCATTAACCATTCCATAAGAATTCACAATAAACTGCCGCAATATAAGCGCCTTGATTACTGTTTCCTCTGGCACCCGGTTTGTAGCGGGAGTAGATGCTTCCATAGCGCTACAGTTCGAAAAAAAAAATTGGAGGTAGTCAACTTCATTTCTGACTATCAGTACTACTTGATTGCATTAAAGCTGTGCGAAACAACCTAAAAGCTAAAAGTTACGTACACGTACACTGAATTTAAGCTAATTTCTGCTCTTGTAGGCGTGCAGCACAATTTCATCCGTAAGAGAGGTTCGAATAGACTTAAATCGCGTTGGTTGCCTCGCTCCCTGTTTATCAATTTAAAATAAGCTGAAAATGAACTGCTTCTATGTGAAATACTTGTACGTGCCAAAACATGATAAGGAAATGCAGCTATCTCGAAAACTGATTACTATGGGCTTCGCTATCTTGTGCCGAGAGAAAGAATCCGTACACATGTTGGAAAGGAAACGTAGAAATGTCTTTTACGCTGTGTTGAGGAGTTTCCGAGCAGATGTACAAATGCTGGTGATCTCATAGTAGATCAGCAAAAGTGCGACTCTGAGGCCTGGCTCGTGTCTTGGTAAAAGTGCTCTAAACAAAAAAGTACCTATATATATGGAATGTGCAGGCCACGTTCACAACTCACTTCAGCTGCAAAATTATTCCTTCCCTAGTTTCTTGCGTTTTTGTTTTTCAGCATTGTCAGTATTAGTGGTGAAGATCACGCATTTATCAGCGAGTACGGCACTTTTTTGTTGTTGAAATGGAGCAGAAATATGAGAGGGCAATTTATTCGGGATTTGCGTTACATTGCAACTTCAGCTAACATAAAACATAACATCCCGGATACAACGGGATAGATAAGCGGGCGAGTTGGTGATACATTATGCAAAAAAAAACAGCGCGAACAAACGGGGACGAGACGAAGAATACACAGGAGCAAGCGCTGACTCTCAACTAAAGTTTAATCACAGGAAACACGCTTATAAAAGGAAACAGAAAACAAACAAAACACCAAAATCAGAACGCATGTGTTGCTATGTGATGTCCAGATATGCAACCTCACAGTCACGCAGGAGCAGGGATGGTTTGCTGACACACAATCTTGCCGTCCTGTGGTCAGATATACATTGGGCAAACGGGACGTTGTATCAACACACGACTCGGAGAACATCTCAATTCATTAGAATCTAATCGCTCCACTAATCTAGTTGATTATTGCCGAGAGTGTCAATCATGTTTTCCGTCCTTGCATTTTACTGACATTTTGTACAAACACCCCGACCAGTTGACCAGGGAAATTATCGAGGCGTGCAACATGGCAAAGAAAGCAAGATTGTGTGTCAGCAAAGCATCCCTGCTCCTGCGTGACTGTGAGGTTGCATATCTGGACATCACATAGCAACACATGCGTTCTGATTTTGGTGTTTTGTTTGTTTTCTGTTTCCTTTTATAAGCGTGTTTCCTGTGATTAAACTTTAGTTGAGAGTCAGCGCTTGTTCCTGTGTATTCTTCGTCTCGTCTCCGTTTGTTCGCGCTGTTTTTTGTATAATAACATCCCGGACCAGGACGAATTTTTCTTTAACTACGAAGTTTCTGGGAAAGCTGTTTAGCTTTCCTTTCGTATGGCTGCGCTCGGTGGACGTCAATGAGCAATTACTCCCTTATTAAAAAATTATTGCGTCAACAATCTCGCTCGTTCGTCCGATTTCGATTTATTAACTTGTATGCATGTTAACCTGAACCCTTTCTGTTATTCGTCTCTTATTTGCTCAGGAACATGTGCCACAACGAGGGGTTATTCGAAAAGCAGTGCAAGTTATTCGAAATTGTACGAAGGGAATTAAGCGCCCTGGTGTTTATCGTACGCTATTAAAAAATGAGGAACAGCGCTGACTAATAGAGCTTACGCTGGCTGTGAACAAAACTGTTCCATTTAAAGCTTTTATTACCGCTTTTGTAAAAGCTTAACTACAAGCCGAAATTATGAGCGCAATAATTTTCATGCCTCTGATGTGTTGAAGCGCTAAACTGTTGATTTCGTTCAGAGCTGCGATTGGTCAGAGGAGTAACACAGCACCGATCATGCTGTCTGTCTTTGCTGACTTACTTCTTTTTAAAAATGATATCCAAGCCTGAGTATGAAAGCACATGCACCGAATATTAGTTATTATTTTGGCCGTTAGCAACCAAGAGCATGTTTGCATGCGTGATGATTGTCGTGGCCGATCGCGGCCAATGCACATTTTTTCAGAAACGTTCTGTGCATCCCCCAAGCCGCCTCGTCCGCTATTATTGCCGACCATGTCAGGCGGAGATGGGCAGAAAATCGCTGTGCGTGTTCTTCCAAGAAATAGCTTCTGGTCCCCTTAAGAAGCGAGGAGGCGCGGTCAGTTTCGCCAGCGCGGATGAAAGGATCAATGAAGTGGGGGAGCGTGAGCCAGCGTAGCTCTTAAGCTCAAAATAACCCCTCCACCCCGCTTTCGGGAGAGGGCCGTCTTCGAGAGGGGAGGCGGTGAGGGCTGCATACTTTGCTGTATGTGTCTTCACGCAGAGAGAACACAGCTGGTTTGAAGATTTTTGAGAAAGGGCGTAAGTTTTCTGAAAGAGACTAAGTGTTAGCAGAGTGCATCTTTAGTTCATGCGCCTTAAGATAGCATAAGTCGTGAAGATGCACCCTTCTTAATCCTTTTTTCTTAGAGTGTAGGTGCATCGGCCAAAGTGGCCGATGTCTGAATGAAAGATTACTGGACCACAGGAGGAAGGTAGGCAATTATAGAGACGGTAATCTTTCTGAACATTGTTATGAGTGTTCTGAAAAGAATAATAAACCATTTTAACCTGTCTTCAGCGCATGCAAGATTGTGGCCAAACATAGTTGTCAGGATGTCAGAGAAATAATAGAGGCAGATTTGATTAGGAAAGCTGATCCATCCTACGTCAGCGCACCATCTGTCACACTGACTAAAAAGAAAATAATGTTTTTGGGAGCGGCCACGCGATGTCGGCAGGGCCATCAGTTCGACGTCATGCAGCAAGGTGTATATAATTGTTCTTGTGTGCCAATAAACCTTCAGTTGGAAGTAAGCGGTCGTGTGGTCCAAGTCTCTTTCTCTGTCCGTGTTTTTTTGCGCTTGTACGTGTCTGCTATGAACCAACTAGCCCAAAGGTATGTGCTACTTTGTGATAGTGTCGTGTATTCCGTGTTGGCATTGGGGAAACATAAGCAGAAGGGTCAAGTCTAAGTTTATTGTTAAGAAGTAATGAAAGAAAGTCTGAACGAAAATTTCGTCTCTTATCTGTAGTTGTTTAATACCGTTAGCATGCATCAAATCTGAGGGGGAGTCAGTGGGTCGATATTTTGGATATATATATATATATATATATATATATATATATATATATATATATATATATATATATATATATATATATATATATATATATATATATATATATATATATATTCCTTTCAATGCTCTCGAGCTTTCTTATGTTAGGCTTTGTATGCGGGTCCAAATTTTTCATGCTGAAGGTGCAGTTCTGGGCTCACAACGCTTGTGCATGGACACAGGGTAGGTGTGCCGGTATTTCATGCAATTCACTGCATGTTCATTTGTCGTCAACTTCAACATGAAGCTTGCAAGACAGACGCCTGACAGTCTACTGTGTAACGCAGAGCAACTGACTGGGGTCTGTTTTAGTCACGTTAGAGAGTACAGATTCCGCATTTTGTGGACAGCACCTCACGACATTGAACATCTCTAGCACGTAATACACAAGCCGACATCCTCCTTAAGTTATCTTGGCTCACTCAGCGGATTTACCAAATGCATGAAAAGTTTGGGTGGTGAAAATTCGTCTTTTGTGACGTTCATGTTCCAAAAGGACAATATGTCAAACATAAATGGCTAAATGACTGCGTAAATGTAGTGCCCCTAATGGGAAAAGAACTGTGACCATATACTGAGTGGTTAATTTTGAGGACTTACATTCGGCGAAGAACGCGCGGAAAAATTGGCCGCTATTACAGCAGGGGTGGAGCTGTTCACGCGGAGCTCTTCCCTTCGTCGTTATTGGATGGCAGCTGAAAAATTCAAAACGGTGTTCCGACGCTTTGTGTGCTTTGTGTGTAAAGACTCTAGGGGAAGGGACGACGGCAGCGCACCTCGGTCGTACAATCAAGGAATGAATTAAAGAAGGTACGAAATATACTGCACAGTTCAAATGCAGTTAGCCTCGCTCTCACTGTTTTGAGCTCAGAGGCATCGTCGCCTGAATGAAGTGAATTTCTGCGTGCTCATAAAGGTTCTGTCTTAGCCGGGAAAGAACTCTGTTTAGAAATATGACCGTTGACATAAATTTCTCCTGTAATGGACACCTCACTTAGCCAGAGCCAGATGGACAAAATGACGAGTGGCGCGCAAAAGAGCTCCCTATTCCGGAGATGTTCTTTGATTGATTGTATTCTGAGGAACTGCGGCGCTTGCAGGGAGACGAGGGCGGTCCGCTGGTGTGCCAGCGAAGCCCCGGGCAGCGCCCCGTCCTCGCGGGGCTCGTCTCGTACGGTGACCTGCACTGCGGCCAGCTGGGCGTTCCCGCCGTGTACGCTGACGTCGCTGAGAACGTGGAGTTCATCGCCGAAGCCACTGGTCTGCCCCGGGAGCGCTTCACCGAGATGTAGGAGCAGCGAAGGACGACCGTCCTTCGGTGGTGGCCTAGCTGTAGTGCTGAGCTATGACGAGTCTTCGCAGACCACGCAGGGGACGACAATGCGAGAAGCATATTGCTTCAGCTTCTACAAGTACCGTCACTTCTCCTTGGGCATACAATAACGTTAACTAACTGCGGCACTATCCACTGACTCACTTATCATGACATCGTGGTCGACAGCCTTGTACGTACAAATCGTCAACTCTTGCAAATTATTGCTAAATCAGCCTTTATTTTCATCAAAAATAAAAACCACGTTATCCGTACAGATCAGTTACAAGTGTGACTTTTTTGTCAATAAGAATAGTGCAAAAAATATCACAAGCAAGTTGCGTAAACACTCTGCTTTTGCACGGGTGAATGAAATCCTAACGAAACAACTACATACAACCTTTTCCGCTAATGGTATTGTAAAGGATATATGGCGTTGAGTTATTAGCAGTGGGGAGAACTTGTAGCGGTGACTCACTCTCAAAGGACCCTCTTTGGCGTTGGTTTACTGCCATGACGTCAGGATCGACCGCATCGCATCTACGAGTAGCACGAGGAGCGCTCCAAGTGCATCCGCTCCCGAAAGTGTTTCCTAAAGACGCTGCTGCTTTTTCCAGGAACAATAAATATTCGGTGACCATGTTATCGACCGCTAGTTCATCACGAAAAGCACTGACTAATTTTCTCACAGAATTAGCTTGTTAAGAAAGAAAAAGTAATGCAAGTGTGAACGAATGCACGACGTTGCGACAGTTCAGCATACGGCGAACAGCCACTCGCTATGGAATAGTAAATATATATATATATATATCATCGGCTGGTAAACTTAACTGTCGAGCATTTATTGCGTGCAGTTATTTATTTATTTCATTACCCTCAGCACCGGAGGGCATTACAGAGGGGAGCGGGTTACACCGGAAAGTGACACAAAAATACAGCTGTAAATACTCATAAAAATTAGATATAAACGAAGCTCACGGAAAAACAGAACAAAGAGGTTACCTCAAAACATTAACACAAATTAACAGCGCATATCGCAGAATAAAAACAACAAGGAAAACATCAGCATACAAAAAAAACCAAACGACAAGAGATATCACGTTTAAAAAGCAGTAACATGCGCACATATAGACCAAGCGGAAGAACCGCAAAAGAAAAGAGGAGATGACTGTGTTAAGGATTGCCAATTTTATGATAACAGCAGGCTGGTTAAAGCAGATTTAAACATAGAATTATCAGAAATTTCGACGATAGATCCGGGAACGTGATTCCAGCTTACTGACGTATTTGCGAAGAATGAATTTTGATAATGGCTGCTTTGGAATGAAAGAACACCAACCTTATGTACCTTATATCATTTCATTCTTAAGAATGAGATTGTCATAATAAATCTTAATAAATCTAAAATACCGGCAAAGACGGTATATTTTAATACGTTGTGACAGCAGCGCTAGTGACAAGCTTGTTTCATAGTCGTGACTAGTCCACTGCACGGGCTCGGGCCGGCCCGAAAGCCCGGGCCCGGCCCGGCCCGCGGACATGATTTTTTTGCCGGGCCTGGGCCGGGCCCGGGCCTGAAGTTGCGGGCACGGGCCGGGCTCGGGCTTAAAGCTGCGAACCCGAGTCGGGCTTGGGTCCGTACAAAAACGGCTAGTGTCCGACTATTCATTCACTATTGTAGAGTGAAGTACACAACTGCAGCATTTGAGCAGCGACAAGGATGAGCTATGGATTATAGTACGCACTGAGAAAAAACTAAGCTTTATTCATTGACTTATTTATTTCCTTTTTTTCCACGCCGCCGTGGCTTACTGGTCAAGATTACTGAGCCGGGGAACTAGGGCTTGCTCCTAGCCTCGGCGGCCGCATTTCTGTTTAGGGGGCAAGCATGACAGCCATGTACTTTGTAGTATCATTGCTCGTTGAAGAAACCCAGGTGGTCGAAATGATCCGGAGCCCTCTGCTTCGGTGTCTCTCACAGCCTGACTCCCCTTGGGACCTTAAGCCCCAAAAACATAGCTTTTATTTTATAGCTATATTTTTCTCATGTGAGAAAATTCACGACTAAAGCGCGATTGGTTTCCTTTCTGATCACCTGACCGGAACGTATCGTAAATGAAATAGGCATAAAAGCTCGCGACAGTTTGTTAATCTCACCTTGTAGCCACATCTGTCCCTCCTCGCTTCTTCAGCCTGGTTGTCATGACAATGTTTTGCCCTGTAAGTAATCACTAGGGCCCGGAACTTTAGGCATTTGCCTCAACATGCCTATAAATGCCTAAACGTGAGATTCTTGCACTTGCCTGCCTTTTTGTCATTTTCTAAGAAATACTGCCTATTTAATCGCACTTGCTGCCTATAAATGCCTAAATCCGGCATTTCGGCCCTAGGTACCCTTTTTCAATTTTTAGACATCATGATGAAAGGTGAGGGTCTCCCCAAACGTTTTTCTCGAAGTGTAACTGGCGCAACCAAAGAGGTTATATAATCACCGTGAGTGCAACCCGACACCCGAACCGGCGCCGCCCAGCCGGAGACCATCGCCTCAACGCGCTGCATCCAGCCATGGACCGTCGCTTCAACGCGCGCAAGACTCGCACACTCGCGCGCTCACTGCGGGCTAGTTGCTCGGTCGACTCTCGGCCGCCTACCGCTCTTCAGAGAACGGCCACTTCTTTGCCTACCGCTTCCCGAACCCGTGACACTGACTTGAGCGGGCTGATTGCTTCATCAGCGCTCTCCATTTCATTTCGTACTGAAATGCCGAAACAAACGGCATCGAGAGGCGCTCGTTGCAGGCACTGGGTTTTGCAGTTTTGGGATGCTTTTTTCCGATTTTTTGCAACACGTGCGAAATTTCAGTATCAAGTGAGAAGCGATGCTATGTAGTGGAACGCGTAGCTACCAACATGCATATTGCAAACCTGAAGCGAACGAAAGAGGGGACATGGCAGGTCCTATTAGCAGAGGCTTTCAGTGGTAGTTTGACAGCAAAGGAATCGTCATTTGCCAAACAGTTGTGGCAAGCATTTTTAACGGCAGATATCCCGTTGTCGCAACTAACCAACAGTGATCTTCGGAGCTTTCTGGAAAAGTACACCAAGCATCATGTTATAGATGAATAAAGCTTTGTAGGAGGTACGTGAAAAAGTGCTATGTGGATACTCTCGACGAAATCAGAGATGAAATTGGGGACGACTACATTTGGGTGTCAGTCGACGAAACCACGGACGCTATCGGACGGTAAGTGTCCAACTTCATCGTCGGAACATTGAGCCTAGAGAAAGCCCGATGAGCAATCCTGCTCAACGCAGATGTTCTTGAAAAGGTAAGCCATTCGACTTTTTCACTTCATCTCAGGAGCTTCTATGGCCAGGAAATATTCAGTATGAGAAAGGTACTTTCGTTCATCACGGATGAAGCATCCTACATGTGCACGGCAAAAAAAAAAGGACTGACGCTTTTACTCAACAGGATGGTTCACTCGACCAGCGTTGTTCATGCAATGCATCGTGTCGCCGAATATGTCCGGCTGTCTTTTCCCCTAGCAGACGCGTTAGTACCTAGCACAAAACAGCTGTTTCTTAAATCTCCGTCAAGAATTGCTGTTTTTCGCGCCACAGCACCTGACATTCCTCTGCCGCCAAAGCCTGTTTTGACTCGATGGGGAGCATGGATAAACGCAGCAGTATATTATGCACAGCACTTTGAAGTGGTCAAACCTGTCTTTGAAGAAATCAAGGATGACGCTGCGTGACCTCGAGGAGGCGAGTTTGGAAAGAGACGACATACATCAGTGCAAACTTCTGAACATTGACGGAAAGGATGACAAAGTTGGAAAAGGCTGGACTCAATAGATGAATCATTGAAGGCAGTCGAAGAAGTACAAGCAGCACTTCAGGGACTGGAAGGAAAGGGCGCTACTGCTTCTACGAAGAAGCAGCAGTTGGTAGAAAAAATAGAGGCCTAGAAACAATTTCCCAAATCAGAGACCTTCTACTCGGAGACGATAGAGCCATATCACCTGAAGGCCTGAGTCCCTATGAACTCTCACGTTTTAGGTCCGTGCCACAAACTTCACGTGACGTCGAAAGAAGCTTTTCAAAATACAAAGCGATGCTTAGCGAAAACCGTAGGAGCTTCAAGTTCGAAAACTTGAGAATGTGCTCTATCGTGGCTTGCTTCAATTAGGACTGCGTACGCTCCGTGCATAACTGACAAATCGTGTACTAATAAAGAGTATTATTCAAAGCGCCTATTTTTGCTTTATAGCGCCTATTTCAATATTTTTTAGAGCCTAGATGCCTGCCTATATCGTGGTTTTTTAGAGCCTAAATTTCCGGGCCCTAGTAATCACATGGTTCACGCGTTATCTTCTGCTCCACTAGTAAGAGTAAAATTCAACCGGTCTTAATTGGCAATTGATCGTTCGTCATCCCAAAACATACCTATACACTATTAGAAATGGATTCAGGAAGACCAAATTAGTTTAGGACGCTTATATTCTTCAAAACACACACCGTGAAATACTCAAGCATTTTAGCTTTTCGTTTCTGCTGAAAGGCGACTAGTTCGGCTATGAGTTCAGCCTGTGAAATCCCGTTCACTGAAAAAATGTCATCCCAATGCTTGCTAGGCAGCTTTAATGTTTATACTTCCGGGCGGCAAAATATAACTGATTAAAATCAAGGGGGAATGCAAAGTAGTCTATTAGGCGCGTATGCAGCCCTCGGAACTTCCGAGTTTATCTCTGCACACCTACCAGAGATCATTCTCCAAAAGATGGGCCAGGCGAGCACTACTCTTAGTCACTTTCTTCTGGGTTAAAAAGAACCAACTTTCTGCAAGCCAAACTGTGGTTTTTAGCACCTTTGTCGGCCAGTTTCTTATCGGTCTAGTAGCAGTCTATACTTGCTTAGAGTGAGCAGTATACCTCAAGCGTTACTGTGAAACAGCCGGGCCGGTCCCGGCCTGGGCTTCACTCCGGGATTCGCGGGCCGGGCCGCGTGTTCGCCAAATGCAGCCGGTACAGCCAGCGATGACAGCGCCGCCCACCGGCAGGTAGCAGCCACCATTAAGGCTCGTTATAAATATTCATTCAGAACGACGGCTTGACATCGCCGCTATGGCGCAGTGGATTAGAGGCACGTCTTGCGTATGGGAGGTTGGCCGTTCGACTCCGCTCTCTGTACTGTAATTTTATTGTTTTTTTTTTAATTTCATTTCTTATTTTTCTTCCCTTTTAGGTCGCAAATCGTGAGGCTTAGTGCCATATAACGCCGTTTAAGCATTATTTAGGGAATAATTATCCCTTTTAGGTAAGCCGTTGTGACAATCTTCAGTCACCGTGATCAATTCACCGCGGTTTCAAGCCGTGTGGATGTACAGGCTGCAGTTGGCGAATACGCGGCCGGGCCGGGCTCGCTATAGAGTGATAATACAGCGGGCCTGGGCTGGGCCCGGGCTTGATGCCGCGGGCCTGGGCCGGGCTCGGGCTTCAGGTCCCGGGCCCGGGCCGGGCTTGGGCCTCAGATTGAGGCCCGTGCAGTGCTCTAGTCGTGACGCTGGAGTTGCGACGATAATTTGAAAAAATAAAACTAGCCGCCCGGTTCTCGACGGATTCCAGTTGATAGATGAGCGTATCTTGACTGGGGTCCCAAACAGAAGGAGCATATTGCAGTTTAGTACGAACTAAGGATTTGTAAAGAAGTAATTTTACAGAACTAGAAGAAAGATAAAAATTGCGGCGTAAGTAGCCGAATATGCGATTAGCGTTGTTGGTTATAGCATTTAAGGCAGAAAGCTGGGCCAGTTGGTGTTTGGATTGAGAGGACATGGTAGTAGCGCTTAAAAAAACAAGGACGACAGGGTAGAGAAAGACAACACAGGCGCTAGAATGTACATGCGTGTTGCAAGAGAGGCTAGAAGATATAGATACGCCTACATATTTGTAACAAGACACAGATTCGATGCTACTGTTATTAAGATGATAGAAGGGCAGTGAAGTATTGCGACGAGTAACACGCATGTACTTGCATTTCTTAGGGTAATAGTTTCATGTTCCAGATGTTAGCGCAGTCAAGAACAGGATCAATATCGGACTAAAGAAGAGTTACATCAGCGTCACTGATAATTTCGCGGCATATGACGCAGTCATCTGCAAAAAAGTTAATTGATGAACATGAGCTAATAGGCAAGTTGTTGAAATATATTAGAAAAAGGAAAGTCCCCAACACAGAGCCTTGTGCTACGTCTCATTTCACTGGCGAAGTGAAGGACCAAGTGTTATTTCCTGTGACAAATTGCGAACGATCAGTAAGAAAACGATGCAACCATGCAAGAACGTTAGTATAAAGATCAAGTTTGTTTAGTTTGAAAAAAAAAGCAGTTCGTGTGAAACCTTGTCAAACGCTTTTGAAAAACCTAGGAATATACAATCGGATGGAATTCAGATCATGCGTGCGCAATCAGAGTTGTGCTTCACAAGAAAATGACTTACGAAATCCATGCTAACAATCTGTAAAATAGGTTGGTTGGTTTATGGGGTTTAACGTCCCAAAGCGACTAAGGCTATGAGAGACGCCGTAGTGGAGGGCTCCGGAAATTTCGACCACCTGGAGTTCCTTAACGTGCACTGACATCGCACAGCACACGGGCCTCTAGAATTTCTCCTGCAAAGAAATTCCAGCCGCCGCGGCCGGGATCGAACCCGCGTCTTTCGGGTCAGCAGCCGAGCACCATAACCACTGAGCCACCGCGGCGGCCCTGTAAAAAAGGCATTTGACTATAAGAATGATGCAAGGTGAGAGTAAATTACGCGCTCCATGATTCTGCATGAAATGGTCGTTATAAAAATGGGTCTAAAATTAAGCGGTGAATGTTTATCTCCAGACTTGTGTAAAGGAATCACCTTCCCGACCTTCCAGTCGCCAGGAATGCATGCAGTGTCAAGAGATTGCTGGAAAAGATTATTTTTATTTTATTTATTTTTTTTTATTTTCACAATACTCCAGACCCTCATTTGGGTCCAGGCAGGGAGGGCAGAAAAACACATTCACACAACAGTGTAGCACATATACAATCTAAAATAGCTCCCAAAGTGCGTTGACAAAATCAACAGACGATATCACTTGTAGAGGCAGGGCGTTCCATTCGTCAATAGTTTCCGGGAAAAAAAGAAAATTTGAAAACGTTAGTATGCGCGAAGTATGGTGCTAAAGTGTGATTATGATGACGTCGAGTTCTACGCGTTTCAGAAAACTGCACATAGGGGGCTGGAGAGATGCCTAGTTTTCCGTGGATTAGTTCGTGAAGGAAAAATAGACGGGCTGTCTTGCGTCTGACGTGGAGAGGTTTAATATTATTTGCTGCCATTAACGAGGATGGGGAATCAGTTCAGTTTTACTTATTAAATATAAAACGTACTGCGCGCCTCTGTATTTTTTCTAATTCTCCTATGTCTTTTTTTGCATGTGGGTCTCAAACGATGGAGGCATATTCGAGTTTTGGTTCTATAAGAGTATTGTAGGCTAATAGTTTGCATTTGCTAGGTGCGTCCTTAAGTTTAGAAAGTATTATAGCGCTGTATGCTTTAGTCCTGATCAGAAACTTGGAATTCTTGTTATCATCCCCACATCATGAAGAATGTTTTTGTTTTTCTATTATTTTTTCCACGCCAGCAATATTGTTGCGGCAAACAATATATTTACAAATATTTACAAATAGGAAAGAACAGCTGCGAGCGGCACCGAGAACACAGTCCGAACTTCGTTGTCGTCTTCTACTTTCCCCACTCTCGTGCCATCGCTCTTTGTCGTCGTCGTCTACACGCTTCAGGACCCCCGGCTTCTGAAACGCCGTCTCGGCGTCAGGGCGGCGACGTATGAGCGTCGTGATAAGTTTTAAGGCGACAGACGTGGACAATGGCGGTGGTGGCGCCAGAGGACGATGGCGAGGTCTCAAGGGGAGCAATTTCATATTTCACGTCGATAACACGGCGCACGACACGGTAAGGACCACGGTAGTGCGAAAGGAGCTTCTCGGAGAGACCGACGCTGCGAGAGGGCGTCCAGAGAAGGCCGAGTAATTCTGGGGCATATTCGACTGCCTGCTGACGGCGGTCGTAGGCGGACTTCTGGCAAACTTGAGAGGCTTGGAGCCTTCTACTTGCTATTTGGCGCGCCAGCGTGGATTAGGAGATGGCGTCCCAAGCGTAAGCAGTGGTGGGGACTGATGAAGGCGGCATGAGTGCGTCCAAAGGCAAGGCGGGATGCCTACCAAACAAAAGGTATAAAGGAGAATAGCCTGTTATGTCATGAAGGGAAGAGTTATATGCAAACGCCACGTAAGGCAAGGCTGCGTCCAAATCTCGGTGGTCTGGAGATACGTACATGGCTAACATGTCGGTGAGCGTGCCGTTGAACCTTTCCGTAAGCCCATTGGTTTGTGGGTGGTAAGCGGTCGCGAGCTGGTGCTGCGTGTCACACGAACGAAGAATGTCGTGAACTACTCTGGATAGAAAATAACGACCGCGGTCGGTGAGCAGTTGACGAGGGGCGCCATGGTGAAGGATGACGTCTTGCGTCTTGTCGTCTTGGCAAGGATGGCGTCTTGAAGGATGACGTCAGAAGAAAATCGGTGACATCGGTAGCGCAGCTGGACGGCAAAGCACGCGTGATGGCGTACCGAGTCGTATAATCAGTTGCGACAGCGATCCACTTGTTGCCGGAGAGGGATGTCGGAAAAGGGCCAAGAAGGTCGAGGCCAACACGGTGAAAAGGTTCCGGAGGTATGTCGATGGGTTGCACAAGAGCGGCAGGCAAAGTGCAGGGCCTTTTCCGACGTTGACACAGGTCGCAAGCGGCCACGTAACGCTTGACGGAACGATACAGACCAGGCCAAAAGAAGCGATGCCGCACCCGAGCGTACGTGCGGGAGACGCCAAGGTGACCGGCTGTCGGCAGATCGTGCAGTTCTTCAAGGACAGAAGAGCATAGACGTTGGGGTATCACGAGCAGGAGCGGAGGGTCATCGGAGCGTAGGTTGTGGCGGTACAAAATGCCGTTCTGGAGCACATAAAGGTTCAGAGACGGAGATCGGTTTGCAGAACGGATGCCATCAAAGATAGGTCGTAAAGATGAGTCGTGGCGCTGTTCGTTGGCAATATCGGCAAGATCAGAGATAGCTAAGAGGCAGGGCAGGGTCTCAGTGACCTCTAGGTCAGGTGGTTCCACAGGGTATCGGGATAAACAATCAGCGTCCTAGTAATGACGCCCTGACTTGTACACGACGGAGTATGAGTATTCTTGGAGGCGCAAAGCCCAGCGACCAAGGCGACCGGTGGGATCTTTTAGTGAAGACAGCCAACAGAGAGCGTGGTGATCGGTGACAACAGCGAATGAAAGGCCAAACAGGTAGGGTCTGAACTTAGCTACTGCCCAGACAAGGGCGAGACACTCGCGCTCAGTAATGGTGTAATTTCGCTCTGCGGCTGAAAGTAGGCGGCTGGCATAAGCGAAGACTCGATCTTGACCCTGTGGACGTTGGGCTATAGCACGGCGCCGATTCCATATCCGGAGGCGTCGGTGCGAACCTCTGTGGGAGAGGACGGGTCAAAATGTGCTAAGATGGGCGGAGTGGTCAGCAAATGGACGAGGGATGAAAATGAGTTCTCTTGAGCAGGGCCCCAGATAAAGGGGGTGCCGTTCTTGAGGGGACGAGCGATGCCGGCGAAATCTTTGATAAAACGGCGAAAATACGAGCACAAGCCGACAAAGCTGCGCATGATTTTCGACGACCTTGGAGGAGGAAAGTCCTTCACAGCTTGAATTTTGACGGGATCTGGGCGTACACCAGAAGCGTCAAAGAGGTGTCCGAGAATAGTGAGTTGGCGGCGACCGAACTTGCATTTCGATGAGTTCAGCTGAAGTCCGGCGTTACGAAACACTGTCAGAATATTGGAGAGGCGCTCGAGGTGCGTGGCAAAAGTAGGCGAGAAAACCACAACATCGTCTAGGTAACAGAGGCAAGTGGACCATTTAAAGCCACGAAGAAGGGAGTCCATCATTCGTTCGAAGGTAGCCGGGGCGTTACAGAGGCCGAACGGCATGACTTTAAACTGGTATAAGCCATCAGGCGTCACGAAGGCGGTCTTCTCGCGGTCCTTTTCATCAACGGCAATTTGCCAGTACCCCGATCGAAGATCAATTGAAGAGAAATATTTGGCGCCGTGGAGGCAGTCTAATGCATCATCGATCCTTGGGAGTGGATATACGTCTTTTTTTGTGATGCGGTTAAGGTGCCGATAATCAACGCAGAAGCGCCAGCTGCCGTCCTTCTTTTTCACCAGGACGACTGGTGAAGCCCAAGGACTTGACGAGGGCTCGATGATGTCTTTTGCGAGCATCTTGTCCACCTCTTGATTTATGACGGTGCGTTCGGCGCTGGACACTCGGTACGGACGTCTGCGGAGAGGAGCGGAATCACCGGTGTTTATGTGATGCGTCACCACAGAGGTCCGAGCCAAAACACGGCTATCAAAGTCGAAGATGTCGCGGAAAGATGATAAGAGGCACCTAAGATCGCGAGCTTGCATTGGCGGTAGGTCAGAAGCGATCATGTCGGCGTAGTCGTCCGTTGGGTTCTCAGTTGATGGGGCCGCAGGCAGCCGGCATTGCTGAGTGGAAGGTAAGCAGGTGTCCACCACTGATATCACACATTCGGCAGCAGGGCACAGCGTGGCGAGTGAGATGCCTTGCGGGAGCGGTTGGATGGATGAACCAAAGCAGGCAAGCAGGCAAGCAGGCAAGCAGGCAAGCAGGCAAGCAGGCAAGCAGGCAAGCAGGCAGGCAAGCAGGCAAGCAGGCAAGCAGGCAAGCAGGCAGGCAGGCAGGCAGGCAGGCAGGCAGGCAGGCAGGCAGGCAGGCAGGCAGGCAGGCAGGCAGGCAGGCAGGCAAGCAAGCAGGCAGGCAGGCAGGCAGGCAGGCAGGCAGGCAGGCAGGCAGGCAGGCAGGCAGGCAGGCAGGCAGGCAGGCAGGCAGGCAGGCAGGCAGGCAGGCAGGCAGGCAGGCAGGCAGGCAGGCAGGCAGGCAGGCAGGCAGGCAGGCAGGCAGGCAGGCAGGCAGGCAGGCAGGCAGGCAGGCAGGCAGGCAGGCAGGCAGGCAGGCAGGCAGGCAGGCAGGCAGGCAGGCAGGCAGGCAGGCAGGCAGGCAGGCAGGCAGGCAGGCAGGCAGGCAGGCAGGCAGGCAGGCAGGCAGGCAGGCAGGCAGGCAGGCAGGCAGGCAGGCAGGCAGGCAGGCAGGCAGGCAGGCAGGCAGGCAGGCAGGCAGGCAGGCAGGCAGGCAGGCAGGCAGGCAGGCAGGCAGGCAGGCAGGCAGGCAGGCAGGCAGGCAGGCAGGCAGGCAGGCAGGCAGGCAGGCAGGCAGGCAGGCAGGCAGGCAGGCAGGCAGGCAGGCAGGCAGGCAGGCAGGCAGGCAGGCAGGCAGGCAGGCAGGCAGGCAGGCAGGCAGGCAGGCAGGCAGGCAGGCAGGCAGGCAGGCAGGCAGGCAGGCAGGCAGGCAGGCAGGCAGGCAGGCAGGCAGGCAGGCAGGCAGGCAGGCAGGCAGGCAGGCAGGCAGGCAGGCAGGCAGGCAGGCAGGCAGGCAGGCAGGCAGGCAGGCAGGCAGGCAGGCAGGCAGGCAGGCAGGCAGGCAGGCAGGCAGGCAGGCAGGCAGGCAGGCAGGCAGGCAGGCAGGCAGGCAGGCAGGCAGGCAGGCAGGCAGGCAGGCAGGCAGGCAGGCAGGCAGGCAGGCAGGCAGGCAGGCAGGCAGGCAGGCAGGCAGGCAGGCAGGCAGGCAGGCAGGCAGGCAGGCAGGCAGGCAGGCAGGCAGGCAGGCAGGCAGGCAGGCAGGCAGGCAGGCAGGCAGGCAGGCAGGCAGGCAGGCAGGCAGGCAGGCAGGCAGGCAGGCAGGCAGGCAGGCAGGCAGGCAGGCAGGCAGGCAGGCAGGCAGGCAGGCAGGCAGGCAGGCAGGCAGGCAGGCAGGCAGGCAGGCAGGCAGGCAGGCAGGCAGGCAGGCAGGCAGGCAGGCAGGCAGGCAGGCAGGCAGGCAGGCAGGCAGGCAGGCAGGCAGGCAGGCAGGCAGGCAGGCAGGCAGGCAGGCAGGCAGGCAGGCAGGCAGGCAGGCAGGCAGGCAGGCAGGCAGGCAGGCAGGCAGGCAGGCAGGCAGGCAGGCAGGCAGGCAGGCAGGCAGGCAGGCAGGCAGGCAGGCAGGCAGGCAGGCAGGCAGGCAGGCAGGCAGGCAGGCAGGCAGGCAGGCAGGCAGGCAGGCAGGCAGGCAGGCAGGCAGGCAGGCAGGCAGGCAGGCAGGCAGGCAGGCAGGCAGGCAGGCAGGCAGGCAGGCAGGCAGGCAGGCAGGCAGGCAGGCAGGCAGGCAGGCAGGCAGGCAGGCAGGCAGGCAGGCAGGCAGGCAGGCAGGCAGGCAGGCAGGCAGGCAGGCAGGCAGGCAGGCAGGCAGGCAGGCAGGCAGGCAGGCAGGCAGGCAGGCAGGCAGGCAGGCAGGCAGGCAGGCAGGCAGGCAGGCAGGCAGGCAGGCAGGCAGGCAGGCAGGCAGGCAGGCAGGCAGGCAGGCAGGCAGGCAGGCAGGCAGGCAGGCAGGCAGGCAGGCAGGCAGGCAGGCAGGCAGGCAGGCAGGCAGGCAGGCAGGCAGGCAGGCAGGCAGGCAGGCAGGCAGGCAGGCAGGCAGGCAGGCAGGCAGGCAGGCAGGTAGGTAGGTAGGTAGGTGGGCGGGCGGGCGGGCGGGCGGGCGGGCAGGCAGGCAGGCAGGCAGGCAGGCAGGCAGGCAGGCAGGCAGGCAGGCAGGCAGGTAGGTAGGTAGGTAGGTAGGTAGGTAGGTGGGCGGGCGGGCGGGCAGGCAGGCAGGCAGGCAGGCAGGCAGGCAGGCAGGCAGGCAGGCAGGCAGGCAGGCAGGCGGGCGGGCGGGCGGGCGGGCGGGCGGGCAGGCAGGCAGGTAGGCAGGTAGGCAGGTAGGCAGGTAGGCAGGTAGGCAGGCAGGTAGGCAGGCAGGCAGGCAGGCAGGCAGGCAGGCAGGCAGGCAGGCAGGCAGGCAGGTAGGTAGGTACCCCAGCACCTCCCGAATGCGAGGCGGATGCTCTACCACAAGGCCACGCTTTGTCATCTTATCTGTCCCACAGGTCACAGTTTGTAAATGCCAATAACGCAATATCTTCACGGAAGGCAGATACCACTGGTGTGCCGCAAGGAAGCATTTGGGGCCCACTTTTATTCTTAATTTACATAAATGACATTGCAAGCTGCACAGATAATGCTACATTCGTTTCGTATGCCGATGACACAACCATTTTTATTACAGGCAACGTGGAAACAGATTTAGAAATAAAGGCTAATAAGACACTGTCTGGCTTAGAACGCTGGTCCGCGATAAACTGCTTAAAAATCAACCCGATGAAAACAAAAGTAATCTTGTACACGCCTAGAGGTAAGATGTTGACAACTAATATGAATTTGTGTCTGGGCAGTGAGCAGTAAGAGATAGTGGACTCCGTTAACATCCTTGGGGTGCATTTTTCAAAGCACCTTACCTGGAATGAGCATGTTGATCACCTACAATCAAAATTGTCATCTGCCATTGGTGTCATTGCTCGTGTGCGTCGCATTCTCCCGACCAAGGTAAAATTAATGTTGTACAATGCACTGGTGGTATCTGTCATGCAGTATTGTATCATGGTGTGGGGCACAACTGGCGTGACAAACTTGCAGAAACTACATTTGCTACAAAAAAGAGCTGTACGTTACATAGCTGATGTCCATTATACATACTCCACAAAACCACTTTTTCCAAAATATGAAATTCTTCCTGTGTTTTGTCTTTATAATTACAGGTTGATGTTGTGCTATAAAGGTTTTGTAAAGTTTGGCATTGATTACATAATTCATCTCGCAAAACTCCAAAAAAACACAAATATTCGTCAGACCCGACATAAAGAAATGTGGTTTGTACACACCCCGAGAACCTCATATCATGAACAATCTCTGTCTTATACATTACCTTCGCTGTTAAACTTACTAGACCGACAAAGTTTTGATCCCTCCAGAAACCGAAACTGTCGCATTAAACGTTTTTGTCAACTAATTCATTTGCAAGACTAAACCATGCCTTCCTATTCGCCTAATTTTGTTCACCACTGTTGCTTATGTGTGTTGATTTATCTGTATTACCTTTTGTTGCTTCTCCGATTGATTGCCGTCTTGTTTCATTCTGTATTACCCGTTGCTTTGTGATATTTTTTCATTTTTTTTTGTGTAAGACTGGCCGTCATCCTGCTGTCATGCCAACTAACAAGGGGTCGGGACCTCGTCAAGCTGTTCGAGCGTTTAGTCCCGTACTCCTCCTTTTTTAAGGAAATAAAATGAATGATTGATTGAACTCAAGACGCGGTCTCAAAAGGGCACAGTATAGAGTGCGTAGACATTCGTGCCGTCGAAATTTTTTTGTTAGTCTAGAGATAATACCAATATGCCTCAATGCGCGTAACAATTGAATTTACATGCAGTCTAAAATCAAGCTTTGAATCAACAACACCAAGGTATCGTACATGGGCCAGGCGAGAAATCTCACCCGCCAAAAGTGTGTAATCAAACGTAACTGTGTCGCGTTTCCTAGTTAGAGACAGGACGCAAGTCTTCTTAATATTCAGTTTTAAGCAATTCATCAAACACCAATTCTCAACATTGTTAATGTCAGCTGCAATTGGCGGCAGTCCTCAATATCTCCAATATTACGGAATAATTTGAAATCACCTGCAAAGAGCAAAATTCTCGAGTTCTTGACATGTAACGGCAAGTCATTAATAAACTCTAAAAACAACAGCGGTCCTAAGTTGGAGCCCTGAGGCACTCCCGAAGATGACAGAAATTTGTTGGACACACAGCCGGAAAATCGTACCATGCGACGGCGGCTGCCAAGGTAGCTTTTGAGCCACCTGCAGGATATGGGGCAAAGTCCGTATCTTTCCATCTTCATCAGAAGTACCTCATGGGAAACCATATCGAAAGCTTTAGTCATGTCAAAGTAGACTGCATCTACCTGACCACGATTAAATACATGTGGCCCAGTATAATCAAGAAAGCTGCATAAATTCGTTTCCACAGAGCGACCTTTCAAAAAACCGTGCTGCAGAATTGAGATCTTCTGTTTGAAGTATGAGCCCATGCGTTCGTACATAATCATTTCAAAAACTTTCGCAAAAGAACAAATTAGTGACAGAGGTCGAAAGTTGTTTACATCACAAGCATCGCCAGACTTGAATGCAGGAACAACTACTGACAACTTCCCATGACAAGGGAAAACACCAGTTCGCAACGATAAGTTGAACAAATGCGCCAAAACAAGGCCAAAAATGTCAGCGCATCCTTTGATTATGAAGCTGGGAATTTCATCAATTCCTGTTGAAAGTTTTGGCTTAAGTTTCTGAATTGCCGAAAGACCCTCATGCTCGGTGACAATATCATAAGCTAAACAGTCAGCGCTGTCTTGAAGAGTGATAACACCAGTTGTGTCATCATGGCGCACAAAAGAAGAGCTGAAGTGATCAGCAAAATCTTGGCACACATCTTGATGTTTAAAACAGATGCCATCGCGCGTCTTTATCACAGCAGCACTAGCCTTATCATTTCTTTGCTTGCGCACAAAATCCCAAAAACTGCTTGGTTCTTTTTTAAAGTTCTGTTCAAGAAGTTTGTGGTACTCGGCTTCATCACGTGCAATCAGTTTTTTCACAATTTTCCTCCACAATGAATATCTTTGGTACCAATATTCACTTGCTGATTTCACGTAGAGTTTGTGATACTTCTGTTTTTTCTTCAAGTAATGTCTCAAATCGTGCGAAAACCAGCAAGGAAATCTACTCTTCGATTTACGGCGAGGTATACATTTTTTCATTATACCTTGTACAATTGATGTAAGTAGCTAAACGCCTGTGTTTACATCCTCAGTCTCAAGCAATTCTGACCAGTCGTAGGCCAGAAGATCATTGTACAGCCTAAGGTAATTGCCATACGCGTATCTAAATTTTTCTGGCACCATCTCACGCACTGCACGAAACGACAAGAAAAACGACAAGGTAAACGGGCAATGATATTTGTCTACCAGAACAAGAGGATCGCGCACCGCTTGCACGTCAAAAAGAGGCAAATTAGATAGAATTAGGTCTAAAATGTTTCCAGCACAGTTCTTCATTGTATTAAATTGATATAAACCATGGAAATTACTAAAATCAATTAAACATTCGGCTTTTTCTCGAGTTCCTGTGCAGTCACTGGTGACCAAACCAGTGGACCAATAGACCATAGGAAGATTAAAGTCCCCGTAGATGTGAACCTTGTACTTCGAAAAATCAATTTTTTCCCCAATATCCAAAAAATGATCGGTAAAAACGTTAGGAGCAGAATTTGGTGGAAAGTAGTAACAGCCGACTAGATAGTGCGATTTTTCACACGTTGGAATTTCCAACCACACACATTCTTCGTATGTCTCTAGGTCTGGTCTCCTAAATGCATTTAGCACAGAACGGCAGGCTATCAGAACTCCGCCCCCGTATTTAATTTTGTCAGAGTACACCCTATCGGCCCTGACAACCGTGTACTCATCTGGGAAATAAGACGCACTTGAACATGATGCGTTTAGCCACGTTTCCGTCAGGCACATGATGTCATACTCACATTCGTGTGCATTCGCGAAGAGAGCTTCCCTTTTAGTTCGCAGCCCTTTCGTGTTTTGGTAATACAGCTTAATTTCCTGAGCCATTTTCGGATGTAGTTAGAGCACCATTAGGGTCATCAAAGCGCCGTGAGGACCACAGCTTTCCATAAAAAGGGCGAAATACGCAACCATCAGGCCACACTTCCGGTTTGCTCACTAGTTCAAATAAATGCTCATCCATAGAAACGTGAAAGGAGCAATATTGCTACGTATCATTGTAGTGTTTGTTCGTTCACGCTCAAGGCTGCAGGAAAGGGTCGTTATCACTTTTGTTCGTGACGCGAGAAGCGACCAGACTAATCTCGATTGATCGCAGCCATGAAAGGCTGCATCTAGGTTTTTCCAGATTACTGTAGATGATCTTGACCTGTTATCTGGAAGTTTCCTTGCCGGCTTTAAATTGAGCGATGCCGCGAGCAGCGGGCATTCGTAGTTCGACGACAGCCGAGCACGCTTGTTGCAGCCCGAGCTCGTGCTCAGTGCTGCGTCACTGCGCATGTGCTTGACTGATCAGAGCATTGAGTTCAGCAGTTTTTCATTGTATTTTTGTTCACATTAGAAAAAAATAAACTTCTCTTTCTATGCCCGAGCTCGTCCAGAACCAGCGAAGTTTTTTTCGGCGCTGGCTTCCTGAGAAGTTTCAACGACAAGTGCAGGCGGGCCCCGGATCCACTGCGACCCGGAGGTTCCGCAACCAGCCTCCCCGCCCAGGCGCCGTGCCTTTGCCGGTGCTCGGGCAACTTCGTGAGCTTCAAGCAGCAGCCCAGTCGGCCGCCCGTGACGTCATGGGATACCCGGGACCTGCTGCCCCTCTGGTGTTCCGTGCGCCGCCCCCAAAGGCGCACTGTTTCCAGTTTCAAGTTACTTCCGACGCGACGGCTGACGACATCGTCGACGGCATCGAGTCGGTTGTCGGCCCGAAAGGGCTAGAGAGCCTCCAGCACCATGGAGGCATGAATTTCTACGTCGCCTTGGCCTCGGCTGCGGCGGCGGAGAAGATGCTAGTGGAAGGCGCCTTCAAAGTGAACGGCACTTCCGTCCCAGTAGCCTGCGTGGGTCCCGCCGTGGTCCACGTGACGGCTTTTCGTGTGCCGCTGTACGTGGGAGATGCGGCGCTGGCGGAAGCACTGTCCTCTTACGGCAAGGTGCTGGACATCACCCACCCCGTTCTCAAGGGCCGTCGTCACGTCGGCAACGAGACGCGCGTGGTCCGGATCGAGATGAAGCAGGCGGTGCCGAACTTCCTGACCGTCTAGGGCCACCGCGTCATGTTTGACTACCGAGGCGCCCGGAAGGTGTGTTCCCGCTGCGGGCAGGACGGCCACATCGGCGCGGCGTGTCGAACGCCGCGGTGCGCTCGCTGCGAGGTGTTCGGCCACGACACGGCCGGATGCGGAGCGGCTTGCAGGCGCTGCGGCGGAAGCCATGCCACAGCGGATTGCCTGCGACCACGGTCCTATGCGGCGGCCGCCGCCTCGAGGAACGAACCGAGCAAGGACAACGTGGCCCCAGAAACGCGGAGCACACCAACCGTCCGGACGCCTGTTGCCGACGCGGACCCTACGACCAGCAGCCCGAGGGAGCCTGAGCACGCCCCCGCGACGGAGGTGCCCGTGAAGGAGCAGCGCGAGGTGACGCCTTCAAACGACGTGGAGCCGTTCGCTGCAGTTTTTGCCGAACCCTTGGCGCCGCTTCCCTTCACTGACACCTACGACACCGTGAGCAGCAGCGACGAGTCGAGCGTGGCGTCGGGCGACCTGGTGGACGTCTTCTGTCTTTCTGTCTTCTGCCTCTTCCTGTGTACGTTTGTTCGTGTGCGCAACGCCATCCCAAGAAAGCTATGCACCAACTCGCCCAGCAAGAAGTTCTTCTACATTACCTGGTGGACGTACCGGACAAAGTCACGCCGCTTCGCCTGACAGGCGACTTGACGTGCGGGCAGGTGTCAGGGCCGACGACTCCTCGAGGTGCGGACGACGCGCGCTTCCCGTCACTAGCCAGCCACACCCTCCCATCGGCGACCCTGGCGTCGCCATCGGCTTCAGCTGCGAGCGTCGCCAAGACCACGCAGCAACCGGTGAGCGAGGCCACAAGCGCCGACGACCCCGAAAATATGGACTTCTCAAGACCCGACTACAAACGTGCCCACCCCCAATCATCGGAATCCGAAGGGACTGTTAACGAACTTTCCAGCAAAAAAGTGCCGCGCGCGTCAAGCGCCGCCCATGGCAGCGCTCTTTAGGTTGTATGCTATGCCGTCGGTGCTCTTGGCAGTCATGGCGGTTGTGCATCTCCTCTCCCTGAATGTTCGGGGATTTCAATCCGTAGACAGACAGAGAGAGGTGATGCACTTTGCCAGGGCTAGGGGCGTCGACATCCTGTTTTTACAGGAATGCAACTTCCGTACTTCACTTGATGTGCTGAATTTCACCACCCGGTTTTCTGTTCTTGCTTACTTTTCGTTGACTGATTCTCATATGTGCGGTGTTGGTGTCGTTTTTGTAAACCCCTGCTTGCGCGCGGGTGCACATTGCACTTTCGGGCTGGACGGCCGAACTCTTGCGGTCGACTTCACACTAAACCAGCGGCGGGTACGTGCGTTGGTTGTATACGCGCCAGCGCGGCAGACTAGTAGTTCCGATTTTTTTGAGCGCCTCGACTCATTCCTCCTTGATCCCTACCCCACTTTCATCGTCGGTGACTTCAATTGTGTACTTAACATCGACCGTGACGTCCGCGGACAGGGTCACGGTCGCAGTTATTGCGCTGCCCCCGCGCTCCGCGATCTCGTGACTCAGTTCCGCTTGTCTGACGCGTGGGTGCAGCTTCACGGGGATGCCTTTGGAGCGACGTGGGAGAGAGCACAGTCAGCGAGTCGGATAGACAAATTCTATTTTCCACCTGAGCTCGCTTCTTTTGTCGTTAGCTCCGAAGTTCTCGCGTTCCCTGCAGGCACGCCGGTGATTTCCGATCACCACCCCTTGTCAGTCAGGCTCGACTTTGGTGAGGACACCCCATGTACTGTTACGTGGCGCATGGACACGAGCCTACTGGCAGACCCGGAAAGCCTGGCGTCGCTGCGTACGGCGTTGGCCGCATCGTTCAAGAGCTTCGTTGCGACTGATTCATGGGACACACTGAAGACTCGTTGGCAGGCAACTCTGGTGGCAGCCGGTCAAGACCGCAGACGCCGGGTAACTCATGCACTGAATGACACCCTCAAGCGCATCCGTATAGTGCAAAGGGGAGCACCCTTAACCTTTGCCATGAGCGATTACCTGAGCCTACTTAAAGCACGTTACCACGTGTGGCTCTGCCAGTCATCACGGGCAGCAAGTCGCGCACACCAGCTCCGGCGGCCTATATCAGACCCGGCTGTGCTGCGACACGTACGCGCAGGCACGGCAGAGGAATTCGCTCCCGCTACTGTGCCTTTCGTGACCCTCCCTGATGGCACACAAAGCAGAATCACGTCCGACATCTGCGCGATTTTCGCAAGCCACTTCTCGGGCCTGTTCTCGACGGGCAATTGGCTACATCTTCAAGATGGGTATGACGGGCTTCTACAAAGGTTTTTTGGAAACTTGCCACGAGTAGCTGAAGAGCTGCACGAAAACCTTTGCGCACCAGCCACAAGCCAAGAGCTGCACGCCATCCTGCAGAGTATGAATGCCGCCTCTGCCCCCGGTGCAGACGGCATTCCAACAAGTTTTTATTCAACGTTTTTTTACCAGATCCAAGGAGCACTGCTGAAGATGGTCAACGGCTTTCTCGCGGATGGGTTACGTCCAAACTCTTTCCGCGAATGTCGCATCATACTCATTCCGAAAGCGGGCGGTGACACCTCCGACCCGCAAGCATGGCGGCCCATAAACCTCCTAAACGCAGACTACAAAATCATCACATCTTTACTGAACACAAGAATGCGGACGATCCTGCCTCACCTAATCCACCGGGCTCAAACCAGCAGCGTGCCTGACCGCTCTGTGTTTGATGCATTGGCACTCACAAGAGACCTGTTCACATTTGCCAGCAGGACGGGCTTCAGCGGGTGCTTTGTTTCGCTTGATCAGGCGAAAGCATTCGATCGGGTGGAACACTCGTATTTGTTCGCAGTCCTCGAAGCCTTCGGATTCCCTCCGCAAATTGTCAGCAGGCTGCGCTTACTTTACGCAGACCTGAATGCTCGTCTCTCCGTAAACGGCCACCAGAGCGCTCCCTTCTCAGTCACCAGGGGCATAAGGCAAGGATGCCCTCTCTCCCCAACGTTCTTCGTGTTATGCCTGGATCCACTCATCCGGCGCATTAACAACAGCCCATCCATACGCGGCTTCCCTCTGCCTGGCCAGGGCCAAATCAAGGTTTCGGCCTACGCCGACGACGTGTCGCTTTTCCGCAAGGACGAGGATAGCTACGCCGCTTTTTCGCGGCTGTTTCTCGAGTACAGCGAGATATCGGGGGCCCTATTGAACAGGGGAAAAAGCAAGGCACTAAGGTTTGGCACCTTCACACCGAACCTTGCGGGCGAGGTGGAGTGGGTGCAGGGAGTGAAAGTCCTGGGAGTAGTATTCCTCGCCAGCGGAGAAGTAGCCCGCGAAACCTGGACTAACCTCCGCACGAACGCTGAGAAACGCCTCTCGGTGGCGTCAACTTTCCGCCTCTCAATGGCAGAGCGCTGCTATATAGTTAAGTCTACAATCCTAGCCGCATGTTTTTTTGTCGCCCGCGTCGCAAACCCACCGCGCACGTTTGCTCGCAGGCTAACCTCGGCCTGTGGCTCTTTCGTTTGGGCGGGCAAAACCGAACTTGTGTCACGAATGTTCATGCGCCTTCCATCGTACATGGGTGGGTTTGGTATACCTTGTATCCGCACCATGTGCAATGTGCTCGCCTTGCGAGGAGTACGAGATCTTGTACGCAACCCAGACTATCCCGGGAGAACACTCCTCACATACTTTCTTGGTACAGCGCGTAACGTGTTTTTTACTCAACACGTGGTTGGCCCTACAGCCGAGCAGCCGCCGGAATTTTTCGTTAACGTGCGTCGCACACTGGCGTCGTTGACTGCCAGCGTGCCCGATCTGTATGTTGATGAAACCCCGCCCTCCAGGATGTGTGAAGCACTAACGGTCGCTTAGCTGACCCGCGAACAACTCCAGAAAACGACACGGGCACGCTGGCGCCAACTGACCTCAGCTGCGCTTCCTGCAGATGTCAGGGACTTCGGCTGGCTGCGAGGCTGGCGGGTCCTGCCCACAAGAGACCGCCTTGCGGCGTGAGGCGTGGCGCCCTCCGCCCGATGCCCGCAATGCGGTCTTTTAGAAACGTTGCGGCACGCTATGTTCGACTGTGTAGTGGCGCGCACCTTTTGGGTACCAGTGTCACGGATGTTTTTAACCCGCCTCGAAGCGCGCACTAGTTTACGCGAACTGTTTGCAAATATGCTGTTGTGTGTTAGCATGTTCGTTTTGTGGCGGCAGCGTGGAGCGGCTTCCTTAAATCGGCGTCCGCAAAGAGCAATGTTTCCAATGTTGCAGCGCCTCCGCACGCGCCTCTTTGAGCAAGCATGCGTGGACGCACTGTCAATGAGTGAGGCTGAGTTCTTGCGCAAATGGTCGACATATTTCATCGTCCTGCGCGGCGGTCGAGTGTCGGCTTTCTTACTGCCTTACTGACGTGCTCAGTGCTGCGTCACTGCGCATGTGCTTGAAAGATCAGAACTTTGAGTTCAGCAGTTTTGCTTTGTATTTTTTGTTGACATTAGAAAAAAATAAACTTCTCTTTCTACGCCGCAGCCGAGTGATTCAGTACTTTTGCGGGCGCAAGTCAGCCCAAATAGAGAGCTTCGTTTCCAAGACTGGTTGGTGTCTTCCTGACTGCTGGACTGCCGTCACTGGAACGTGACATCTGGTGGAGGTGCTGGGTACACTGAGGAAATGAAGCGTCTCTTCCGGCGTACCGACGCAAACATGAAGGAAGAAGAAAAAGTAAAGCTGCTCATGCGAGGAATTAAAGAGCAGCTCTTTGCCGGCCTCGTCCGCAACCCACCGAAAACTGTCGCGGAATTTGTAGAAAAGGCATCCACGATGGAAAAAACTCTTGATGCCCGAGCCCGCCAGTATGACCGCCAGCAGCGCGTTTTCACAGCAAGCTGCCTGAACACCGCTAACAGCAATGACCTGCGGGAGGTTATACGTCAAGTTGTGCGAGAGGAGCTCCGACGATTGCTGCCAACGGGAACGCAGCCGCAACTTTCATCGCTCACTGACGTCATCCGGGACGAGGTTCAGCAATCCTTGGGTGTGACGCCGACACCCACGCAGCCTCTGCAGCCCCCAGCCATGTCTTACGCCTCAGCTGTGCGCCGTCCTGCACCTCGACGACGGGACCCAAGCCCCTATCGCCCTCAGCCAGCTGCGTTGGACCGCCGCCCACTCCCCCAACCCGCCCGTCCTACGAGCGACGAGCGCAGCCGAGGAAATGCGATGAGTGGAGAACTCCCGACCAGCGCCGCCCACTATGCTCCACTGTAGCGAAGCCGGTCACGTCCTCCGGCACTGCCCATACAGAAGACTGGGCATCCGAGGGTTCTCTTACGACGCTCCACGACCCCGACCCGGCCAACGACCAGCCAAAATCGAGGAGTTTTTGCGTCGGGAAGAATGCTCACCGCCGAGCCGCCTATCACGTTCCCCGTCGCCATCTTCACCGCGCTTTGTATCTCCTAACCGAGGTTACACGGTACGTGTACGCTCCCCCAGCCCCCGAAGGTTAAACTGAATAAAGCAGCCTCTGG
Source organism: Amblyomma mixtum (assembly GCF_055824585.1). NCBI lineage: Eukaryota > Metazoa > Arthropoda > Arachnida > Ixodida > Ixodidae > Amblyomma > Amblyomma mixtum. The sequence goes on along the minus strand of NC_143015.1, from coordinate 5,571,178 downwards.
AGGTGAGGTTGCTTCTAAGCGCAAGAACTAAGATCCTCCATCAACGAAAACACAAGACTATGCCTGAACTACGACGACCCCTACGCTGACGACCCCTACGATGACGACCCCTACGACGACGACCCCTACGACGACGACGACCCCTACGACAATGACGATCCCTACGACGACGACGACAACTACGACGACGAAAACTACGACAACACCGACGACGACCACACGGCCACGACACGACACGACGACCCCTACGACGACGACGACGACAACAACTACGACAACAACTACGACTACGACAACTACGACTACGACAACTACGACGACGGAAACTACGACAACACCGACGACGACGACGACACGGCCAAACTTGAAGCTTTTACCGCTGCCTTTAAACCTTATTATGATTGCTAAAGGACTCGAAGCTAGCATTCTCCGTGTTTATTTTCATTTTAAAGCATCGAGGCGATGCTTTTTTTGATAGGGGGGTAATGCTACGTATCATTGTAGTGCTTGTTCGTTCACGCTCAAGGCTGCAGGAAAGGGTCGTTATCACTTTTGTTCGTGACGCGAGAAGCGACCAGACTAATCTCGATTGATCGCAGCCATGAAAGGCTGCATCTAGGTTTTTCCAGATTACTGTAGATGATCTTGACCTGTTATCTGGAAGTTTCCTTGCCGGCTTTAAATTGAGCGATGCCGCGAGCAGCGGGCATTCGTAGTTCGACGACCGACGAGCCCCCTTGTTGCTTACGCCGCCGCCGAGTGATTCAGTTCTTTTGCGGGCGCAAGTCCTTCCTTCATGAACTCCACACGTCCACACGTCCTTCCTTCATGAACTCTCCAACATTGTAGTAAGCTATAAAGTACACAACACAAGAAACGTCGATCAGTGGCACATTAAAACATACAGAACAACATATGGCTGTCAAACACTTGAAAACATATTACCGCGTCTACTAAATGCTCTTTGTGTCAATGACATTGACCTAAAAATCACCTCACACAGAAAGCTTTTAGAATATTTTTTATTTACAGATACTGCATTGAATCTGTGAACCGAATTTACTGAATTTCACTCTTCATTGCTTTGTTTGTCATTTTGTTTTTCTTGTGGGAAGTACCTGTCGCGATTTTTTTTTTGCAATATTGTATTTATTTTGAAAGTGTGCCACGGTTTTCTTGCCAAAGTTCGCAGCTGGGTGTCCATGGCCAAGTCAAGCGGTCCAAGAGGCCGCTTTTACTATGGGCACCCTGTCACCATGTATATTGTGGTGGTAAATAAAAATAAATATAAAAAAAGTCAGCCCAAATAAAGAGCTTCGTTTCCAAGACTGGTTGGTGTCTTCCTGACTGCTGGACTGCCGTCACTAGAACGTCACAATATGTATCGTACTTCGTTTTCAGTTTTGCGCAAGTAACAACCTTGTCACCTACTGTGTCCGCCAAAAGTTCTTGTATGTCCGATGCCGTTGTTGTCGGGTCCAGACGAGAAACAAATAAGCTTTTCTTCGCCGGTATTTTGGGAGCTACTTTAAGCATGGACTGCTTAGCTGTGCCAAACGTTGCTCGAGGCCGAGGTGGTTGGCTCACCGCTTTCGACGGGCGTTGCAGATGAGTACTCTGGTCCTGAGCAGGAGGCTTCGATGGAGGGGCCGACATTTCAGCAGGCAGATCTGCGGCCACGGCTGAAGCGTAGCTGCGAGATTCCGAGCAGGCAAAATGCGAGCACTCACTCTGGCTGACAGTACGAACAGACGCACTCAGGCCATTCAAAGCTTCACGCAGGAGCGCGTTTTCCGTACGGAGCTGTCGCACCTCATCAGTTAACGCATCCATTCGACTAGCCATTTTTTGTAGCATTAAAACAACACTCGGAGATGCACTGACGGAATCTGAGTCTTGAAAATCCAGGGAAGAGCGCTGCAGTTCGGGGGGCGTTTCCGTGTCGCCGGCTCCGCCGATAAGCTCTGCCGCCGAAGGATCACGCCGCTTCACGCAATGAACACATTTGTACTTGCTGGCACCGGATTTCATGAGGATGTTGTATTCCTCGGCCTGTACGTTGATGCATTTGCAGTGAAAACGCTGACTGCAAGACGCGCACGGCAAAAACTGCTGCCTACCACGAATGGGCTGGGAGCAGCGCGCACATGCGTCCGCATCGGGCGCCATGTTGATGCGAGAGACGCAAGGCGGTGTTGCAGATTGGTCCAAAATTCGCCTTCAAGCCTCGTCGGAAACCAGCAGAGAAGGTTGCATTTTCCAACAGCAGTGCTAGCCTGGCTCTAGAAGACTTGCGCCCGCGGTGCATTGAGTAAATCAATTGAAGAGAAATATTTGGCTCCGTGGAGGCAATATAATGCATCATCGATCCTCGGCAGTGGATATACGTCTTTTTTTTTGTGATGCGGTTGAGGTGCCGATAATCAACGCAGAAGCGCCAGCTGCCGTCCTTCTTTTTCACCAGGACGACTGGTGAAGCCCGAGGGCTCGATGATGTCTTTTGCGAGCATCTTGTCCACCTCTTGATTTATGACGGTGCGTTCGGCGCTGGACACTCGGTACGGACGTCTGCGGAGAGGAGCGGAATCGCCGGTGTTTATGTGATGCGTCACCACAGAGGTCCGAGCCAAAACACGGCTATCAAAGTCGAAGATGTCGCGGAAAGATGATAAGAGGCACCTAAGATCGCGAGCTTGCATCGGCGGTAGGTCAGAAGCGATCATGTCGGCGTAGTCGTCCGTTGGGTTCTCTGTTGATGGGGCCGCAGGCAACCGGCATTGATGAGTGGAAGGTAAGGAGCTGTCCACCACTGATATCACACATTCGGCAGCAGGGCAGAGCGTGGCGAGTGAGATGCCTTGCGGGAGCGGTTGGATGGATGAATCAAAGTTCAGGACCGGAAGGCACGCTCGGTTGGCCGACATTGTACATACAGTGTGTGGAAGCGCAATGCTGCGCGTCAGGGCGACGTCAAGTTCCGGAGTGACTACGTAGTGACCATAAGGTAAAGGGGGAACAGATGAAAAAGAAATGTAAGTTGCGGCTTGAGGCGGTAGACGGACAAAGTCGACAGCTCAAAGACGGTGTAAAACTGGGGCCGGCGACTCAGCAGAAAGAGCAAGGTCAAGCTGAACATCATTAGTGGCGCAGTTAATGAGGGCTGAATGCTCAGACAGGAAGTCGAGGCCAAGAATGACTTCATGAGGGCACTGGTCCAGAACAGAGAACAGAACGGATGTATGCGGCCGGATATGGTCACACGGGCTGTGCATAGTCCAACAGGAGGCGTTCCGCCGTCGGCAGCGCGGAGAACGGCTTTGGGTGCAGGGGTCAGTACTTTTCGGAGGCGGCGTCATTGGGTTGAACTCATGACGGATACGTGCGCGCCTGTATCGATCAGGGCTCTCACAGGCACTCCATCGACATGAATGGCGAGCAAATTATGGTGTGCGCGAAGGGCTAATCGAGAATTTTGGGACTGGGGGTGTACTGCAGCATCACCTCCAGACACTGCAGCGTCTAGTTTTCCGCTTGCGAGCGTCCGTAGGGGCCAGGAGAGGAGCGACGGCGTTGGGGCGAACGAGACTGTCGACGCAGGGGGACGGGGAGCGGCTGGAGTGGGGAATCTGCCGTCGACTGTAGAACTGTGCTGGGCTGGAGGGGGTGTGTAGTGGCTGGGCTGTTCGTCGTCGCGTGGGAGCTGAGAGGACGGTATGTGCTGCGACGGGACCAATAATTTCGACAGTGACGGGAGATGTGGCCAATGCGGTGGCAGTGGAAACAAACGGGCCTGTCGTCTGTTGTCCGCCAGTCGTTAGGGTTTCGCCGACGTGGAGTGAAGTACGAAGGTCGTCCAGGAGCAATCGCAGTGATTTCGGGTGGTGGTGAAGGCCGTACGGGGCTGACGGGCTGGAAACCAAGGTTTGCAAGCTCTTGGCGGACGACAGCTTGTACCAGAGAGATGGTAGGCAAGCGGTTGTCGCTATCATGTAGATTGAGGGGGGCAGGGGACATAGCTTCGAGCTCGCGTCGAATGATGCGGCTCACATTTTCTGGAGGCGCTGGAGTTTCCCGGTGTCGCAGGTCTTCACATGAGGAAGTCGCAGCCGTGTTGGGGAGGCGTGTGTGCGGCTGGCTAATACGCCTGCTTTTGGCTTCCTCGAAGCGTCCACATTCCTTAATAATTCCGTCGACTGTAGTGCAGTTCTTGTATACGAGAAAATTGAATGCATCGTCGGCGATTCCCTTCAACACATGGCCGACTTTGTCAGACTCGGGCATGTTGGCGTCAACTTTGTGACAGAGGGCCAGCACATCTTGAATGTACAACACATAGGACTCCGTAGATGTTTGAGCTCGGGAGGCGAGGTCCTTCTTAGCGGAAAGCGTTGGGCCGAGCGGCCGTCCAAACAATTCGCGCAGTTTCTCTTTGCACACGTCCCAGCTGGTTAGATGGTCTTCGTGGGTCTCATACCAGACCCGGGCGGTGTCTTTTAAATAGAAGGTTACATTTGCTAGCATAGGGGTCGGATCCCAGCGGTTGTAGGTACTCACGCGTTCGTACATGTTGATCCAGTCGTCGACGTAAGCGTTGCCGGTACCAGAAAATGTCCCAGGGTCACGAAGCGGAGAAAGAACGAGTGATGTCATGGCCGGGGCTGAGGTTTGCTGGGAGGCGTCTTGGGTCATGATGAGTGAAGGCAACTGGCGGCCGCTGCGGAGCTCCGTCGTCGGTAGACGTATAGGGGAAATCCGCACCTCCACCAAATATGTTGCGGGAAAGAATATATTTACAAATACGAGGTCTGTTAGAAAAGTATCCGACTTTATTTTTTTTTTGCGAACACCTGATGGATATGAGACAAGCGCGCTTGCATCAGGAGACCTTGAACCTTCATGCGCATGCATGAATTTTTTCCCGCCTGCCGATAGCGTCAGTCGCTGGGAAGCAGCGTTTGAGTGAGGCAGTGTGCAGTGCTCTCGTCGGTTTTTTATTGCAAGGAAAATGGCGGAGTGAAAGGCGCAGCGCTACTGCAACAAATTTTGCTATAAACTTGGCGACGGCCGAGTGGAAACCATTCCAAATATTCAGACGGCTTTCGCTGAAGATGCTATGAGCAGCACACAGTTTAAGCAGTGTTACAATTGTTTTAAAGATGGCCGCACATCGGTGGAGAACGAGCCACGCTCCAATCGGCCATAAACATGCCAAAATGACCAGGTCATTGTCGAACTGAACGCTATGGTGATGCGGGACTGTCGCGTGACTATCCGAGAAATTGAGGAAGAGGTGGACATGAGCAATGTCTCCGCACACTCCATTATCACCGAAGATTTGGCCATGGAGAGAGTTGTGGCGAAATTCGTGCCGAAGCTGCTCACGGTGGAGCTAAAGCAGCTTCGTGTTGAAGTCTCACAGGACATGCTGGATACCGCAAACAGTGACCCCGACTTCATCAACATCATAATCACTAGTGACGAGTCTTGGGTGTACAGGTACGACCCGGAAACCAGATCCCAGTCGTCAGAGTGAAAGCATTCCACGTCACCAAGACTTAAGAAGGCCCGCCAATTGCGCAGCAATGTGAAAGTGATGCTGACTGCTTTCTTTGACACCCTCTGTGTGGCAGACCACAAGTACGCACTCTACAGGGTCAAACAATGACCAAAGAGTACTACAGGGATGTCCTCCGTTGCATACGTGATGCTGTGCGGCGCAAGAACCCGGAGCTGGGGTCAACAGGAAATTGGCGCACCCATCGCGCCAATGCTCCTGCACATTCCTCGCACTCGAATCGGATTTTTTGGTGAAAAACCAGACTCCTGTAGTTCAACAGGCTCCTTACTGTCTTGATATGGCCCCTGCGATTTCTGGCTGGTTCCCAAAATCAAAAGGCCATTGAAAGGAGCGCGATTTCAGACAAGGAAGAACATTATGGCTGCAACGACAGCTGAGCTAAACTCCATTCCGAAAAGGGCCTTTTCGGAATACTTCCCACAATGGCAGCACCGCTGGGAGAAGTGTGTGGAGTCCCAAGTAGACTACTTTAAAGATGACTAGGTTTGCAACGCTCCAGTTATGCAAGTTTTTTTTCAACGGCCAAAGGTCGGATACTTTTCTAACAGACCTCGTATACTTTTCTAAGCACTGCTACAAGCATTCCTTCTTCCTGTCTACAGCGAGAGAATGGAACAGACTGCCAGAGAATGTGGTGCTCGCATCGGGTGTGAATGTGTTCTCTGCTGGAGTTCGTGATTGGTTGGTATAGTGCCTGATATAATGCGCCTTGCATTTGTGTTGGACATGGTGTTTCCAGATTGTTTTCTGTTTCGTTGCAGCGATATTTTTGCGCATTTTTATTTGTTGCTTAGGGGTCAATTCCATTTTTTGATATGTTATACCTTGGCACCGACTGGATGGTGCTGGTGTTTTGTTTGTCGTGTTCCGCCTTTCTAATCTGTACCTTGTATCACTCCTATCTTGGTCCTGACCGGACCGATAGTATCTCTAATAAATAAATAAATTTACAAATAGAAAAGAACAGCTGTGAGCGGCACCGAGAACACAGTCCGAACTTCGTTGTCGTCTTCTACTCCTCCCACTCGTGCCATCCCTCACTGTCGTCGTTGTCTACCCGCTTCAATATCAAAGAGAATCGGGTCCTTTGGCAAAAATTCAGCATCGGGATCAACCTCACATGATGAAGAAATTTTGTTTTTCTATCATTTTTTCCACACCGGCAATATCAAGGAGAATAAGGTCCATTGGCAAAAAGTCAGCATCTGGATAGGTAGGTGGTACAGAACACACATGTTTTTGAAAAAGCAGAGACAAATACAGTGTTCAGAACATTCGCGCACTCATCAGGCCGGATAAGTGCGTCGGGTGAGTCCTTAAAGGGAAACTGCATAGGTTTTAGAAATCAACGAGCTTAAGAGGGTCGAATGTGTGAAACCTGCAGGTGAAGCATGCGAAGTCTTTTTGGGCTAGCACTTGAAATAGTGAAGTAATCGCCGATTAAAATCCGGACGCCATTCCAGCTTTTCCGCAGCGCACAACGCCAAGTGGGGGGCGCATGATGACGTCATCGAAGGTATGGGTACATCTCCAACGCACAAACGCGTGCTTTGAAGGAAAAAAACCAACGCCACCGAAGGCGAACCCTGCCGAGAGTTGTTTGGCAGCGTCTAACGCGTCAGGGCAGGGTGTGGCTGACGACAGCGGTAATTTGAAATCATATCAGAAGAGACGAGGCTTGGGCATGTTGGTATGACATACTTAAGGGAAATAAATAGCGCACAAGAGAAGACGGGACAAGCGAGGAGACACAGACAAGCGCTAACTTACAACAGACGGTTTATTGCAAAATCGGGAGCATATATACACATGTCCAGATAGGCAACAAAGAACAGGATCGAAGATAACATCAAAAAGACACACACCCCCTCGACAGCCATCTGGTTATCGTGCCAGATATGCAAGCTCTTTTTTCGACAAATTAACGGAAGGTTCGCTGACACAATCCGGTCCAAAGCGCACGATATTCGACGCTTCAACAATCTCCCTGGTGAGTTGGTCGCGGTGATGATACAAGATCACAGTATCTTCAAAAATTGGACGGCAAGGAGGGTCGCAGTCACATGTCTTACAATGCAAAGCCAAATGCCCGTCGACACCACCTCTGACTTTCTTCGCGTGCTCTTTTAGGCGTACGTTGAGGCATCTGCCCGTTTGCCCGATGTAGAATCTACCGCAGGACAAGGGGATCTTGTAGACTACCCCCAGCCGACAATGGACGTAGGACTGCCTATGTCTGATATTACAGTCGGGTCTACGCGTTTTAATCGGGCAACTCATTCTGCACAATCTCCCCAGCCTCTCAGGAGCCGTGAACACGACCTTCACATGAGACCGTTGACCCACCTTCTTGAGGTTGTGTGATACCTTATGCATGTAAGGTATCACCGCCAACTTTTCTTTCTCACTTCTATCCTTTTTCTTTTTCCTGTCCTCTGCTCTTTGTTCATGACTCAGGCGAGAAGCTTCCTTCCTTTTGCGATGCAAGCATTCAGCTACCGAAGCTATCACGTGAGTCGGATAGCCCGCGCCCAGCAAACGTGCAACTTGCATGTTTAAACCCTCCTCGAACGTATGCCGGCATGACTTGTCAAGAGCATAGGACAGGAACGAAAGAACGATATTTCTTTTGACAAGTTTAGAATGCGCTGAACTGTACGGCAAAGGGGGCTTGTTAGCTCTGGGCTCGTTTCGAAAGGACCATGCCTGTTGGATGTACGAGCCCAGAGCTAACAAGCCCCCTTTGCCGTACAGTTCAGCGCATTCTAAACTTGTCAAAAGAAATATCGTTCTTTCGTTCCTGTCCAATGCTCTTGACAAGTCATGCCGGCATACGTTCGAGGAGGGTTTAAACATGCAAGTTGCACGTTTGCTGGGCGCGGGCTATCCGACTCACGTGATAGCTTCGGTAGCTGAATGCTTGCATCGCAAAAGGAAGGAAGCTTCTCGCCTGAGTCATGAACAAAGAGCAGAGGACAGGAAAAAGAAAAAGGATAGAAGTGAGAAAGAAAAGTTGGCGGTGATACCTTACATGCATAAGGTATCACACAACCTCAAGAAGGTGGGTCAACGGTCTCATGTGAAGGTCGTGTTCACGGCTCCTGAGAGGCTGGGGAGATTGTGCAGAATGAGTTGCCCGATTAAAACGCGTAGACCCGACTGTAATATCAGACATAGGCAGTCCTACGTCCATTGTCGGCTGGGGGTAGTCTACAAGATCCCCTTGTCCTGCGGTAGATTCTACATCGGGCAAACGGGCAGATGCCTCAACGTACGCCTAAAAGAGCACGCGAAGAAAGTCAGAGGTGGTGTCGACGGGCATTTGGCTTTGCATTGTAAGACATGTGACTGCGACCCTCCTTGCCGTCCAATTTTTGAAGATACTGTGATCTTGTATCATCACCGCGACCAACTCACCAGGGAGATTGTTGAAGCGTCGAATATCGTGCGCTTTGGACCGGATTGTGTCAGCGAACCTTCCGTTAATTTGTCGAAAAAAGAGCTTGCATATCTGGCACGATAACCAGATGGCTGTCGAGGGGGTGTGTGTCTTTTTGATGTTATCTTCGATCCTGTTCTTTGTTGCCTATCTGGACATGTGTATATATGCTCCCGATTTTGCAATAAACCGTCTGTTGAAAGTTAGCGCTTGTCTGTGTCTCCTCGCTTGTCCCGTCTTCTCTTGTGCGCTATTTATTTCCCTTAAGTTGAAATCATACCTTCCATGACGTCACGCTGAGTTTCCCTGCACTTCTCCGGTGCATTGAGGAGAAGCGCAAAATTCAATCGTCGATTACGTCACTATCTTAAATGCCAGTGAAAAAACACTTGGCATGCTTTACCTGCAGCCTATAAAGATCTGTATCCTTGAATGTCGCGAAATTCTCAAAAAAGTGCTGCAGTTGCCCTTTAAGGGCGATAGTTGTATCGGTGCTCCAGAATTGCGTAGGGTTACTAATTAAAAGAGATGGTAATGTAGTATTGTTTTGTTTTGTGCTTTTTGTATTGTGTTTGTGCCCCTCCTGCCAGGGCCTTTCACTGGGCCTCCAGTACGCCCTAAATAAATAATAAATAAATAAAAATGAATCCTTGGCGAGCATGAGTGATTTTTTGTATTCGGTAGCTGCGGCCTGATAAGCATTCCAACGTTCTTAAGAACCGGTCAGTTTTACCGTATGAAAGATGCGTTTTTTCTTGTTACTGAGGCTTTTCAACAATTGACTGAACCATGGTGATTGCCGGTTAGATGCGATGACTATGCGCGGAACATATTTATCGGTGAGCGATGAAACGTTTTCTGTAAACAAATTCCAGTTCGCGCTCACGGAGCGGTCATGAAAGCTGGGTAAGTAATCGTCTAAGAAAACAGACAGTTCACGATTAACGGCATCAAAATCAGTATTTTTTGTAGTCCCGGATATATTTCTTGTAGTTGCTCTGGTGAAGCACGGTGTAGGTCAAAGAAAAATTAAGCAGTAAATGATCACTTAACCCTTGTAGATACGATAGGGGCTGGAAAAGATCAGGTGAAGTGGTGAGTACTAAATCTAAGGTGTTAGAAGTAGCAGATGTAATTCGAGTTGCCTGCGTTACAAGCTGCGACAAGTTGAAATCACTGCAGAAATTCAAAAATTTGTCACCTTCACTAGAAAAAGGATTAAAATAGAAACGCGCATTAGACCACGCAATATTGGGAAAATTAAGGTATAGTAAAATGAAAGGATTATTCGGGTACCGGAGTGTAGCCATACGAATGACGTCATGAAGGTCGTCAGTAAAGGTGAGTGAATAGGACGGAGTACGATAGCAAACACCTACTATCAATTTGCTGGAGCACGTGCGAACTTCCACTAGCACAAGTTTTAATGCCTTTGTGAAATGAATAGGAAACGACAAAAAAGCATCAGAGATGGCTATAAGTACGCCTCCGCCGCACCTAGCACCCCTGTCGCGCCTATAAACGTTGTAGCGTTTTTTTAGGGCGGAAGCCTTTAATGCCTCATCGTTGTAAGCAAGAGTTGTCGACAAAAATATCCTGCTTTTCAATTGGTCGGAGCGGTCGTGACGTCACAGTGAGCGAATTTCAAAGGGGGCTAATTGTACTTTGACTAGTAGCCATGCACCCAATTAAATTGATGGTACCGTGATGCTCCAAGTAAATGGGACTGAGCTTAGTTAATTAACCAATTCACCTAATTGACCTTTCTAGTTAGACCAGATAAAAAATAAAAACCGGGTATGAAATTGGCAGAGTTGGCGAATCGAACCAGGGTCTCCGGAGTGCGAGCCGAGCACGCTAACCGCTCTGCCATGCCAGCTTTTTTTTCCTTTATTGCCTTCAAAGGCGTGGGAATACAGTGCATTACAACATATGTGACTATTTACATGGCTACAGCACTACTCGCTTCCAGCGACCATTCCAACTTCCTCAGTTGGGATAGATTCTGGAAACGGAATACAATTTCTTCGTCAAAACCTCGGTCATTTAACACATCGTAAATTTTCAGGACACTCTCAACAAAATATTGATACACAGATCTGGCTCCAGGATCGCAATGGCGATATGCCATGGCAGTACGCCACACTGCATGCAAGCCGAGCAGAAAAATGGTGTCATATGGAGCTCCATCGTCTTCGACAGGCAGAAACCTAAAGCCGTGCGGAGTGAGCGGCAAATCTTTCTTTATGGTTCGCTGCAGCACGTCCCATAAGAAGATTGCATTATTACAGTCGACAAAAACATGGTCAATTGTTTCCTCCTTCCTACACAGAAGGCAATGGCTGCCCCACGGGACGTACATGTCTCTTTCATGTGACCAGCTTTTAACAGGTAAGGTACCTGTGTGCAGCTGAAAGAAGAAGTTTTCGCTGAAGGCGTTACCCACATTCTTCTTACCCTCTTTAACACATTTTGTCCCGGTGAGGCCCCAAAGGCCGACCGATACAAGGGAGCGGGAAAAAGGACGTGTAATAAGTCTTTCTTAAGTTGCCTTTTCTTCACAGTTGCCAAATATTCTCTGGAAAAACGGGTGACAAGGAATCGATAAGATGCGACAACCTCACGGAGGTAACGGGACACACTGTAGCGACCCCCTCCGGCATAGGAGATTACAAAGTCTGGGAGTGCATTTGGCAACATAAACTGAACAAAACACTGTAGGAAAGGGTTTCTTCTTTCGCGGAGAAACATGAAGCGCATGACCACTTGGCTTAAAAACAAGTGAGAGATGGACAGACCCCCCTCGGCGACTCGCCGAAAAAGATTCGTTCGGGAGGTTCTCTCCCAACTGGACTGCCATATAAATGTCGCAAAGATGCGATGAAACTTCTGTATATTCACCCGTGTACAGTACAACACCTGCAAGATGTACATTATCTTTGCTCCTAGAAAAACATTGCATACCGTGGCACGCGCGAACACTGAAAGGTCGCGCCGACACCATTTAGATGTCATCTCTCTCATTTCACCGACCTTCTTGCTCCAGACCGAATCGCTTTCACGATAGCAATCAAGAGGCACCCAAGATATGTGTTCGGTGTAGTGGGCCAGTGAACATTTTCAAACACATCTGGAGTCATGTCCCAAGCGCCATGCCACAAACCAATGCACTTATCTATGTTTAACATGCTCCCACTCTGGGCACAAAAATCCTGTGTTATTTTCAGTACAGCCGTAATGCTTTCCCTCTCCGATGCAAAAAAGTCAACGTCATCCGCGTAAGCAAGCACACGAACTTCACACGTGTGGAAGCCAAAACCGCGTATTTCTTCATTCTGCAAAATTTTCTGGCAGAGTGGTTCAAGGAACAGTGAGAACAACAGCGGCGACAATGGACAACCTTGGCGTACAGATGAGCGTACATCTATACGGCGCGACAGTTCACCATTTATGACAAGATTTGTGGTGCAGTTTCTGTACGCCATTTTTACACCATCGCGTATAACTTTACCAACACCAAATAGTCCAACAAATCAAAGAGGATGTCATGTGGCACCCTGTCAAAAGCCTTAGCGAGATCGATCTGCAGCATGGCTACCTGCAGGAATTCGCTATCACAAAGTTCTAAAACACTCCTGGCCACATGGATGTTCGTGTGTATCGTCCTGTTTTTAATACCAAATGTTTGATGAGGGCCGATTAAATCCTGGATTACAGCCTGGAGTCGTCTCGCCAACACTTTCATCAGCACCTTGTAGTCTACGTTTGTTAGTGTGATTGGTCTGTATCCAGTGACCGTGCGAAGTTTGACATCCTCTTTGCTTTTAGGAATCAAAACTGTGTGAGCGCGCGTAAAAGAGGGCGGCAAAAATTCGCACTCGAATGACTCCACGAATACCCCATGAAAGGCCACAGTGACACAAGGTTTAAACTCTTTGCAAAAAGCGGCGCTCAGTCCATCTGACCTGGCGATTTTCCAAGGTTTAGTTCGTCGATGGCTCTTTCGACTTCACCAACGGTGATATCTCTTTCGGTGATATCACCGGTGATATCGCTGGCATGGCAGAGATATCCATGCCAGCTCGCTGGTTTGGAATAAACAAAGGCGCGTTTAGTGAATACAATGTCTTCTTTCACTCCCATCTTCCTCCATTCTCTTACGGTGAGGTTCAGGTGTCCACCGAGATATGCGAGACAGATACATTTCCTTTCCTCAAAAACCAATTTACCGACGAGCAAGGCGTAGAGCCGAACGGGCGATGGCGTTCTGTGGACTTCCTGGCAGCGTTGCAAGACGCTGTCGCGTTCCACTCTTAGAGAACCACACATCAGAGACACAAGCAACACCACCGCGCGCTAAGGCTTCCGCCTCACCGCACTTTCGATCAACAAAGTGCCCCGTTGAAGTTTTACAGTCGACCAATTCACTGCTATCCACCGTCGCAGACAGCCAAGTTTCAGTAAGACATAATATGTCGGCGTTACAAGCATCGATAGCAGAGCAAAGATCGTCGCGTTTTGGAAGTAGGCTTCGAATATTTGTGAATAAGAATGAAAGTGGGTTCATGACCAGTAATTTTAATTCACTGCCCCTCGTGTAGTGCTATTCAGTGGCTGATGCGGAAGCATAGGCCTGATTCTCACAGCCGGCGCGGTGGCGACGGAGGCGATAACCGCGGCCGCAACGCAACGGAGAGCTGTTCTAATCGAGAGAGAGAGAGAGAAACAACTTTATTGCCATAGATTGGAGGGATTTAGGGCAGGAGGGCTTGGTGTGGCCCCCAGGTGGGGGCGACTTCCTGGGCCCACGAAATGAGTGCCAGTTGGATGCTCTTGTCTGGCCTTTTGAGTTGGTTCCATCCTTCTTCGGAGGGAGCTGGCAGTAAGGTTCGAGGGGGAGGATTTCCCGCGCAACCCCAGAGGATGTGTGCCTGGGTGGCGATTTCTCCCTGGTAACAATTTTGGCAGACGGGGTCATATTCCCCGTCTGTGATGAGTGAAAGTCTAGAATGGCTAAGGATGGAGTGTGTCTGCAACCTGCGGAGCAAGGTGGCTTGCGCTCGATTCAAGTCGGGGTGTGGAGGCGGGAACTGGCGTCTCATCTCTCTGCAGAGGTTGGTAATTTCGGCAAAGGTCTGGGGAGCCTCGGCAAGAGCGTCTGGGTCCGTGGGGCCGGCCGCCCGGTTGGTTAGTCCTCGGGCTAGTCGGTCGACCCCTTCGTTTCCAGAGTTTCCCGCGTGGGCGGGTACCCAGACCAGATTGATCTTATGGTCGGGAGTGCAGCCGCGAAGGATGCGTGCAGCGGGGTGGCAGATAAAACCTGCCGAGTAATTTTGTATCGCTCTTTTGGAGTCGCTGAGGACTGTGCGCGTACGTGGGTCAGCGATGGCCAGCGCGATGGCGGTTTCTTCTGCCGCTGTCGGAGAGTGAGCTACTACTGTGGCGGCGGTGACGAGAGTAGATTGTTCTAATCGAAAGAGGCGCCGGACAACGGCAAACCAGTTTGGGTGGGCGCTCGCTGCTGCTCACTGCCCGCGCTTCCGCGCATCGCCGCCGAAGCCGCGACGCTCGCCAGCGCCATCTCTTGGTCGCAGCAAGCAAGCGGTGGGTCACGTGAATCGAGCTCGCGCTGTGACTGGCGCGCTCTCCGTGGGGCGGGGCTCCGTCGCCGCCGCTCGACGGAAACGTAGAGCAGAGGGCATGGAAGAAGGAAAAAGAGAGGATAGGCCCTTCCCACACAACTCCATGGCAGAAAAATGTGGAGGAAATCACGTGGTTTTTTTCGCGATCGGGAGGCCACCTAGTCCGGGCAGCTTAGCAACGGCGTCGTAGTTGCTGCTTGCAAGCCGGGCGGTAGCATACGGCCGCGGCGTAGCAGTTGCGGTGCGGCGTACTTTTCTCAACTGCTCGAGTTTGTTTTTGATCGTGCTCACAAGCTTACGTTGGCGCCGTTCACTCATATCTCAGGCGGAATTCGCTGCAAAACTCTCGTTGTTGCGTGCATTGATTTCAACGTGTTCGACCACGATCGCACGGGCATTTCTTCAACTGCGTCACTGCTCGGAGCCGTCGAGAGACCGCCGCTGCTTACTGAGGAGCACTCGCGCTGTTCGTTTACCAGTGATTCAATACGCCGTGCGCTAGTGAGGTCGTCGGCGTATTGCGCGGACGTTTCGCGTCCTGTGCGTGCAGTGTGCGTGTGCCATTCGCGCTCCCGTTTCCATCGGCAGTGAAACCTCGTTGCTATTAGGCGTGCTCTTGCAACGCTCTAGTGATCGTCACTGGTGTTAGTGTAACTATTTTCGTTTTTCGCGATTGCGCTTGTGTGAGCAGCGGGGGCCATGACATCGGTGGAGGGCGATATTTTAAAGGAAGCCGCTGCGCTCGCTTTGCATGCTTGCACGCCCTTGTTATACGCCGCCGGTAAAAATGAAAAGAAAGACCCTGCGCTTAAACAATACCTTAGAGATTTTTTTTCTTTAATAAAGGCGAAGGGTTAGTTTTGTTCACTGCAATATCTACATAAACATACGAATGCACACAGGATGCCGAGAACTTCCTTTGTAAAAAACATTTATTTTCTCACAAAAAACAACTAGCACGAAAAAACGTGGCTATTTACAATATCTTCACATCATATACAACAACACAAAAGCTTCTGCTCTATAACAAATTCATCAACTGCAAACAAATGACATTTGTCAAAACTTCAACCCCATACGCAAACCTGCGCTCGGCTGCAGGTCCTTTAAAAAAAAAGCACTTTTTATTTTCGCGATGCCTTCATTTGAGGAGAATGCAAATGATTAAAAAGTAAACTGATGTAAAAAGGTCTGTTAATAATGGGGTGAACTGTGCCTAGAATTAAAAGGAGTGCCATACGCCGTGCGACGGTGAAGAATAAATGGGCACTCTTATTTTCGTTTCCACATTTCGTTTCCACATTTATTTTCGTTTCCATTATTTTCGTTTCCAATAAATAAATAAAACATGTGCCCCCCTCGAACAAAATTTCTGGCTACACCACTGCTCGTGTGGAATTCGCGCGGCTAGGGGCCCGCGTTTCTCGCGTGTGCTTAGTTGTCCTTCGCCCACCGCAGTAATTGAAAGCGACGGTCACTTCCCGTGCTTACAAGAGTTGAGGAACACGGAGGAGATTTTCGATACCGGACGAATGCCCTTCCCGGGCATCGGTGGCCGTCGTGTGGTTTCGCGCGACGAGGGGCCCACGTTTCTCGCGTGTCCTTCACCTCACCCGGTGAAGGCTAATTTCGAGCGCTGAGCTAAACAAGCAAGTATACTAGTTTCATCGAATGCATCCTTCAACTTCAGAGTCCCAGGGACGGGCGTGTCCAAAGGGGGGCCACCGCAGATAACCACCGCAAGATGGGCCACCGCAGTAATTGAAAGCGAAGGTCACTTCCCGCGCTTGCAAGAGCTGAGATAAGTATTTTTCTCAGCTGCTACTAATTGTGACCAGGGCCGAGCAGTTGGAGACGGCGCGGAGACGACGCAGTACGAAGCAGTAACTGAAAGTAGCCGCCTGTCTCACACGGGTATTTCCGCTTTATTAACTTTTCCGCTGACGAACAACGGCATAGGGCGCCCTAAACCGGCCGGTAAGCAGCCAGGCGCCACCAGCGCGGGGATCTGTGCCCCTGCGGTAGCACACTCCTTCGTTGGCTTTGAAACGCGCGCGCAGTAGTCGAGGGCGGGACTTATGCGATGACGTCAGCCCGGACAAGATGGCGCCGAGCTGGTTTCCGGCTTCACAAAATGTCACGTGACGGCCTCTCCTCTCTTTTTCCTTCCTCCATGGCAGAGGGACTGGTTTTTGGACCGTTCCCCCTCCCCCCCCCCCCCCCCCCCGCCAAATAGAGCGGCCAGTGCCGCCGTGTCCTGCTCTACATTTCCGTGTACGCTACCCGCGATGACTGCTACCCGCCGAGACTCGTCTGGCGGGGGAGGTATAACTGTTACGACCCATCTTGAGACCCGCGATGAAACGGTGGTGGATTCAACAGCGGATATTTCGAAAGGTCATTGACCCCCAAGATGACCCCACCAAAAAGAATGACCAGCTAGGAAATGGTCGATGGATGCTCTTCCGACTATCGGCTCGGTGCCAACGATCTTCGAGAAGCAACCGACGACAGGGGAAGAAAGGTTGCCCCTCGTCTGAAAAAAAATGGCTGAGGCTTAACTTGGTTAAGCCTGGAGAATGCGAAGCATCATCGTGTCGCGTAATTTGGAGGCGCACAACCACAGCGACGGCGCGAGGTGGGCCCCCGTTTCTCCACTGTCGTGACGTCATCGTGTCACGTGGTGTGACGTCATGTATCACGTGATTTGGAGGCGCACAACCACAGCGACGGCGCTAGGTGGGCCCCGTTTCTCTACTCTCGTGACGTCATCGTGGCACGTGGTGTGACGTCATGTATCAGGTGATTTGGAGGCGCATAACCACGGTGAAGGGCTGAAGTGGTAGCTAAAGTAGTATGCTTTGCATAAAACCCGGAACGAATCAGAGGAAACTGCCGAAAAGAAAAGGTGGCGTTCTCGTATGTCAGTGACTGCGATGAAAACATGAAGCTGCTGAAACCTTACATGCATGACCTGGTAGTGAACGGGAAGCCATGCAAGGAAGATGAGATGGGAGAAACGCTTACTGTTAGCCCTGAGACAGATGGCGCGTTGGCAGATAAGACTGAGGTCCTGCGCCAGAAAGAATGCAGTGAGTTTCGGTGTAAACGCAATGAAAGAGCCAGAGAAGGGACACCGCTGGTGCAGCTGGCGAGCACTAGCATTCAGGAAGTCGAGGCGGTATTAAGCGGCACAAAGAGTGAAAGGGAATCGCCTGACGGTAGCAGTGAAGCGCCAGGCAAGAGCGCAACGTTCGCTGAAAAGTGCCGTACAGACGAGATTGTTTCTGTTGCCCGGAATGAGGAGGAGGCTGCCCCGATAGAAAGACAGCAGGAAAATGAGCTTGGGTGCTCAGACGAAACCACGGAGTAGACGATTCGTCAGTTAATCCGCCGCCTAGCACTCAGAGTAAAGCACGAGTAGCGTCGCTACCCAAGAAACATCGCCAACGCGACAAGCAATTGAGAAAGGCTAGGGCAGAGATTAATGCTGATGCGAGGGCCGGCGAATTAACGCGGGACAGCACCGCGAGAACTGTTGAGGGAAAGGGAAAACCCACAGTGTCATTTTCCCGAAGGCGGATGGGCACGATGAAAGCCCAGGTGACTGCCCTTGCGGGCCGAAAGAGCGACAGACGGCGTGATCGTTGGACACGAGACGCATGCTTTGCGTTACGAAGAATAGGGCTCGACAGCCACACAAAGGGTCGCCGCAGAGAGCGCGTGAGTCGGAGGGAGTCGCGGCAAGCAGGGGCAAGGAAATGGAGGAGGCACCCTTTCCGCAGTAGGTCGAGCGGAGGCGGAACCAATCAACTTCGCAGTTTTCTTGAAGCACCTGCTTGTAGACCGGCCATCAGACCACGACCTCGCAGGGCCCGGCTAAAGAATGTCCAATTCGGTGAATAAGTGTTTGCCTCTTTTTTTTTTGTGCATTGACTTACTGAAAAAAATTCGACAGGGGTGAAGGCAAAGGAGTTCCCATTTTTAGTGGTAAAGCTGAGTGGTGTTAGTGGACTAC
Organism: Amblyomma mixtum; assembly: GCF_055824585.1. Taxonomy (NCBI): domain Eukaryota; kingdom Metazoa; phylum Arthropoda; class Arachnida; order Ixodida; family Ixodidae; genus Amblyomma; species Amblyomma mixtum. Next base: position 5,552,501 of record NC_143015.1, on the reverse strand, counting down.
AGGATTTTCACTCAGTTATGCAGCTTTTGGAGCTGTTTACTTTTTTTGTACATGCAGGAAGGGACGCGGACTTCTTAGCTGTTCTTTTTAAGCAGTCCGGAATGCTCTTTATGAACCAAAATTGCTACTATAAGTTTTTTCGTGCGTTTTTGAAAGTGAAGGGCACAGTAGCAGGTTCGGGTTTTCTCAGCTTGCGTGGGTCCTCGGAGTTTTCAGTGTGAGCTATTCACAATGGCTATACTGACCGGATTATAGCACCCTCTTTTGGAACTGGTTTGCTCGGAGGGAAGTTGAGTGCTTGCTTGCGCATGTGGTTGAAATTTCAGAGACGCCTCAAAGAATTTGGCCGGCGTAATAGAAGACCACGTTGCGAGCGGCAGAGGGCTTCTGGCATACTTCTGGCATGCTTCTGCAAGTCGTCTCTTCGTGCAGCAGCGATGACTGCTACTCGCCGAGACTCGTCTGGCGGGGGAGGTAGCTGTTACGACCCATCTTGAGACCCGAGATGAAACGGAGGGAGATTCAACGTAGCGGCAATTTTGACGGGTCGTTTGACTTCAACTTGACCCCACGATGACCTCACGAAAAAGGGTGACTTTCTGGGAAGTGGCCGACGAGGCTCTTCCCACACTCGGCTCGGCGAAAACGACCTCCCCTTCGAGAAGCAACCGACGACAGGAGAAGAAAGGGTGTCCCTCGTCTTGAAAACAAACCCGGAACGAATCAGAGGAAGCCTACGCAGCTGCGGCTGTGACGTCAACAGGACACAATGCTATAGGAATGCGGAATGCGGACTTAGCCTCTTCCTTGCCAGTTTCCACGTGCGGGCTCTCAACAGGTGTCTTGGCCAGCTGCGTCTGTGACGTGTGGTGGCGATCTTTTGTGCCACGATGGAATGTCGCCTGGTGAAAGGGCGGAGCCTTGGGCTATATAACCTGCGACCAAAGTGGGCACGAACGCTCTGGACCTACGGTAATAGGTTCATCCAGTGGCTCTGAGCCTTGGGTATCAGGCTCATCCAGACGCTCGACGCTATGAACTCTTAACTTTTGATTCCTTGTTCTGTTTTTGTAAATAAGTGTCACAGTTTCTTGCCATTAGATCTGCTTGTTTTTGTAATCTCCAACCATCTGAAGTTCAGACAGTTCCTTCATCCCGGACGAGCCCCCAGGTGCAACAACAACTGGCCACGCTACCTCGAGCCGCAACAACTGGTGGCAGCGGTGGGATACTGCTACCTTGCGTCACAACAACTGGTGGCAGCGGTGGGATCTGCTACCTTGCGTCGCAACACTACCAAATGGAGCTCGGGTTAGAGCTTTCTTGTGCGCCACAACAGCGCTGACTTTCAACTGAGCTTTACTGGAAAAATAAGCGACTTTTATACAATTTTTTTTAACATGTGACTCAGAAGATGTCAAAACGTCCTACTACACGTGCCATCTAAAATCACTGATACTCTAGATAAAAACCCTGAAAAAGAACATGAATCGAAAAGACTGAAAGACACGTGCCGCTTAAACCAACTAAAGGGTGTCATGATCAACAACGGTGAAGGAACAACAATAGAAAAAACTAACAAAAAATAATGATACTGAAATGCAAAAGCAGGGTGAAGCTGTATATGGGCTCCCGTTGTCACAAAAAGTAAGTTGCATTAGCTGTGCACTGTAGCGAATGCAATAAGTACATACCACGGCTCCAGGACACTACGATTTTAGGCAGAAGCAGCGATCAGACCACGAGGGAGATTATCGAGGCAAAAGCCATCGAACAGAAAGGGGACATGTGCGTCAGATAAAGAACTTGGATTCTTGCAGGCCGCAGGCGCGCACCCGTAAATTTCGACACTCTTTAAATTCATACTTAGCAGCGCAAAAAAACGAGGACCAAAGCGAACAAAGAGACACAACACAAGCGCAGACTATCAAGTTGTACGATAGCCCACAGAAAAAGGATCTTAGACTGTTGACACAGGTGTTGTATATCGCATTCCGCTTTCCTGTGGTAAGAATTATACCCCTGTCAAGCGGGCAAATTAAGTGCACTTACGGAGCGTGTACTTCGCTGTAAGTACACTTAGCCGCATCTAAACGACGCAAGTGGAGTGTCACTCGCGGAAGAGTGCACTCCGCTGAGACTGCAGGGTTGCCAGGTCCTAAATTTTAAAAGTAGCCAGAAAAAGCAGAAAAGTAGCCAAAAAAGTAGCCAACCAGCTGCCGAAGTCTCAAAAGTAGCCAAAAATAGCGCCAAGGTTGCAGAAAAGCGTCACCAGAAGCATAAAGGGTGCAAAAAATATATTAATTTTTGTAGGACGCAGGGTAACTGTGAATGCGAATAACTGAAGTACAAAAGTATCGCGAATCAAATGAAAGGAAATACATGAACACCATGGGACAGAATCACGGAAATGCAAGAGGGTGTGGGAAAAGTAATCAGAACAGATTTTCTTTGTTTCAGAGGAGAAATAATTGCTGTTTCTAAGCCTCAGCCATGACAATTTTAATTCCCATATACCGGGTGTCCCAGCTAAATGTAACCAAACTTTTAAAAAAGGCGAAGTGTCCTAGTCCAGTGAAACCAACTCAGGGTTGTTCATAGTCGCGTGGCCTAGTCTTGAGTATTTTTTCCGCTCTTCAAACTTCATTAATTAGTTAAGTTTAGTTCGCTAACTTTTTAATTATTGACTTCAAGAAGAAAGTGTCAATGCAAAAGTTTTAGATCACCTCGAAAAACCGCTAGTAGTGCTCTTTCGGTCAAGTTACGATTTACGTAGCTTCATTTATTGGCCTTAAAAGAAAGTTGTCACGTGACCAGCTGCTCACTCACTCCTCTGCCCCAATGTGCACCCAAAGTCTCATCGAGGAGAGGACTTCAGAAAAAAAACGGATTTCATTCTTTAAGGCGCGTCTTGGGACGTTGAAGTGGCACAGTTGTCATGTGAAAGCTTTTTCTTATTGTGCGGGTTACGGTTAAAAGCCGGTAAAAAAACTACTTTACGTAATTATTACTTTGCTGCAAATGTCTCCGTAAGCTGTTTCTCAAAGCGATCTACAACTTTTCCATTGACACTTTGTTCCTCAAGTCAAAATTAAAAAGTTAGTTAATTAAGCTTGACTAATTAGTCAACCTTGAAGAACGAAAAAAATACTGCAGACTAGGTCACGCGACTCTAAACAACCCTCATTTGGTTTCAGACGGCTAGGACACGCCGTGTTTTTTAAAAGCTTGGTTACATTTAGCTGGGACACCTGGTATTTGTATATGTATATATGGCATGTGTGGCATGGTTTTTTGCATGAAACTTCTTCGCTGCTTATAAACAAGGGTTTGATTTGATGCGCCTGTTTCTTTTTCCGTTTCTCTCATGAGACCTTTTTTTAGCTTTATATTGCAAAAACAGACTTATCGCCGCATGCAGTTCACATGTTCTAACCGCATAGAAAGCACAGCCTTGGTCAAGTTTTTTTCAGGTCACATGGCTTCCTTTTCAGCCGTACACTGGGAAACTTATGGCTCTCGGGATATCGCTGTTCGATACGAAGAGTCCTCGTCATCGCATTTCAAAACTTTTTGCTCTTCCCCGTTCCCCACTAATCGACTAAAAGGAAACCGTATTTGTCCTGAAAAGTTTTAACTACGACTGCAATTCTCAGCATCATCCAATTGGATGTCGGGCTAGCATGTGCAGCTGATCAACGCGATTTGAACCAGTATCCAACTGAGAAAACAAGGTATATCATCTAAGCAGCAATGCACATCCTTATTTAGCTGTAGCGCATTGAGTGAATGGAGATGAGACATTGCTTATTGCTGGTTTTAAGGAAACCTACATATCAGCATTGCATAGCGGAGCCGGAATCTTGCCTGGGAGAACAAAGGAGCCAGTGGACACAGGAGCGAGAAAGAGAGAGAAATGGACGGAAAGGCAAAGGGGAAAAAAGGAAAAAAAAGCGGCAATGAAATGAGTTTTTTAAGTGTCCAGCGACCACCATGTCACGGGGACAGAGGGCGCGCATTCGCGCAGGAAGTCTAGGACATGATTACAGGTAAAATTTCTACAAAAGGGCTCGCACCGCAGTATAATGGTGTTCACCTGCGACATTCTGACGCACTCATGCAAAGATGCATGGACCACTGGCGGAAAAAGAGGTCCATTATACAGTCCTAACTTCGATTTCAAAAGTAGCCAAAAAGTAGCCAAGTAGCCAAGTTCAAATTTTTGTCGCCACGCTGTCCTAAAAGTCGCCAATTTGGCGCAAAGTAGCCAAACCTGGCAACCCGGGCTGAGAGTGCGTTCGCGGACCACACTTTGCTAGCCGAGTGCGTAGCCTCGCCGCCAGCCGTTTCAATGGTACAAAATATAATGCATAAAAAAAGTACACAGAAGTTCATTTCACTTCTTTACCACCTTTGAAGAAATTAATTTGGTTTTAGTGATAAGCGAAACAGCACAATAAAGAGACAAAAATAATTTATTGTGTACGCAACTATCTGCGCGATGCGGCACTGCGGCGTGGCCATTTTCATTTCGGTCGGGTGTATGTTTTGATACGAGCACGTGCTGCCCACGCCGATTGAGTTTGAATCGTGTGGCGGCCTTTGCGGTGGTGTCGCGACTGGTGATCTCCGCGAACTCCCTGTTTTTCTGCCAAGTTCAAGAACGCCATGGCGTGCTGTGATGATTCTTGTGCCATGCCTGTTTCAAATACGGCGGCGGATAATGATGAAAGCTACCGAAGCAAGAAAAGAACAGCGTGGACGGACGACGAGATAAGAGCATTGATCAACATATGTGAGGATATGTTGCCGGACCTGCGTGCCGCCAAAAGAAACTTAAAAATTTATATGACGATAGCAGAGCGCCTCCGGACAGTACCCAGGCAGCACAACAACATTGGCCGAACGTCGGGAAAGTGTTGGCAAAACTTGGCACGAACCTCGGCCCTACACTGGCATTTGGGCCGAGCGCTACCACTTTACACATTGGCCCTACTTTCATGCCAGTTTTGGGCCAACGCTCGGCCGATCAAGCGGCCAACGCAGTCCCGATGTTCGTTCTGCAGCATAGGCCAGCAAAGGTCTCATACTGGCATCCAACTTTCAAACATTGGTAGCCAACTTTCGAATAATGGTTTCCAGCTTTCGAATAATGGCATCCAGCTTTCCAACGCTGGCACATGCAGTTAACCAACTCGCCAATGACCGGCACTGTGGATGGATGTACTATCGCGCTCAATATGAGTTGCAACGCTCGGTCATCGACCGGAGCTCGTTCCGTGGTGTGCCTCCTCCAAACAGTCGCTCGGAATTCTGGGAGAAACTGCTGTTCCAGGAAACAACAGCACCCCCCCCTCAGGAAAAAGTTTCTCCCAGAATTCCGAGCGACTGTTTGGAGGAGGCACACCACGAAACGAGCTCCGGTCGATGACCGCGCGTTGCAACTCATATTGAGCGCGACAGTACATACATACCATTCTACCTAGGAAATATTCATAAATGAGGGTGCGAAAGAATTCCAGAAAAAAGACCCGTTTATTGCTTTGAGTTACAAGAATCACGCTTCTAGCGCAGACAGGATGGTTTGCGCTACCACCAGCCACCCTGGGGAGTAAAGAAAGGGGGCCCAAGAGCATGGTGGCAGAGGTTGTGGGAAAACAATTTATTTTCAAGTTTGTTGCGTGCCGATCAGGTTGGACAAAGCATCTCGGCAAGCTGCTGCGGCACGGCTAAGGCATCTATAAAGCGCTCAATGGAGCTGTCCTCCAGTGAACTGATCAGTCATATCCGAAGTAATCGTTGCACTCCACTTGCAAGGCGGCTGCTGGACTGCATTCAAACAAATTCCTCGTCCAGTTCTTGCACGATGGCCTCACGAAGCGCCAAGCCTGCAAAGAGATGCATGATGTCATGGTAAGTTGAATTATGACCATCACAGAACAAACACAAAAATGATTAAATAACACCGAACTTCGTGAAACACAGTCATCGTGAATACACTAGCAACATATTTTACAGGATAATTTTTAATTTATTCTTAAGAACCAGCACCACATTAGTTGCACAAAGTGGAATTTAATTTACTAAACTTCCCTCATACCAAATGGTTTAATTTAGTTTAATGCGTCGTGTCGCACTCCCTGGATTCGAACTCAAGCAACCTGAGGTTTTCCCCTCCCTTGTTCATTTTTGTGATCGCAAAGGACCATCAACCACACCCTCTCTCTACCATGGATCCCAGTAAATATATTCAATGCGAGATAAGCAAATTAATGTGATATTCAAAACCGATTAATGTATTATTTTGTTTTAATATCATAACTCGTATCTCTAAATTTCGAGCTAAATTTTTATTGAAGTAAATATGCACAGGTTGTAGCGTCTCTTCCACATGAACGTCAAAACAAACTTGTTGATTAGTTTTATTTAATGGGGTTAAAAATGCGGCTTGCGATTTTTGACGAAATACGCTGAACGCAAAGAACTCAGAGCACCTTTGTTTTACCTTAGTTGCTTCGCATGCATGCTATAATTGGATTCGAAACTGCAACTTGAAAACCACACAAAAATACTAGTCTGATAGTCCAGAGTAATGCCCTTTTTCATTGCGAGAGAACTTGGGCAAAAGCTTTAACCAGAAATTGCGGATTTTCTATTGAGTCTGCAAGTGTAGAAGGCAAAAAGAAACACTACGGAAGCATTACACATATCCTTACCAACTGGTCTGCAGTGGAAAATTAATTAAGCGGTTCTGATTTCCGTCGTGCATAAGCGGTAAAGGACATATTCCCGAATGCATTCTATCTCAGGTCATATGAGTTCCAACCCGCTGTTAGCCAAAGTAGGGAATCTTTAGTGAGTTCATCTCACCAAAGACGAAAAATTAAATTCTCACCATTCGGCCACAATTCCACTGCGCACGACGTCAAGCAAGCCATTTCGCAATGAGAGTGCGTACAGAGAAGTCGTCCTCGTGCTTTTTGGCTCGCTCTCTTTTCCTGCCGAAAAAATAAAGGCGCATGTAGTCAAAGCAACATTTACTACAAAAACCACTTTAACTTCCAGACGTACATCAAGATAAAAGAGTTTTAGTACTTACAAATAAGATCTTGCAGGCGGTACGAACAGCCTCGGAGCTCTCCTAATATATGAGTGCGGCTTTTCGCGTGCACAGACTATGAACGGTGCTAGCTCGAGTGCATGCATTTTCGTCGCGTTGGTTGTGCACGTGGTTGAGCTCCGCCGTGCAGGGCAGACGCCGCGTTTGAGCGCGGAGTGATCGGACGCGTGGTGCATCTGCTCCGTCGATTTCTCGGCTGGAACCGCGGTAACCTGACTTGGCAGTGGCGACAACCGCTGTGAGCATGGAATGAGCATCGCTCTGCTTTTCCGCTGCAGGTTGGTGCTCGCACTGGTGGTGTTTTCACTATCAGCAGCTGCTACAGGAACCGTGACTGTCATCAGCCGTGTGTGCCTGCTGGGAAACGTATCGGCTGCATCAGCGACACCTGCTATCTGCTACGCGGCCAGTGACGTCATCCCAACAGCTACAAAAGGGCGCGCTCGGGAACCGGACCATCACTTGGCAGTGGCGACAACCGCTGTGAGCATGGAATGAGCATCGCTCTGCTTTTCCGCTGCAGGTTGGTGCTCGCACTGGTGGTGTTTTCACTATCAGCAGCTGCTACAGGAACCGTGACTGTCATCAGCCGTGTGTGCCTGCTGGGAAACGTATCGGCTGCATCAGCGACACCTGCTATCTGCTACGCGGCCAGTGACGTCATCCCAACAGCTACAAAAGGGCGCGCTCGGGAACCGGACCATCACTTGGCAGTGGCGACAACCGCTGTGAGCATGGAATGAGCATCGCTCTGCTTTTCCGCTGCAGGTTGGTGCTCGCACTGGTGGTGTTTTCACTATCAGCAGCTGCTACAGGAACCGTGACTGTCATCAGCCGTGTGTGCCTGCTGGGAAACGTATCGGCTGCATCAGCGACACCTGCTATCTGCTACGCGGCCAGTGACGTCATCCCAACAGCTACAAAAGGGCGCGCTCGGGAACCGGACCATCACTTGGCAGTGGCGACAACCGCTGTGAGCATGGAATGAGCATCGCTCTGCTTTTCCGCTGCAGGTTGGTGCTCGCACTGGTGGTGTTTTCACTATCAGCAGCTGCTACAGGAACCGTGACTGTCATCAGCCGTGTGTGCCTGCTGGGAAACGTATCGGCTGCATCAGCGACACCTGCTATCTGCTACGCGGCCAGTGACGTCATCCCAACAGCTACAAAAGGGCGCGCTCGGGAACCGGACCATCACTTGGCAGTGGCGACAACCGCTGTGAGCATGGAATGAGCATCGCTCTGCTTTTCCGCTGCAGGTTGGTGCTCGCACTGGTGGTGTTTTCACTATCAGCAGCTGCTACAGGAACCGTGACTGTCATCAGCCGTGTGTGCCTGCTGGGAAACGTATCGGCTGCATCAGCGACACCTGCTATCTGCTACGCGGCCAGTGACGTCATCCCAACAGCTACAAAAGGGCGCGCTCGGGAACCGGACCATCACTTGGCAGTGGCGACAACCGCTGTGAGCATGGAATGAGCATCGCTCTGCTTTTCCGCTGCAGGTTGGTGCTCGCACTGGTGGTGTTTTCACTATCAGCAGCTGCTACAGGAACCGTGACTGTCATCAGCCGTGTGTGCCTGCTGGGAAACGTATCGGCTGCATCAGCGACACCTGCTATCTGCTACGCGGCCAGTGACGTCATCCCAACAGCTACAAAAGGGCGCGCTCGGGAACCGGACCATCACTTGGCAGTGGCGACAACCGCTGTGAGCATGGAATGAGCATCGCTCTGCTTTTCCGCTGCAGGTTGGTGCTCGCACTGGTGGTGTTTTCACTATCAGCAGCTGCTACAGGAACCGTGACTGTCATCAGCCGTGTGTGCCTGCTGGGAAACGTATCGGCTGCATCAGCGACACCTGCTATCTGCTACGCGGCCAGTGACGTCATCCCAACAGCTACAAAAGGGCGCGCTCGGGAACCGGACCATCACTTGGCAGTGGCGACAACCGCTGTGAGCATGGAATGAGCATCGCTCTGCTTTTCCGCTGCAGGTTGGTGCTCGCACTGGTGGTGTTTTCACTATCAGCAGCTGCTACAGGAACCGTGACTGTCATCAGCCGTGTGTGCCTGCTGGGAAACGTATCGGCTGCATCAGCGACACCTGCTATCTGCTACGCGGCCAGTGACGTCATCCCAACAGCTACAAAAGGGCGCGCTCGGGAACCGGACCATCACTTGGCAGTGGCGACAACCGCTGTGAGCATGGAATGAGCATCGCTCTGCTTTTCCGCTGCAGGTTGGTGTTCGCACTGCATGTTACGTTGCACATTTGTTACATTCTTCCTGATCTTTCGTCGCTGCTGCCAAGTGGTGTTTTTAAGTGCTCTTTTTGCGTGGAACAGATTGAACAATGACTAAAGATCTTGCAAAATATAAGGAAGAGCTCAAAAATGATTTTGTAAAGCTGAGAGAGGAATTGAAGCTGGAAATCAAAACGGCACGAGAATCACTGGAAAGAGACCTGCGCAATGAGATACGGGAATTGCGGACTGAGCAGAGGAACATGACTGACAGTCTGGATTTTGCACATAAGGATATTGAGGAGTTAAAGCAAAACCTCCAGGCTGAAATTGCCAAAAATGCAATGCTAGCCGCAGAGAACGAGGTACTGCAAGCTAAATGCTCTAAATTAGAAAGCAAAGCTAGCGACCTTGAAAATCAGCTGGTAGGTCTGGAACAGTATTCAAGATCTGCCAATCTGGAGATTAAAGGAGTCGCGAAGACTGACAATGAGGATGTTCTGCAAATTGTATCCAAAATTGGAGGACTCATCAAGGAGCCTATCAATGAGTGCGATATTGAAGCCTGCCACCGTGTTCCAACTCGAACACCTGACACATCAAATATTGTAGTTAAATTCAAGTCTCGCGCGAAACGAGACACCACTCTCTATAAAGCTAGGAAGGCCAGAATCAGTAATGAAAGCATTGGACTCGACAGCACGGACGCCATTTACATTAATGAGCACCTCTGCCCAACTCTGAAGCGGCTTCTTGGACAGGCAATCAAACGTAAAAAGGAGCAACGCTGGAAGTCTGTTTGGACGCAAAACGGGAAGATTTTCGCTCGCCAAAGTGACTCATCACAAAGTATTCAGATCATCAGTGAGAAAGACCTTGTTAAGATAGTCTCGCCGCCGACCCCCGACAGTTCAGCCCACTAGGCTTACATCTTTGCCTTCCCTGAAATGAATTACCTCGAGCTTGTTTTTCCCCACAGTGTTCGATCTCCTCTCCCATCAGAAAACTCAGTATTTCATTTCAATGCGCGCTCCGCTATAAACAAAGAAGATGATATTGTCGATCTACTGAGCAAGTTTTCATTTAAATATAACGTTATAATGATTACCGAAACTTGGTACTATGATGGCGGCGATAGGGTTCACCTTGATGGTTACAAAAGCTTCGTCATTAATCGTGGTGGCCGCCGTGGAGGAGGCGTAGCCATCTATATTGATGATTCCTGGGATTATGAGCCTGTACCTGCGTACTGCCTGATTACGAATGACTATGAAATTTTAACACTTAAGCATAACCTTGAAATCTTCGCCGTTGTTTACCGTCCCCCCAATGGCAGGTATGGACAGTTTATTGATTTTTTTCAGAGCTTTTTGGAATATTCGTGCGCGAATAATTGTCAGCTAATTTGTGGCGGTGATTTTAATTTGAACATGCTAGACGCTAGCGCCAGTACCTATGATTTTGTGACAAGTTTCACTTCAACTGGTTTCACAAATTTGATCACGACGCCAACCCGTGTCACAGTGTCCACATCCTCTGCTCTTGATCTGTTAATCACAAATATTGAAACAGCTGTGCACCTCGCTGGTACAGTCACTGCAGATATAAGTGACCATTGCCCTGTTTTCATGTTTTATCGTTCACCCAAAATGTCGAAGAAAAAGCGCCCCGAGGCTTTTACTTTCCAACACATTTCAGACGAAGCACTTAAATCTTTCGAGCAAGACATTAGAGCACAAGACTGGTCATTTATACTTGGGAAGCGAAATTCGAATGATGCATACACAGGTTTCATTGAAACGTTTATAAAAATATATTGTGCGCACTTTCCCTTCAGAACATTTCACCAATCAAAAAAGATAAAGAAGCCATGGGTGACTCCTGTTCATTTATCAATGATAAGAAAGAAAAACAATCTGTATCATGCATTTTTAACTGCGCGCACACTGAATGCGTTCAAAGAATTCAAAGCTGCTCGAAATAAGTTAAACAGTGAACTTCGGCGTGCAAAGACTGCCTACTTTGAGCACCTGTTTCTTGACGTAACAAAGAAAAAACCAGAAGCCGCCTGGAAAGCGATCAACAGAGTCTTAGGTCGTCAGACTAAAAATTCCGCGCCTGATAAGATAATATTCAATAGCCGTGAACTTTCTGGCCAAGAACTGACTGATCACTTCAATAAAGAATTTGTCGATAGCATAACGCCAGATGACAGTCTGCTCTCTGCAGCACCTTTAATCAATAGCCCAGTTAATAGTTTTGTTTGTCACCCAGTTACCGAGGAAGAAGTATCTAGAACATTTATGCAACTTAAGAATAGCAAAGCTCTTGACATTAATAATTTTCAAATAAAACCCATAAAGCATGTTTTGCAGTTAATTGTTCCTGTTCTCACGTACATTTTTAATTTGATCATTAAGGATGGTGAGTTTCCTATGGAAATGAAAAAATCAAGGGTAACAGTCATACACAAAGGTGGCGACCGAAATGATGTTAAGAATTACAGGCCAATATCAGTAATACCGGTGTTTTCGAAAGGGCTAGAAAAAATACTGTCATCTAGATTAACACATTTTTTTGATAAGATGAAGCTTTTTTCTGACGCGCAGTATGGATTTAGAAAGGGGAGATCTACTGAAAATGCTTTGTTAACATTGAAAGAAAAAATCCTGGAAAACGTAGAAGATAAGCTTTTCACCCTCGGCCTATTCATCGACTTTTCTAGGGCGTTTGACTCCCTCAGCCATGACATTCTTTTACACAAATTACATCTACACGGAGTACGAGGAACACCCCTTAACCTCATCGGATCTTATTTACGCAACAGAAGCCAGTCTGTGCATGTTAGTAATAAGCAGTCCTCTTTTCTACCCATTAAAGCCGGAGTGCCACAGGGCAGTATTTTAGGACCCTTTCTCTTTAATGTATACATTAATGACATTGTAACCATTGATTCAAAGGCTCAATTTATTATTTATGCCGATGACAGTAACATACTGTTATCTGGCCCTGATGAAAATAAACTTGTAATATGGTGTAATGACCTGCTCGAAAAATTGGTTTTCTGGTCACAGTCTAATGGACTAAAGATTAATCCGAGAAAAACAAAAGTAATTATTTTTCGGCCACGAAACAAAATGGTGAATCTACAACAAGTTGTTCAGTGCGAAGGGGAAGAAATTGCTATTGTTAAGGAACATAAAATTCTAGGAGTCACCTTTTCAGAAACATTAACGTGGGATTCACACATTGACAACATGTGCACAAAACTTTGTAGAACAGCCGGCGCCTTATCGCGATGCCGTTCTTTTCTCCCAGTTCATATTAAACTTCAAATATACCACGCCTTGTTCTCGTCATATATTAATTATTGCAATTTAGTATGGCTAACAACTACTAAAGGGAACATTAAAAAGATCCACATGTTACAAAAAAAGATTGTGCGCAACATAGCTAACATTGACTACTTTTCTTCTACTCAACAGTATTTCCGTCAGTACAATATCATCCCGATACAAAATATGTATGAATTTCGCATGTTGCGCTCATTTTATGTTTCATCACGCCCTTTCAGACAATTTATTTCTACAATCGCATCCCTTCAACATAACAGCAATAATGCATTTACACGTAGCACTGATTTGTGGCAAATTCCCCGTTTCCGCACCAATTACAAACTACAGTCCCTTAAGCACAACCTCCCGTTAATTTTAAATAAACACTCGCAATTTACCAAACCCAGCCTTAACCAGTTGCGACAGTACTTTTTATCCGTATAGATGTTCTGGTGAATAACTGTTTTCCATTGTCCCAAATATCTTTCTTTATATTTTTGTTCCACATTATACAATCATTGTAACCACATTATATAACTGTTTGTTATTTTCTTGTGCTCTGTTTTTCTCTCTTGTGTTCGACTGATGTTATTTATTTTGATTTTGAATGTGTTGAAATCATTCATATGTATGTTTTTTCCAGTTTTTACATTACTTCAAAACTGTACACACGTTTCTACTTGTTACCACATTTTACACGTCTTTCTGTGCTGTGTGTTTAAGTATTGATATTTTTATGTTCCTTTATTTTGCTGTTTTTCAATGTCTGTATGACTTGCCCTGCCTTGTATGCTGGGCCCTGGGCCTCGTCAAGCTGACAAAAGCAGCTTTTAGCCCAGGTGTCCCACCAGAATTTTTTTCTGGAAATAAACTGAAACTGAACTGAACTGAACTGAACGCCTATCACCCCTGTGCGACTGCAACCATGAAGTCAGCAGGATCCTGGAGAACCCGATCACACCCAGGTACGCTGAATTTTCGGCCATTTCGAGCAACCCTCCGCATCACCACGTAGCGGTCGAGCTAAGCCTAACGGCTCCGGCTCCTCCGCCGCTGGCTGCGGAGACGCCTGCCGGCCAACCTCTCAACATGGCTCTACCTGAACAACGCGGATACGACCCCACGACTCTGTCGTGGTCATCTGTCCCTGTAAGCCAGCCAGAGGACGGCCCATCCACCATTTCGGCGCAGCAAGCTGCCCTTTTCCAAGTCGTTGAGAGCCGGCGCCGCCGCCGGCAGAACGCACGAGGAGCGGCAACACCCAAGACTCCTCTCAACAATTCAACAACGGGAGACGCTCGCGCTCCGTCTTCTGCACCTCCACAGAAGACTTCTTCACCAGTCTCGAAGTGGACTCCCAAGCCAACGGTCAGGATGGACCCTGACGACTACGTGGTCGTGCTGCGGCCACGCAGTACGGTCTCCCTCAAGACGGCCTTCCAGCAAGGTGAGCCCGGCGCTGCCATTTCGCAACTCATCGGTAGGCAGCACATGAAAACCATCACCATTTCACCAAATTGGGAACAGAACATCATCGTCTGTGGCACGCAGAACCCAGAGGTGGTTAAAAAGCTGCTCACGGACCTTCAACTCAACACCAGCAGAGGATCGCTCGCATTTCACGGCCACCTCAAGCTCACCGGTGATGTGTGTCGCGGTGTGATATCTGTTCACAACTTAGAAACCAGTGAGTCACTAAAACATAACGTGCAGCGGCGCGGTGGTGAACTAGTTCATGTGCGCAAGCTGGGACAATCAAACGTAGCTGTGCTGACTTTCGAGGGACGCACCGTTCCGCGTTACGTCCACTATAACGCTGAACTGACTCCCGTCAAGGAGTACAAAAAAACAGTGCCAGCGTGCTACCGTTGCGGCACACTGGGGCACCGGGTGGACAACTGTCCCACACCGGTCAAGGAAAGATGCGGCATTTGTGGCCAAAACGTGGGGCTTGGTACTGAGGGGATGGCCCCCCACGTCTGCAATCCTATGTGCTTAATCTGCGGGGGCCCGCACCTCACCAGCTCCCGCGAATGCACCGCCAAATTCATTAAGTTGCCGCAGCCAGGGCCCAGGACGCCATCCAAGGGAGCCAATGCCGGCGCTACACGGGGAGGGCGGCAGCAAAACAACCAGAAGACGCCACGGCGTGGCGTGATGCCTCCCCCTGGCAAGACAGCAACAGTGGCCCTCTTCGATTAACCACGCTCGGGCAGCCCGCTGGCAGCCCGCAAGTTCGTCTCTGACAGGAAAACGCATCATGGTCACGTGGGCTGGCGGCCACCGGAACCAGCCAGCCGGCAATCACGGCGGCACGCAAGTCGCGGATCACGGAGGGCAGATGCTCTCTCTAGCTTCGCGTTCTGCGTCTCATAATTGCTACGCACGCGTACGGCAGAAATAGGCTGCTTGATATCGAAAACAACGACTTGCAGTTATTGAGGGCTGCGTGCCGCAGACTGCAGAACATGCAGCTGATCAAGCTCGCACTCGTATACATCGGCAACGACAACGCAAGCGTGTGCCTTCGGTGCACTGTGTAAGCTTCAAGAAATCCTCAAAAGCATGCGATGAGCAATCGCAATCTAACGTGTTTCAGTCGACACCGCATAGGACGGAAAAACTGCCCGTGCGTTGTTTATCAAAAAAGCGGTACTTTCGGATTATTGCGTGTTTGCTTACTACGCAGTGAGTATATATGACTGGTATGACCGCCGACGATCGACCCTGGTGGACTCTGCTGTGGTCGTTGCGATTTCTACGCTCGTAACCTGCTTCCTGTAAGCTGTAAGCAGAAAAGAATCGGGATACGTTCGTTCAACTGTAGTCTGTAGGCCGCCGACTTTTGCTGCGGGCAAGGAACGCATATTCTCGGCAAAAGCACATATATCAGCTTCTTGAACGTCCACCTAGAACAAGCGGGTGCACTGTATAAATTTAGCTGCGTAACGTTTCTGTAATAATACAGCTTTATAGCAGAGAACTGGCACTGGAATGAAAGGCGCTACAATAAAGCCCTGCGTGTCGGCGCCTCACGTTCCGCGGGTTTGCATGACGATCAGCGCTAGAGCTCATTTTTATCTTTTTTTTTTTAAATGAGCCAAACGCGAGGAGGTGCATGCCTGCGGTACTTCTCAGGTATTTTGAGCATATGTGGCAGAAGGCCCGAGCTTGAAGCTGTACAACAGTTGGCGACGACAGAATCAGCACTTAATTGGTCGGCGCGACAATTGTGTGTGGCCACATATATGCCCGCAGAGATGTCTCGAGCAATGTGCTCGTGAGGGCTTTTAATAAAGGACATGTTTCAGTCAAGCGTTTTTCAAAACATAACCACTTTTGCACTGCGCCAAACGCAATGAAGACCATACGCTCCCGTATCGCGCTCAACCAACACTTCGTAAAACACGTTCAGCACATGCATATATGCGCGCGTCTGAACGCGTACTCGGAACTGGAATCCGGCTGCTCTCGTGAAAGGCATCGAACACCATCGCAATATTCGCCGGGCGCACGAAATTGACAGCCGAAATATTTTGTGAATCAGAAGTATGCGATCGTAATATGAAGCAAGCAGTTGTGCTTGCGAGGTGGTGAGACGATCGAAATATGATCGCGCATACGCACGCAAAATATATCAATAAACAGCGAGAACTACTGCAAAAGGTGCCGTTGCAGGCGACACAGTCGATATGCACCGTGGCCTAGTCGAAACAAGCTCCTGCATCGCGCAAAACATCGCATGAAGAACCGCGGTCCTTCTAGTCCTTATAAAAATGGCCGCGCGAGCTTCCCGCTACCATACACCTCTCTGTCATCTGCTAACTGCCCGACCGCTGCCAGCACAAAATCGTCCTGGCGAGTCTGGCCGCCGGCTGGCAGCCCGAAACCGCCCAGCCAGAGAAAAACGAACGCGTTTCGGGCAGCCACCGGAAGTGGGCGGAGCAACCCGAGAAAACCGAGCGCGCTCGGGCAGCCCGCAAGCAACCCGCGGGCTGCCAGAGGCGGATAATCGAAGAAGCCCAGTAACGCCACCACCCGGAGCAGCGGAGTTCCCAGATCACAGCGCTTCATCTGGCGGCGCCGCCTGCAACCAACCCAAGGTAGGCAGCTGGGCGAGGGTCGCCTCCTCTCCTTCCCCTCCTCTCTCCTCCCCCACCAGCATGGGCGTCCGGAAGGGGAGGCAAGGGGGGGCGGTTGCCCCCCCTTGGAATTACGGATATTATTTATGCACTAGTAGAAAACAACTACATAGCTGCCGCCTCCCCCATAACCGGCCATCGGGTGCACCCCCCTGGAAAAAGTTCTGCGGACGCCCTTGCCCACCAGCACCGCCGAGACACAGGAACTCAAGCGCGAGCTCGCCCTCTTGCGAGCTCAAAACGAAAAACTAGCCAGCGAGCTTAACCAACACCACCTAGACAAGTTCAGGCCTCAGCGCTCCCGTCGTGACGTCATGCGTCGAGGCCTGCGGGCGCTGCGGAAGCAGATAAGCGCGCGCAAGAATTGGGGAAGCTCATCGCTTGGCGTACAATAATGTGTTTTAACAAATTGTTCCCAACAAAACGTGTTACGGAACGCAAGTTCGTTTATTTGCTTTTTAGGGTTTCAGCTTTTTTTTTTAGATTTGTTGTCGTCATTAACGGTTCTGTCATTCATCCGGCTGCAAAAGTTTTTGAGAAGGATGTTAGTGCTGCACCAAAGAATGTGTTTAAGCACAAATTCGCACGTGTGTCCATCGTCACAGGCATCAAATTCACACGAGTCGTCATTTGTCAGCAAATTCATTGTCAGCTCCGTGACGAGCTTACGCTGGTCTGGCGCTCTTAAAAACTCCGCGTTCTTTGCAAGCTGTTCAACTACGACGTAATTGTGTGCGACGGCATTCACTGCAAACATTGCCGGGAAAACAAGTCCTCCGCTATCCAGCTGCTTAACAAGATCGTAGTTTTCCTCGTTGGGCGAAACTGTGATGGTCTTGCTCACTGTTAGCGCTGATCTGCATTTTGTGCAGTTTAGCCTCTTCAGAACTGTATGCACGGCGTATCCTGCAACGTACACAAGAACGGGGATGATGTCTGTTATCTTTGATAAAGCCGCTGCAGTCACAACGACGTTGAACGAAGGGCGCGGCGTGTCCACAGATCCGTGCAGGTGTTCCCACTTCTCAGTTTTTTCGCTTGCACAGATTTCTTGAAGTTTAGGCAGCGTGTTTTGCAGTCGCAGTTTATTTTCGCCTTCATAAATCTGTCTTAAGGAAATATGATATTGTGCTCCAGCCAGCTGCCTGTATTTGCCGAATCTTTCCTCTAAACTGTCCGTCTGCACCTTTCCCAGAAGAAAGTAAGACAGATTAAGCTCTTCAAAGCAGTATCGGGCTACTTCGATGAGTGCGTGAGTTGTGTGGTGTAAAGCAGTATGCGTCTCTCTGGTTAAACAACCGCTGTCGAGGCGTTTGCTGTGCCACTCATCGAGCCAGTCCGACAGCTTGTACAAGAACTCCAGTTTAGGATCGTCCACAGAGGGGAACACCGGCTCTTTAAAATGGTCGCGGAGTCTCTTCCCTTTGTACGGAGTCTTTACATTCACGATTTTCCACCATTTAACTATGATCTCAATGAAGCTAGCAGTGTGCTCTGGGAAGTTCAGGTTGCGTGTTTTTCCAAGCGCACGAAGTGCGTGAGGTAAGCCATCGCTGAAAATCTGTAGAGCAAGCTTGACGTTTTGCCTTTCAAGATTGGATGGAAACAGCGCCTTCCTTGATAAACTATGACCGTATCTAAGAAGAAGAAGTTTCTGATGGTGGCGAATGACGCAGTCAACATGCGCCGTGGTTGTGCTGTATCATCCTCGAATTCGGGGAAGTAGAAACACAGCTGGTCATTTTTCTGGCTTAGCCAGTTGTTCCGAATGCATTTTAGTATGTGGACTGGGTCGACCACAAAAAACAACGGTCTCGAGGAGTCACATGGATGGGGATAAACGATTCCGTTTGTTGGCGGTGATGCAAAGTAAGACATTGCCTTTCTGTTTATCGAGTTGTTGTCACTGACTATGCAGGTAACTCTGTAACCTATTTTCTCCAGGCCAGTCACGACATCCATTATTGACTTGTGCAGAAACACGGCATCAGCTTTGCGGGCAGAGATAATGTGTGCAACTTCCTTAAATGGACAAGTAAGGCTTTGCACCATGAAAACGAATGCACCATTGGCAACCTCTTCAGAATTGTGCGCAAGTCCAGCAATATTGCCACCCTTACAATCAAAATAAGGCTTTATGTGAATTTCGTCAACCATAAGCGTCACATGCCGCTGTCTGTCATCGAGCTCGCAGATCCTTTTCGCCATGTAACTGAGAAAGGCTGCACCGTGATGCGCCCGTTGTGGATTCATTCCATATGATGCGCAAACTGATCTGATGGTCATTGGATGCGGCATTGTGATTGCTCCATAGCTTCGCATGTATTTATAGGCATGGGGTGATATCATGAATAGAATGCAACAATACACCATGAAATCTATAGAATAGCGCCTTCGCTCCTTCTTTGCAGACAGAAGCTTCAACTGTTCGCTGAGGAATTGGACTGCATGATCATTATCCTCTGACTGCGCTCTAGATATCTGGCCAAGCAGGTAATTGATGGCATCAAAAACTTCTTCATTCGAGTCCCTACAGCTAGAAGAAACGCTGCTGTCCCAAACCTTGATGCTTTCAAGAAAGTCAGTGAAAGCCCTCTTACTTTTCGCCTGAGGAGGAACGAACAGGTTGGACCCTAGCCTTGTGACTGGCGTCTTTAGGAAATGCAACGTGATAGACAAATCAGCCTTCACGCAAACTGAGTACTTCACCCAAGCAGCATCATTTTCAACAATGTGCAGTAATATGAGGCGGCCACTGCTCAATATTGTATGCCAGAACTCAGACAGGCTTGTTCGCACGTGTTCGGCTAAGTCGTTAGGCTCCGAACTGCAGCCTTTTCCTCTTCGGCTCTAAACGTCTCGAGGCAGTCTGCAAAAGCTTTTTCAGTCGCAGCTGCATCCAAACGAATTCTTCTAGACTCCGGATTCTCCCTTCTGCTGCAAACCTTCGATAAATAGCTCGGGCAGTTCGGGAATTTTGACGGAACAGCATCCGGTCGGAGACGCAAACGGAGCATGGGTGCAGTTATCGTACGGCCCGTAGTATCATCCACATGACAATCCTCTCGAATGATGTCACCTTCAGTGAAGTGCAATTCGCAAACCTGCATGTGAATAGAAAAAAAAAAAGCCTAACATATTGCAGTGAAGCCTCCCTCAAAACTAAATATATAACTGCTGAAATTCCACTAACAACGCACGTGCACGTGTTTGCTTTGTATTTTTCAAGGAACAAAAATAACGATAGCAATCTTACCCTGGAATGTGCCGAAGGAAGGAAGCCCTCTCGGGGAATAGCGCGCAGCCATGCTGTCTTCAGTTCTGCATCTTCAGGAAATTTGAACACATGGACTTTTGGTCCGGATTTGTAGTTGCCGCTACACACAGCACTTGTTTGGCATATTCACAACTGTCCAAGCATAGCAGCGCACGTTTTCACCACTTGTAGGACACTAGCGTGAACACGAGCAGCACAGGGCCGAATAACTATTTCACAAAGCACCTCACAAGCGAGAAAATCACCGCAGAATGCAAGCAGCGCACGGTACTGCTCCGCCGGCCGGCAAGCCCGAGCATGCTCCGACAGTGACTAATCGCGGCGGCGGCGGCGGCGGTCAGCGCGTCGGCGGCTAGGCCTCTAGTCGTGACGTGGCACTGACGTCAGCCTGGAGAGCAGAGGCCTTCTTAGTCTAGGTGGTGATGGCTTAACTCACTCAAATCCCAATTCCATACTCCGCCCGCGTCGAGCGACGAGCAGAACACATAACAGACAGGGAGATCATTCCTCCTGTGGAGAGTCGCGCCGCGGCCCTGGAAACCCGGGTGACCGCAATTGAAACACAATTGGCTGACCTCCCCAAAATTATCCATGACACCATCACGCGTCAGGTGGAGAGTGTCATCGCACAGGTGACATAAGCCGTAACGCACATTATCCAAAAATGGATAAAAGATAATCCGCGCGTCCTTAAACGCGTGGGACCCATCAGGGACGCTAACCGCCCCTCAAAATTCAATAGAGCTATTCCCGATGAGTTTGACTTTTCGGAAGACTCCTGCACGTCTGCGCCGGGCACTAGCGGACTGGGGAGTCTTAACAACGTGACCCCACCCTCCGCCTCCGACCATGGCCCCCAGCCCTAAGTCGCGAGCAAGAACAACTCAGCCGCTTACACTAACGCAGTGGAACTGCCGAGGTCTCAAGGACCACAAGAAGCGGACTCATCTCCGCCTGTATCTTGAGAACCTTGAGTTCCTCGTCGCCGTGGTTGCCCTTCAGGAACCCGGCGCCGGTGCCAAACTAACAAACTACACTACATTTCAACACAACCCGCAGACATGTATACTTGTTCACAAGCGATACACTGCGCAGGAGGTCACACTTCCCACAACACCGTCTTTCCCATACACGATGGTTTCAGTGCTGCCCCTAAAGCGGTCTGACCCACCTGTACACATTCTAAATATTTACTGCCCACCGAAACTTAAGAACGTCACGTTCAATGAAATTTTCACTCAAGCTATGCAGGTGGCGGGTAGGGATCCCCTCCTAATCGTCGGCGATTTCAACGCCCCGAGCAGGCTATGGGGATATCCCCGGGAGGACAGGCGTGGGAGGAAGCTTGCGGAACTTCTTTCCACACTTGGATTCACCCTGCACACTGACCCCGCCAACCCAACACGTGTCGGCAATTCCATTCAACGAGATACTTGCCCGGACCTCACATTTACACGCAACATACGACATGCCGACTGGCTGAATACAGAGGACACTCTAGGTAGTGATCACTGTATAATCAACACAACCATTTACATGCGTCCCCTGAAACGCCCACTAAAACAAGCTCGTATCCCTGACTGGACGACTTTCCGCACCTCTCTACCTATTGTAGACCCCCTCAAGTCGGGATACGACGCGTGGTCTAGATCGCTCACGTCTACACTCACACAACACGAACAGCAGATACAGCTCAAAGAAACACAAACAGACGTGGACAACCACCTTCTCCACCTTTGGGATGCCCGTCGCAGCCTCACGAAGCGATGGAAGAAACAGAAACATAACAGACGCCTAAAGAACCGCATCCTCGAACTCACACATGGGCAGCGGAATATGCTACTCAGCTAGCCGACACTAACTGGGTGGACCGGTGCAACGCGGCTGCTCGCCAGATGTCTGGCCGCAACACGTGGCGCCTGTTCCGCGCTCTCATCGATCCAATACAAACGCGCACGGAAACCCAACGCCAATTACATAGGGCCTTGCACAACTTTACAGGAACGACAAAACAACTAGCGCACACGCTCAGGGATCGCTACCTGTGCACCACTAAGGACCCCCGGCAGGCGGCGTACTCGTATGCAGGCGAAGAGAACACGGAGCTGGACAAGCCGTTCTAGCTCCACGACCTCCGGGCGGCCTTGAGCAAAATGAAGCGGGGCACTGCACCCGGGCGCGACAAGGTTACGGTCAAGCTCTTGGCCAACCTTCCCGACGCAGCCTACACCGCGCTCCTCAAATACATCAATAGCATTTGGGTCGGAGAGACTCCTCTCCCTCTCGATTGGAAATCGGCTCTCGTGACCTTTATTCCGAAGGCCGGCAAACCTATTGATGTGGAGAACCTTCGCCCCATCTCCCTCACGTCTTGTGTCGGCAAGCTGATGGAGACGATGGTGCGCGACAGACTCTCCGATTTTCTCGAAACACAGCACACTTTCGCGGACACCATGTTCGGTTTTCGCCCTCACAAGTCTGCACAGGATATACTTCTGCAGCTTCACCACGACATCTTAGATCCTGTCGAATGTCCCCACAACGACAAGGTGGTCCTGGCCTTGGATCTTAAAGGCGCATTCGACAACGTCAAACACGAAGTAATCCTGGACCACCTCAGTAACACCAACTGTGGCCACAAAACATTCAACTACATAATACAATTTCTTACAGACCGTCAAGCCTACATACGCATACAAGATGCGGAACACGGGCCATAGACCATCAGCTCGAGGGGAACACCTCAAGGCGCGGTCCTGTCTCCCCTCCTCTTCAATTTGGCAATGCTTCATCTTCCCTCCAAATTGTCCTCTTTGCCCGGGATACATCACGCTCTTTATGCGGATGACATTACAATCTGGGCCACGCGGAATCCTGCCTGCAAGCAGCGGCGACCCTAGTCGACGACTACGCGGCCTATTGCGGACTCCAGTGCGCCCCGTCTAAATCAGAATTTGTGCACATACGTCCCTCCCCTCGGGACACAACCCCGCTTTGCATCAGTCTCCCCTCGGGACCGATCCGGGAGTCCAAGGAGATCCGCGTCCTTGGTCTCTTCATACACCACCAACGCAGGGTCGACACCACCCTAGCCAAAGTTCGCACGGTGGGAGACCAGGTGGGCCGCATGGTCCGCCGGGTCTCCAACAAGCGGGGCGGATTACGAAGCAAGGATGCACTGCGGCTTGCCCATGCTTTCGTAACGAGTAGAATCCTCTACTCAACCCCCTACTTGCACCTGCGCAAACATGATGATGACCAACTGGAGGTCATCCACCGGAAAGTCATCAAGCGGGCTCTCGATCTCCCGGTCACCACGTCCAGCCAGCGACTTCTGGCCTTGGGCGTGGTGAACACATTTCGGGAGCTTCGAGAGGCCCACTTAGTCAACCAATACACGCGTCTTGCACAGACCACGTCCGGTCGCCGCCTCTTGGACCGGCTACACATCAAACATGACTACCATATTGAGGAAAGGGAGAGAGTGCCAGAACCCTGGAGACGCACCCTCCGGGTCCGACCCCTTCCCCGCAACATGTCCAGAGAAGACCATAGCGGTCGTCGCCAGGCGCGCGCGGAAGCGTTGGCGCGATGCTATGGTAACCAACAACATGTGTATTACGTGGACGTTGCCGGCCCACACCACGGGGTGTGGTACACGGCCGCAGTCGTACACAACACAAACACAGTCAACGGGCTCACTTTCAAAGCCTACAGCGCAACACCCCCGGAGGAGATTGCCATTGCTCTTGCTCTCACTACTCCCAAGTCGAAACACATCATCACCGACTCGCGAGAGGCCTGTCGGAACTACGAGTTGGGCTGGGCTCCCCCGCTTGCCTGGCGCATACTGGAATATAGCTGTCGATCTGAAGATCCAACTCCACGCAACCTGATTTGGGCCCCCGGTCACCAGGGACTCGAGGGAAACGAACAGGCCGATCAGGCCGCCCGCGCACTCTCTCCCCGGGCTATCTCCCTGTCCTTGGAAGGGTACTCCCAATCTGACAATCTGGCCATTACATTCAAACAAATCACCGATTACTACAAGGAGGAGCACCGGTGCTACCCGGCCCCTTGTAAGGGTCTGGATCGCGCTGACGAGCGCCTCCTCATCAAAATTCTTACTAACACTGTACTGTGCGCGGCGGTGCTTAAACATTTCAATACATCCTTTGATGGCGCGTGCCAGTTCTGTGGGGAGGTGGCTGACACCTTCCACATGGTTTGGGCGTGTCAGTCAAACCCATCTATCCCCCCCAAACCCAACCCCACCAGAGAGGACTGGGAGGCGGCCCTGCTCGGCTGTCAGGACCTAAAGACCCAAATGGCCTTGGTTCACCGGACGCGGGCGGCGTTGCTTGCCAATGGGGCCCCGGAATAGGGGCTCCACCTAGTATGTTAGGGGAAAGGGCCAATAGGGCCTACCCCAATCACCTCTCTGTAAATATTTATTGCATTATAAATGTTTTTCACCACCACCACCGCCGTGCAGTCAAGAATGTCTTATTGTGATGAGTCGCGCGGTTCCAAGACGAGCACTGGAGACGATGGTGGGGGGGGGGGGGTGGCTGGAGGGGAGAGAGTCATTTTCCTTTACACAGGTTTTGTGGTTCCAAGAAAAGTCCTCGACCTGAAAGGTGGAGACAGGGAGGTGGAGGAACAGCGAAGCGCGTAGCTGCGCGCGAGGGAAAACAGCTTTGAGAAAGTGACAACCAAAAAGAAAAAATAGCGCTTCGCGGGGTGGGGGTTAGCCCACTACCTGGAAAAGGGCACGGCCGGGAGAACAGGTTGGGAGATATTGGACTTGAAGACTTGAAAGAGAGAGGGAAAGAGGCCAAAACACGCGAAAAGGGTTTGGAATTTTTGGAGAATGAGTCACATGGCCCAGGCAGTACAGAAAGCAATATCTACGAGACAAGTGGATGGGAAACACGGAAGCGTCAAAGTATCGCTACAAAACTGCAGCAAAAGCCTGAAAATTTTGAAGTGAAAAACTTGGAGCTTCAAGATGCATTTCGCCAAAACGACCTGAGACACTCGCGCATTTTGTGGGGCCGTATGATGTGGCTTCTGTTAGATCAAGATACCTTAAAATATTACCGCATAATAACAAAAATTAAAAGCAAAAAAAAGAAAAAACGGCATATCCCGTAACCGAGAGTAGAGTAAGCATGAAATGTTTACGGGCATAATGCGAAGCGCACGCGGACACGACGAGACGCAGGCCTGACAACGCGTTAGAAACTGTCCGAAGTGCGTAGAGACGAAAGCGTTTTCAGCACCACTTTGCGTATGTGACACTGGTGATGTTACCACTGGATTACGTCACACATAATTCATGACGAAATAATGACAAATTACTGATTAGTGTGTAATGACTGATTAATGACTAAATACTAATAAACTGCTAATTAATGACGTTTAAGCTTCGCCTTTAGGAGTGGAACGCGACAGCGTGTTGTAGCGCTGCCAGACAGTCCGCGGAACGCCACCACCCGTTCGGCGTGATGCCTCGTCCTTTGAACGCGACGCTTTTTGAGGAAAGGAAATTACGCAGTAATTCTCTGCCATCTCGGTGGACACCCGAGCCGCACCTTACAGGAAGGTAGGAACGCCACCACCCGTTCGGCGCGATGCCTTGCCCTTTGAACGCAACGTTTTTTGAGGACAGGAAATGGAGCAGTAATTCTGTCATCGCGGTGGACACCCGAACCGCACCGTACAGGAAGGGAGGAACGTCACCACCCGTTCGGCGCGATGCGTTGCCCTTTGAACGCAACGTTTTTTGAGGACAGGAAATGGAGCAGTAATTCTGTCATCGCGGTGGACACCCGAACCGCACCGTACAGGAAGGGAGGAACGTCACCACCCGTTCGGCGCGATGCGTTGCCCTTTGAACGAAACGCTGTTTGAGGAAAGGAAATGGCGCAGTAATTCTCTGTCATCTCGGTGGACACCCGAACCGCACCATACAGGAAGGGAGGAACGCCACCACCCGTTCGGCGCGAAGCTACCACACTGCCGACAACGGGAGCTAAAAGCATTTCATGCTTAAATATTGTGGCATGTATGTGCATTTTGCACGGGTTATTAGAAATCGGAAATTATAATTCCGTGCATTATCAAACGCACTGCTCGACTGAGATAGGTAGGTAGGAAAGACTTTTATTGCTCTAGAAAGGTGCTGGTAGCAGACGAGAAAGAAAAGGTCCATCTTCCTTCTTCTCACAGGGTCGGTGCCCCTATTCCAGGGCTCCGCTGAGCTTCGCTGCTCGTTGGGCGTGCTGGATCAGACCTTGTTGGCAACCCAGATCGCCGCTGGAGAGCCGGCTCTCCCACTGTTCTGCACTCGGATCTTTGCGAAAGTTGTCGTTTTTACTGCATTCCCACGTGATGTGGTACAACGATGATTTGCTGCCACACCACGGGCAAGTGTCCTGATATTGCGTCGGGTAAATCTTGCTAAGGATATGCAGGTTTGGGAATGTTCCTGTCTGCAATCTTCGCCAATACACTGCCTCTAGTTGATTTAGATCAGGATGAGGCGGCGGATAGCGGATCCGTACCCCCTTATAGTAGTTGAGAATGTCTGAGTATGTAGGGCTGACTCGGTCGGGTATAGATCGTCCGATTGGGAGGAAGCTCGGCTCGTATACCCTCGAGCTACCTCGTCGGCGCGTTCGTTCCCCGCTATGTCGGTGTGCCCTGGCACCCAGTAAATGCTATGTGTGACTTTTTGTGGGGTCGCGCTATGGAGAAGCCGGAGCGCGGCGCGACCTATGCGGCCGTTCATGTAGTTACGGCACGCTTCTCTCGAATCTGTAAGGATGGTAAGGGACATGTTGCTTCGATAACCGGCTACCGCCGCTAGAGCTACGGCCAGCTCCTCCCCTTCGGTTACCGTGCAATCCCTCACTGAGGCGCTAGCTAATTCCTTTAAGTTCGAATCAATAACTACCGCCACTGTGCTGTTATGTGAGCTTCCTGTATACGGAGCCGCGTCCGTGTATACCGTTGTGGATTTTGTAGCTAGATTTTGTTGTACATACCTCGCCCGGGCTGCCCTACGGGCAGCATGCAAGTTGGGGTCCATGTTCCGGGGAAGGGAGCGAACCTTTAGTGTCTGGCGAATTGCGTCCGGTATGCTCGCAGTACGATTCTCGAATTCCGCAGTTCGGCCTAGCCCCAGTCGCCTAAGGAGCGAGCGCCCCGTAGGAGTCTGCTGGAGCCTAGCTAACTGCGTGACCAGTTGGGCTTCTTTGATCTCTTCGAAGGTGTTGTGAATTCCAAGAGCCAGTAGTTTTTTGTTGGAGGTGTTTATTGGTAGATGGCTCGACTGATATCTGGATAAACATTGAGAAGGCACTGGCAGCAGTTATTTTTTGTGACTCGCTTGGAGACCAACCGGCGCTTGCATGCCGGTCGCGTAGGAGGGCTTAGACAGTCTCGTTAAATCTCGTTAAGTCTCGTACGGTGTCCGGATGTTCTCGTTTCTGGCAATACCTGTCTGACGCTCTTAGTTCGCGAAGGCAGGGAGCGAAGGAAACGCATCACGGGCGAGATTAACACCACCCTCGCCCGTATGCCCGCCGTCCAGCGAGGCGCACCGCTCACCTTCGCGATGCTCGACTACTTAAGCTTACTAAAGGCGCGCTATCACACGCTGCTACGCCATTCATCGCGTGTGGCATCCCGAGCATTAGCACAGGGCAGACCCGTGTCCGACCCCACCGTACTACGCCGGGTACGGGCAGGTAACCTCGATGTATCGCGGCAGGTTCGCGTCGACGAGGTGGTTTTGCCAGACGGGACCAGGAGCAGCAGCGCGTCTGTCATCCGTGACGCATTTACGCGCCACTTTTCGCTGCTCTTTGCCTCTGGGACCGAAAGGCGAGCCACCAGCCCTTTCACGGACGCCCTCCGTAGCTTTTGCTCCACTCTAACACAAGTTCCGGACGATTTAGGCGCGCAGCTTAGCGCCCCGGTCACACCCGACGAGCTGTTCGCCACGGTGAAAGGCATGAACACCGCCTCAGCTCCAGGCCCTGACGGCATACCCACCAGCTTCTATGCGAGGTTCTACACCGTCTTGGAGTCCCACCTTCTCCAGATGGTGAACGCCTTTGTCAGGGACGGCGAGAGGCCGGAGTCTTTTAGAGAGAGCCGTGTAGTGCTCATCCTGAAGCCCGGCATGTGCCCATCTGACCCGCAGGCGTGGCGCCCGATCACTCTGCTTAACGCAGATTACAAGATCGTGGCGTCACTGCTGGCCAAAAGGTTGAGCAAGGTTTTAGCGGTGCTTGTAAGCCCTGCGCTGACCTGCAGTGTGCCCGGACGCTCGGTTTTGTCTCTCGCACTAACGCGTTTCTTGTTCACGTTCACCTCGAGAACGGGAATCCCGGGTTGTTTCGTCTCGCTCTATCAGGCTAAAGCCTTTGATTGTGTCGAGCACCGCTACCTATTCGGCGTCCTCGGGGCTTTCGGCTTTCCGCCAGAGTTCGTGGAGCGTTTAGAGCAGCTG
The DNA here is from genome assembly GCF_055824585.1 of Amblyomma mixtum. Taxonomy (NCBI): domain Eukaryota; kingdom Metazoa; phylum Arthropoda; class Arachnida; order Ixodida; family Ixodidae; genus Amblyomma; species Amblyomma mixtum. The sequence goes on along the minus strand of NC_143015.1, from coordinate 5,523,861 downwards.
TATTGGAGCCTCACAGCCCGTTTGCTTTTTAACGGCTCGTTAAGCGACCCGTTTAGTATAGAACGCGGCATTAGACAGGGCTGTCCCCTGTCGCCAATGTTGTTCGTCCTATGCTTGGACCCATTCCTGCGCCGCATAGCAGCGAGTCCATCGGTGCGCGGATTCCCCCTACCAGGTCAAGGTCAGGTCAAGGTTTCCGCATACGCCGACGACGTGTCCCTGTTTCTGCGGGACGAGGACAGCTACGTAGCGTGTATACGGCTTTTCTCGAGTTATAGCGAGCTGTCTGGTGCCCTGCTTAACAGGGGCAAGAGCAAAGCTTTGCGCTTTGGCTCCTTTTCGTCGGACCTGCTGGACGACGTAGAGTGGGTATCGGCGGTAAAGGTGTTAGGTGTCGTGTTCCTCTCCTCAGGGGAGGTGGCCCGAGAAACGTGGTCCGAGCTGAGAGCGACCGCAGAGCGACGTCTGGCAGTGGCAGCGAATTTCCATCTCTCGCTGTCAGAGCGCGCGTTCGTGATAAGATCGTCCGTGTGCGCGTCGCTCTTTTACATCGCCCGCGTCGATTGCCAGCCGCGCACTTTTACGCGTCGTTTGGTCACACTATGTGGCAGTTTTAGAGCGCAGCTCTTTGGCGTCCGTTCCTGGGTTTCGCGTCGTCGTCGGCGTCGGCCTCGTAACCAGCTCCGCCCCCCTTTCATCCTCAGCTGGGGTTGACTCACTATCGGCGTCAGCGGCATCAGTCAGTCGCTGCTATCTCTTCCCTCCTCCCTTTATCGTGTTGTCCGCTTGCTGCGCGCGTTTCTGCCCCCATCGTTTGCCGCTGGGTGTACACGCCGCCCCCTCCCCCCTCTTCCTGCGAGTCTCCGGTTGTCAAAGCGCCGGCTCGAACTTAATTCCTTTCTTCGCTCCTCCTCCAATGCAAACCCTGTGCGGTGGCAATCAGAGAGCCAGATCGGTGGCGGCGGATCTGTATATGTGCACCGCCCGAGCCGAAATTGCGAATACGTGTGAAAAATAAAAAAAAAATTCTGTGATAGCGCATACATGTGTTGCTCGATTTCTTTGCCTCAATCTATCGAAAAGGTGAAACAGCTTATTTGCTGCGCTCAAATTTCGCATTAGGAAGTAACGTAATCGTCGGTAATTTTTTTCCTGGGCAGGAAAGACGGAGTCCGTCGCTCGCGCGCTTCTCCGTCTTCCCACGCGCATGGGCGGGTTTAGCCTGCCCAACCTGCGCACTATGTGCAGCGTCCTTGCTGTTCGAGGCGTCCGCGACCTAGTCAACGCCACCGACTACCCGGGGAGAGAGCTCCTCGCCTACCTTCTCGGGACTTCGCGGCGCCTCTTTTTTTGGTAATTGCCCAGGTCCTTCAGCCGAACAGCAGCCGGGGTTCTTCCGGTGTGTCTGCCGGACGGCCGAGTCCCTCACCGCCACCCTGCCCGAGGTCGACGTCTCTGAGACGCAGGCCTCCCGCGTTTGCGAGCCCCTGGCAATTCAGGAGGCTACACCCGCCCAGCTACAGCGGAGCAGGCGAGTACGGTGGCGGGACTTGACGTCACACACGTTACCACCAGACGTCCGCGACTTCGGCTGGCTGTGAGGCTGGAGTATCCTTCAACGGGGGTCCGCATCGCCGCGTGGGGTATCGCTCCTTCTTCGCGGTGTCCCCAGTGCGGTGCGACCGAGACCCTCGAGCACGCCATGTTCGAGTGCGTCGTGGCCCGCACTTTTTGGAGACTTTTGTCCCGCATATTTTTTGTAACTCTCGACGCGCGCACTAGGCCGCGCGACTTTTTTGTGCGCCTGCTCCTTTGTGTGGGCGCTTTTGTGTTGTGGCGTCAGAGTGGCGTCGCGTCTCTACAGGGCCCACCGCAGCGAGCCATGTTCCCCCTGCTCCAGCGGGTTCGGGCGCGCCTCTTCCAACAGGCATGCCTGGACCGAGTGATGCTCCCCTAGGAAGAGTTCCTTCGGCGTTGGAGCACTCGCTTCATCGCCGTCGACAGGGGCCGCGTGACCGTACGGCTCCTGCCTTATTGAGTGTGTGCAGTGCGCGGTGTTGTTGCGCGTTTCTTATTTAGTTAGGGAGCGTGCTTCCCCCGCGGCATCCGGACATTATGGACACTGTGGACATTATTACGTGCAGTGAATGACTTTTGTTTGCAGGGCGACAGGAGTCGCCGTCGTGTCTTGAGTGATCGCTTTTCCGTAATCGAGCGACACTAGTCGCGAACTGTACTCTTCTATTTTTTGAGGGACTGTGGTCCGTTATCGTGTAACCATGGGGTCCAATAAAATTCTCTTGAGAGACCTGTCTGAAAGGCTTGCAGCGGATGGGGAGACGCGGTTTCTGCGACGGTGGCACACATGCTTCTTTGTCGTGCAGGAAGGTCGGCTGGTTATGCCGGCGCTGCGGTATTAGCCGGGCCGACCCCCCCCCCCCCCTCTTTACCGACTATGCTGGTTTGTTTGAGGATGGTGGTGTATAATTTTGAAAGGGCCAATCACCCTGAGAAAAATCCTTGCCCCCCCCCCCCATGCGTCGTTGGCTACGGGAGGCTGATTCTTCTTTGTCCAGTGTTCGTTCTATGCACTATAGGCTGTAATTTGTGATATGTACGGTGTGTTAAAACAAGGTCATGGTGTTTCTGGGTGGCCACCCACTTTGTATACATTTGTTTTGCCCTCAGTCATGAGTGTTTCCAATGTTTTGTTTGTTTGCACTGTTGAATAAACTTCCCTTTTATTCAGAGCCCGGATGGTGGCTCTCGGTCTCGGCGTGACGTCACTACACTGCTGACAACGGGAGCTAAAAGCATTTCATGCTTAATATTGTAACCTGGCGGCCAGCCGAAGAATGAGACGTGGTGAACTATGAAAAAGAGATGATTTTAATGGCCGCTGGCCTAGCGCGAGCGCTCCGTCCCGCGCCACTGCCAGCTTCGTCTTCGTCACACTACCCGGGGCCTCCGAGCGATCGTCCCGATCGGTGAGGAACAGACGGCGAAATGGCGATGGTCTTGAGTGTAGGGTTGAACAGTATGTGCAGTGCTGGCCGCCACTGTGGATGAGATGATTGAAGGATGAGTCCCGGTCCACGAAGCAGCCGGGCCGGAGGGTGCCAGGAGCTGACGGCCGAGGTCCTTGGACGCACCGGACGGCAGGGGCAGGGGGGCGGTGTCTTCACGTGTGGGTCTTGGTTCTTGGGTTGGTCGGGTCTCGGGTCGGTGGGGTCTCGGGTCGGTGGGGTCTCGGGTCGTCGTGTCTTGTGGTCCGGGCGGGGGACGGGTCTTCGTCTTCGTCACAATATCCAAGCAGAATGCGCGCTCTTTCATAGTTTCCCAGGTAGCACACGGCAGCGGGCCAATATTGGAAATCCACTGGCAAAGCGTGGCCCTAACTAGGCCCAGAGTTGCCAGTGAGCATCCGATATTGGTTGTGCCACTCCTTAGCACATCCAACAATGGCCCTGGTTGTCCATCGCTTTACCAGTATTGGCTGAGCCATAATTAGATCCTGGCTATCATGGGCCAGGTTAGCCAGGATTGCCCCACTGTTTGCCATTGCTGGCTGTGCCACCATCAAATCCTGGCTATAATTGGCCATTTTAGCCAGTGCTGTTCCACTCTTTGCCAGAATTGGCTATGCCATTTCCGGGAGCTGGCTATATTGGCCTAGGATTGCCACCGCTTATCCAGTGTTCAAAGTATACTGGCAAACGTTGGTAAACATTGTGTCATCCATTAAAATGGGTTCAAAATTATTTTTATTGTCGAGTACCATATCGGCAGTTCATAATTTTCGAACGCGCTAAAACATGCGAGTTCAAAGATTTGGTTTTATTTATTATTATATTTTAACCGAACACTTTTGCAGTTTGTGAGCAAAGCTACCCATGATTCCGTAGGAAAAGCTGCACTCTGGTTGCGCAGTGAGCAGCAATAATACGTTTAGGAGAATTGCGATCGAAGTCCTGTTGATCAGAATTAACGTTCTGATTACACCCGACACGCCTTCAACAAAAATTGTCAACAGGTGCCTTCAACAAAAATCAAATAAGTTTCATTTGATTAAATTTTTGGAATAAAAAAATCACTTTTTTTTATTCGCTCTAGGAATTCACTGCCGCAGTACGCAGCTGGTGTCTGCTTCAGGGAGATCGCGATACAAACGTAATAGATTAGCGCAAGTGCATTCGCTAAACCGAAATTGTGCTCAGTTTTGGCAACGTCCAGAAACGAAGCAGTCGCCTCGTAATTTCGAATTATGCGTTGCGCTCGTGAAATATTAGGCGGATGCTTCATAAACGCACGCGGACACGTGCTAAGCGATTCCTACGCTTCCCTACGTCTTGCCCTGTGATCGCGCCTTTCCCGTGTTTTCTGATTTGCTATTTCCTTCCTTTTCTGCAAATCGTTGTGTTGGAAATTTTTGTTTTTGACTATTTTATTCTTCTGTTGCGTAATTTGCATTGGGGGCTATATAGCTCTTGCTCACGTCTTTGCATATTTACTCGCAGGTTCTTTTTTTCTTTCGAACATCACCTTTATTGATGAAAACCATCGAAAGTAGTTGCGAACCACAATTCAACATGCCTTTGTTTGTTTTTGCTTTTTTTGCGCGAAACTTCCACCCCAACAAACAATTTGAGGATTCTTCGACGACCACTGAATAAATGGACTGACAACTGGCGTTAGACGTATGTTAACCTAGCTTGTTTGGCGCATGTACGGTACATGAAACTATGAAAGAGCGCGCATTCTGCTTGGATATTTTTTTGCTTTATATTTTTGTTATGTGGTAACATTTTAAGCTATCTTGAACTGACAGAAGCCATACGGCCCCACAAAATACGCGAGTGTCTCAAGTCGTTTTGGCGAAATGCATCTTGAAGCTCCAAGTTTTTCACTTCAAAATTTTCAGGCTTTTGCTGCAGCTTTGTAGCAATACTTTGACGCTTCCGTGTTTCCCATCCACTTCTCTCTTGTAGATATTGCTTTCTGTACTGCCTGTGGCCATGTGACTCATTCTCCAAAAATTCCAAACCCTTTTCACATGTTTTGGCCTCTTTCCCTCTCTCTTTCAAGTCTTCAAGTCCAATATCTCCCCACCTGTTCTCCCGGCCGTGCCCTTTTCCAGGGAGCGGACTAACCCCCCACCCCGCGAAGCGCTATTTTTTCTTTTTGGTTGTCACTTTCTCAAACCTGTTTTCCCTCGCAAGCAGCTACGCGCTTCGCTGTTCCTCCACCTCCCTGTCTCCACCTTTCAGCTCGAGGACTTTTCTCGGAACCACAAAACCTGTGTAAAGGAAAATTACTCTCTCCCCTCCAGCCAACCCCCCCCCCCACACACACACACACCATCGTCTCCACTGCTCGTCTTGGAACCGCGCGACTCATCACAATAAGACATTCTTCACTGCACGGCGGAGCTCAACCACGTGCACAACCAACGCGACGAAAATGCATGCACACTCGAGCTAGTACCGTTCATAGTCTGTGCACGCGAAAAGCCACACTCATATATTAGGAGAGCTCCGACGCTGTTCGTACCGCCTGCAAGATCTTTTGTAAGTACTAAAACTCTTTTACCTTGATATACGCCTGGAAGTTAAAGTGGTTTTTGTAGTAAATGTTGCTTCGACTACATGCGCCTTTATTTTTTAGGCAGGAGAAGAGAGCCAGTCAAAAAGCACGAGGACGACTTCTGTGTACCCACTCTCATTGCGAAATGGCTTGCTTGACGTCGTGCGCAGTGGAATTGTGGCCGAATGGTGAGAATTTAATTTTTCGTCTTTGGTGAGATGAACTCACTAAAGATTCACTACTTTGGCTAACAGCGGGTTTGAACTCATATGACTTGAGATAGGATGCATTCGGGAATATGTCCTTTACCGCTTATGCACGACGGAAATCAGAACCGCTTAAATAATTTTCCACTGCAGACTAGTTGGTAAGGATATGTGTAATACTTTCGTAGTGTTTCTTTTTGCCTTCTACTCTTGCAGACTCAATAGAAAATCCGCAATTACTGGTTAAAGCTTTTGCCCAAGTTCTCTCGCAATGAGAAAGGGCATTACTCTGGACTATAACACTAGTATTTTTGTGTGGTTTTCAAGTTGCAGTTTCGAATCCAACTATAGCATGCATGCGAAGCAACTAAGGTAAAACAAAGGTGCCCTGAGTTCCTTGCGTTCAGCGTATTTCGTCAAAAATCGCAAGCCGCATTTTTAACCCCATTAAATAAAACTAATCAAAAATGTTGTTTTGACGTCCATGTGGAAGAGACGCTACAACCTGTGCATGTTTACTGGAATAAAAAATTACCTCGCAATTTAGAGATACGAGTTATATTAAAACAAAATAATACATTAATCTGTTTTCAATATCACATTAATTTGCTTATCTCGCATTGAATATATTTACTGGGAGTGCGACACGACGCATTAAACTAAATTAAACCATTTGGTATAGGGAAGTTTAGTAAATTAAATTCCACTTTGTGCAACTAATGTGGTGCTGGTTCTTAAGAATAAATTAAAAATTATCCTGTAAAATATGTTGCTAGTGTCTTCACGATGACTGTTTTTCACAAAATTCGGTGTTATTTAATCATTTTTGTTTTTGTTCTGTGATGGCCATAATTCAACTTACCATGACATCATGCATCTCTTTGCAGGCTTGGCGCTTCGTGAGGCCATCGTGCAAGAACTGGACGAGGAATTTCTTTGAATGCAGTCCAGCAGTCCCCTTGCAAGTGGAGTGCAACGATTACTTTGGATATGACTGATCAGTTCACTGGAGGACAGCTCCGTTGAGCGCTTTATGGATGCCTTAGCCGTGCCGCAGCAGCTTGCCGAGATGCTTTGTCCAACCTGATCGGCACGCACCAAACTTGAAAATAAATTGTTTTCCCACAGCCTCTGCCACCATGCTCTTGGGCCCCTTTTCTTTACTCCCCACGGTGGCTGGTGGTAGCGCAAACCATCCTGTGTGCGCTAGAAGCGTGATTCTTGTAACTCAAAGCAATAAACGGGTCTTTTTTCTGGAATTCTTTCGCAACCTCATTTATGAATATTTGCTAGGTAGAATGGTATGTATGTACATCCATCCACAGTGCCGGTCATTGCCGAGTGGGTTAATTGCATGTGCCAGCGTTCGAAAGCTGGATGCCATTATTCGAAAGCTGGAAACCATTATTCGAAAGCTGGAAACCATTATTCGAAAGCTGGATGCCATTATTCGAAAGCTGGAAACCATTATTCGAAAGCTGGAAACCATTATTCGAAAGCTGGATGCCAATATTCGAAAGCTGGAAACCATTATTCGAAAGCTGGCTACCAATGTTTGAAAGTTGGATGCCAGTATGAGACCTTTGCTGGTCCATGCTGCAGAACGAACATCGGGACTGCGTTGGCCGCTTGATCGGCCGAGCGTTGGCCCAAAACTGGCATGAAAGTAAGGCCAATGTGTGAAGTGGTAGCGCTCGGCCCAAATGCCAGTGTAGGACCGATGTTCGTGCCAAGTTTTGCCAACACTTGCGCGACGTTCGGCCAATGTTTTTGTGCTGCCTGGGTTCATGTACCGTACATGCGCCAAACAGGCTAGGTTAACATGCGTATAACGCCAGTTGTCAGTCCATGTATTCAGTGGTCGTCGAAGAATCCTCAAATTGTTTGTTGGTGTGGAAGTTTCGCGCAAAAAAAGCAAAAAACAAACAAAGGCATGTTGAATTGTGGTTCAGAACCACTTTCGATGGTTTTCATTAATAAAGGTGATGTTCGAAAGAAAAAAAAAACTTGAGAGTAAATATGCAAAGACGTGAGCAAGAGCTATATAGCCCCCAATGCACATTGCGCAACAGAAGAATAAAATGGACAAAAACAACAATTTCGAACACTACGATTTGCAGAAAAGGAAGGAAATAGCAAATCAGAAAACACGGGAAAGGCGCGATCACAGGGCACGACGTAGGGAAGCGTAGGAATCGCTTAGCACGTGTCCGCGTGCGTTTATAAAGCACCCGCCTAATATTTCATGATCGCAACGCATAATTCGAAATTACAAGGCGACTGCTTCGTTTCTGGGCGTTGCCAAAACTGAACACAGTTTCGGTTTTGCGAATGCACTTGCTCTAATCTATTACGTTTGTATCGCGATCTCCATGAAGCAGACACCAGCTGCGCACTGCGGCAGTGAATTCCTAGAGCGAATAAAAAAAGTGATTTTTTTATTCCAAAAATTTAATCAAATATAAGTTATTTGATTTTTGTTGAAGGCGCCTGTTGACATTTTTTGTTGAAGGCGTCTCGGGTGTAATCAGAACGCTGTGGTCTTTATTGGGAGTTCTTCACATTTGTATGTAGCTTGTTTTTCTGTTGTGTTCTATTTTGCTGTATTGAATTTTACTGTTAATGTACTTACCCCCCCTACAATAATGCATCTGAGGGCGCTGTAGGTACATTGAATAAAGAAATAAATAAAATAGACAGTTTTCTTAAATAGCATAGCCAATTCTGGCGAACAGTGGGGGAACTCTGGCTAACATGGCCCATGATAGCCATGATTTTAAGATGGCAAAACCGACAATGGCAAACAGTGGGAAAATTCTGGCTAACCTGGCCCATGATAGCCAGGATTTTATGATGGCACAACCGACATTGGCAAGGAGTGGGAAAATTCTGGCTAACCTGGCCCACGATAGCCAGGATTTTGTAATGGCACAGCCAGTATTGGGAAAGCGATGGACAACCAGGGCCATCATTGGATGCGGCAGTGAGTGGTTCAACCAATATTGGAAACTCATTGGAAACTCTGGGCCTACTTAGGGCCATGCTTTGCCAACAGTATTCCAATATTGGCCCGCTGTCATGTGCTACCTGGGATAGGGGTTTTCGTGCCTGATTGCACATTTTTTACGCGCACCAGCGTTTTCCTTCGAGGCCTTCTCTTCTACCGCACGACAAATCCTGCTCAGCTTATTTGGTGCTGAAAAAACAACATTGACACCGTAACGAGCAGCAACCTTTTTTAGACCATGAGCAGTGCGATGAATATACGGTAGAACGGCGAAATTCTTTCGCTGCCTGTCCTTAGCTTGGCCGGTGGGGCTTTCTATGTGAATGGCCTTCTTTTCGCACAACCGGGAGATCACATGCTGAGGGTAGCCACCGGACATAAGGCGTGAAATCTGCGCATCCAGGCTGTCTTTCATTTTATGATGGCAGGTCTTGAACAGAGCCGCTCTAATGGTGGACTGAGCAATCCCATTTTTTACCAGTTTTGAGTGGCCCGAACTAAAGTGCAGCAGGGGTTTAACGGATCTTGGGTTGTACTGCCAGCACACATGGTCTTCCTTAAAGTGGAGGTTCAGGTCTAAAACCATCCTCAGGAACCTCAAAGGTAAAATTGAGCCCGAATGACCTTTCCTTGAAAATCTTTAGGATGTCCACAAGCAGGCGGTTGAACGAATTTTTATCCGTAAAGAGGACATAATCGTCAACGTACCTAAACACCTTTAACGACATTCCACTGATAACCGATTCGATCACTTGATGGATCCTGGACAAAAAGATGCCGCTTAGGACTGGGGCCACACACGAGCCGATGCATACTCCAGACTTTTGTCGAAGCGCGCTTCCTTCCCATTCCACATAAATCGAGGCGAGGTAAAACTCGGGAAGTTCCAAAAAGGACTCAACGGTGATCCCGCAGCTTGTCATGAAGGCAACTTCGTCATTCTCGCTGATGTGAGTCCGAACAGCACGCATGAGCTCTGGGTGAGGCAATGAATAAAACAAATCCTCCACATCAATACTGAAGGCACTGCAACGCCCAGGATTCTGGTCCTTTAGAAATTCCACAACTGCCTCCGAATTCGCCGCCAGGAAAGGATCGGAGAGAGGCAGTGTTGACAGGTGCTTTTGCAGGTATGAAGAGACGACTTTCTGCCAAGAGTTAGTTTCGGTCGCAATGCAACGAAAAGGAATTTCCGGTTTATTTTCGAAAAGAAATTTCCGGTTTATTTCCGAAAATGAATTTCCGGTTTCTGCTGCCACTCAAAACTGGCAAAAAATGGGATTGCTCAGCCCACCATTAGAGCGGCTCTATTCAAGACCTGCCATCATAAAATGAAACATTATGCAAAAAAACAGCGCGAACAAACGCATAATGTATCACCAACCATGTATCACCCACGCATAATGTATCACCAACGCATAATGTATCACCAACCACGGACCATAATGTATCACCATTTTGCATAATGTATCACCAACTCGACCGCTTATCTAACCTGTTGTATAAAATGAAAGACAGCCTGGATGCGCAGATTTCACGCCTTATGTCTGCTGGCTACCCTCAGCATGTGATCTCCCGGTCGCGCGAAAAGATGGCCATTCACATAAAAAGCCCCACCGGCCAAGCTAAGGACAGGCAGCGAAAGAAGTTCGCCGTTCTACCGTATATTCATCCCACTGCTCATGGTCTAAAACAGGTTGCTGCTCGTTACGGTGTCGATGTTGTTTTTTCAGCACCAAATAAGCTGAGCAGGATTTGCCGTGCGGTAGAAGAGAAGGCCTCGAAGGAAAACGCTGGTGCGCGTAAAAAATGTGCAATCAGGCACGAAAACCCCTACGTCGCATGCAAAAGCAATGCTGTGTACATGATTCCCCTGTCATGCGGGGCTGTGTATATCGCCCAAACTGGTCGATGCATTAACACGCGCCTCGCAGAACATCGCCGGGCTTTAGGAAGTGGCACAGGTACGCACCTGGCAAGTCATGTGCGCAAGCACGGGGAACAAGATAAGTCCTGCCAAGCCCAATTGGATCTAACGACAGTGATCTTTTCGCATCACGACCAGAAGACTAGGGAAATCATCGAAGCCTATCATATTGCTAAGACAAAGGGCTGTGTCAGTGAGCCTTCAGTTTTGCTGTCGGAGAAGGAATGAGCGTTTTTAGATAGTACCGGCTAATCTCTTTTTCTGTCTTGTTATTTTTTGGTTCTTTATGTTTTCTGTGACCCCTAGCTATTTGTTCCCAGCGTTGCAATAAACGTTTTTAGTTGCTAGTAAGCGCTTGTCGTGTGTGTTTTTTCCTTTCGTCTCCGTCTTGTCGCGCTTTGAAACCCATCATGAATGTTCACCAACTTGCCCAACTATTTGCCCTCCTCTTGAAATGAAATGAAGAAAATGCTGAACATTAGCGGCAACACAACTGTGGTCGCTTATTCCCGGTATGACCACAGTGTCACGCACCACTGCAGGCCAGTTGCAGAACAGTAAATCTAACACTGAAGATGAGTGCTCAGTTTCTCGTGTAGGTTCAGTGACGTACTGGTATAGGTCATTAGTAGCAATTAATTCATAAAAGGATGAAGATAATGAAGAATGATTCGTATGAAGAGGTTTGTAGTCTACCCATTCGAAATCAGGCATGTTGAAGTCCCCATCAAAAAGAAATTCATTTTTTAAGCTCAGCAGAAATTCAGACAGCGAACTGAAAGCGTCAGGGTTGGTAGCGGAAGGAGGAGCAAATAGCCAAATTCTTTCCATTGTTTAGGCGAAGATTGCACCAGACTGACTCGCAACCAACTACACTAGAGAGCTTTTACATATTTGTTGCCGTCGTTGTACCCCATACCAAAAGGCAGTACTGTATATGGGAAAGAAATAGTGAATGATAGATGACAAGTATAATGTTTATTGGTAATAACTGCCAGTTGCGATACAGTATGCCTATTACACGTGCCGATTTACTTACGACATGGTCGACGTGCACGTCCCACTGGATTGTTCTTGAAAAAAGACGCGTAGAGTTTTGAAACTATTGACTATTTCTAGGGGTTTATTATTCAATACTAAGGAATAAGTAAGATCTAATAGCTTCCCTCCCGCTCGAAAGATTACAGCCTCGTTTTTTCAGCATTAATAATTAATGCGTTACTACAAGCCCAGTCTTCCAGTTTCTTTAACGCATCGTTTGCTCGCCGGCAGAGTACCTCGCTGTCAGCATCTACTAGAAAAAGACTGGTATCATCTGCGTAGATGACAAATTTTGGGGATGTATCTATGTTGACAATATCATTTAAAATATCTTAAAAAAGGCATGGACCTAAAATTCTTCCTTGAGGTACTCCCAGGAGAAAAGGTTTATTAGAGGATGAGAAAGAATTTAAATTTACATACTGTTTGCGAGGGCCAAGATACGACTGAATAACGTCATAAGCAGTGCCCCGTACACCATAAAATTTCAGCTTTTGGAAAAGTAAACTGTGGTTGAGAGAGTCGAAAGCTTTGCTGAAATCCTTTGCTGAAAGGATTTGGAGCCGGCACACTCGCCGACATGAGGCTTACAACGCTTTTGTTACTGCAGGCTTATTTCGCCACGGGAATCGAGCCCTTCTTCGGTCCAGCAGCTCAGGGGGCGGCGGTGACATATTCGCCGGGGCCATCGCCAACAACGGCAACCCCGTGGAAATTGACCGCTATCACCACTAATCACGGATCACCGAACATCAGTATTGTCATGCTCACCGAGGATGACAGCCTCAGCGACCAACCAATCCGCATCGACGAGCAAGAATCATGTGACACCGGAAAAGCTTACATAAGCGAGCAGCCCAATGCTTTCGTGGGATTTGGGATTTGGGACAATGTTCCTTGGAATTATTTTTGAAGAGCATTTATTTTGGACAGAAGACATATTTTACGTCTGCACTAAAATGGCTGACTATTTTGGTATCCTAAACAAATTTCACACAGTTTTACCTTGAAATTGCAAATTGCAAATTTATTTCTCTCTAGTGTTTTCGCATGCACAATATTTTTTTACTGATCTGAGGAGCGACTACCTGAGCCAGTCTTGTGAAAGTACTGGCTATACATGAAAGGGCAATAAGGAAGTAATTACTCATTGACGTCCACCCGAGCGCAGCCATACGGCTACAAAGGAAAGCTAAACAGCTTTCTCAGAAACTTCGTAGTTAAAGAAAAATAATACAAATATACAAATACAATAATAAATAATAATAATAATACATATATACTCCACCTTGGGGGATTCCCCTAAACATTTGGTCAAGAAAGGGCAATACGAGCGATTGATAATTTACATAGACTAAGGACACGGGAGCTTCCTTTCTCCATCATAGATTGCTTTCCTTCACAGCCGCTTACTATAAGAAACTTGCTATTCATGCCAGAAACCTTATGAAAGAAAACAGACCGACTTTGGAGAAGAGCAGAAGAGGAAAGTTCCGAGCTAGTTGGTAATGCAGTTAAAGAAAGGACAGCGCGGAGAAACATGGAAATATGAAGAAACGACACACACACGAGCGCTGACTCACAACTGAAATTTTATTCTGGTGGAAAGACGCTTAAATAGAAAACATGAGGCGGCAGGTAACAGGGCTGCTGCAGCGATAACCGGCAAGCACTGTGGTCGCGTCACAAGATGACAAAAAAAAAAAACAGGGAACAAATAGAAGTTATAATCGATGAAGGGATGGTGTAAAGGGCCACGAAGCGGTGATCAGGTAGGTAACAACTTACAAAAAACAGTGAAAAAGTACCCAAGAGGGCGGGGAAAGGTAAAAACTATGACGGACACAGATGAAATTATACAGGTAAAAACATAAAATATAAAAAATAAAAATGTGAGGAAGGTAAAAGCTTAAAAAAACGGGCGCAAAAGGGGTGTGGAACTAAAAGCAAGATAAAAGCAGTACCACCGAGGATTCCGTAAATTAGTCAGCTCTGTATGTGGCACACCAGAAACCTTAGGTGTTTGTCAAGTCACCCAGAAAATCCCCCTCTTTTCTTGACAAGGAGAGGGATGGAGTACTGACGCATTCTTGAGTGGCATTATAGATATTGAGGGCTTCAACAATTTCCCTCGTCAGCCTATCTCGCCCTCGCCCAATAATGGTGCAATCATTAAAGTCAGGGGTGCAGATTCCTTCAGGGGTGTTTCTCCGATTTTGCACTTCTTACAGTGCTTAAATAAAACTTGGGTTGGCCCTGGTTGGTACATGATGTTGTGAAGGTATAGGTTGCGCAATCAAAGGACGAACCACGAAGAAAGACACAGAGACACACACAAGCGCACTAACAACTGTTTATTTCTTCCTTGGAACGCTTAGTTATACACCTGGCCACGCATGCTCAAATGCAATCTTTAACCACAATAGACATGCCAAGGGCTGTTAACGCAGACGCGAACGCAAAAAGTTGATTTCGGCTACGTACAGAGTCACGGACGTGTCACTGATACAGTCTACAGCGTTTTCCTTTATGTGGAAAGCTTCCAAAGCCAGCCGCGCTTGTTCATTTTAGAGCGCAGCTCTTTGGCGTCCGTTCCTGGGTTTCGCGTCGTCGTCGGCGTTGTTGTCGGCCTCGTAACCAGTTCCGCCCCCCCTTTCATCCGCAGCTGGGGTTGACTCACTATCGGCGTCAGCGGCATCAGTCAGTCGCTGCTATCTCTTCCCTCCTCCCTTTATCGTGTTGTCCGCTTGCTGCGCGCGCTTCTGCCCCCATCGTTTGCCGCTGGGTGTACACGCCGCCCCCCTCCCCCCTCTTCCTGCGAGTCTCCGGTTGTCAAAGCGCCAGCTCGAACTTAATTCCTTTCTTCGCTCCTCCTCCAATGCAACCCCTGTGCGGTGGCAATCAGAGAGCCAGATCGGTGGCGGCGGATCTGTATATGTGCACCGCCCGAGCCGAAATTGCCGCTGCCGTTCGCCCTGTGCGGTGGCAATCAGAGAGCCAGATCGGTGGCGGCGGATCTGTATATGTGCACCGCCCGAGCCGAAATTGCCGCTGCCGTTCGCCACTGCGAAATTATCTGCCAGTTCTTTCTGAGCCATGAGCGAGAAGACCGATGGAAGTCCTCCGTCTGCTAAAAAAAAAAGTTCTGTGATAGCGCATACATGTGTTGCTCGATTTCTTTGCCTCAATCTATCGAAAAGGTGAAACAGCTTATTTGCTGCGCTCAAATTTCACATTAGGAAGTAACGTAATCGTCGGTAATTTTTTTGCTTTTTCCCAGTATCACGGTCTCGTCAAGTCCCGGTGCGCAATTGCGGCAAGAACTAAGATGGAACACAAGGTGTGCCCGTTTGTCTGTGTTGTTCCTAACTTTATTTGCATGCTCCCTGAGTCGCTCGTTTATGCACCGCCCTGTCTGCCCGATGTAGGTCTTGCCACATGAAAGAGGGAAGGACTATACCACCCCGGTGGCGCAAGGGATGTAGACCCGTGCCTGATTAGGCATCCACTCCTTCTATCACCGCACGTGCGGGCGCACAGCTTCGCCAGTTTATTCGGCGCAGAAAACGCCAGAGGGACACCATGCTTGCCTGCAACTCTCTTGAGGTGATGAGACACCTTATGCAGATATGGCCCCGCCACAGGCCTGAACGCTTCGCGTTCACTCGTCCCTCTCGTACTTGGCGTACCGGTCTTCATCTTTC
Source organism: Amblyomma mixtum (assembly GCF_055824585.1). Classification (NCBI taxonomy): domain Eukaryota; kingdom Metazoa; phylum Arthropoda; class Arachnida; order Ixodida; family Ixodidae; genus Amblyomma; species Amblyomma mixtum. The sequence goes on along the minus strand of NC_143015.1, from coordinate 5,508,393 downwards.
GTAGGGCCTCGGCAACCGCCGTCAAGAGCGACATAGGGAAACCTGCTGCCGAAAGCCGGCGGACCTGATTGTCAAAACTTGCCTGCAATTGATGCACACACGACTTTTTGAGAGCCGATTCCATGCAAAGGGAAGCAATGCCTCTTTTCACAATTTTGGAACGCTCTGATTTGTACGGCAAAAGTTCCTTTTTTTCACGAGGTTGGTAAGACCAACATACATGCCGCACGCAGAACTCTAGTTTGAGGTCCAGGAACTGCAGAACACTCCTGTGGGGTAACTCACGTGTAAAACCAAGACCTTATTCGTGTTGCTTAAAAACTTCTAAAACCATCAATCGCATCCTGGCTGGAATATTCACGCGCTAAAAACACTAAAAAATCGTCAACGTACCTGAACACTTTTAAAACCTTTCCCTTGCTAAAAACATCGTCTAAAGACTTGTCAATGCTCGATAAAAAAATTTCACAGAGAACTGGAGCAACACAGGACCCGATACAAATGCCGTTGCGCTGCAAAAATGGCTGGTCATTAAAAACAATAAACGTGACCTTAAGATAATATTCTAAAAGATTTAAAAAATTCCCCACTGAAAGTCCCGTAGCGTTCTGGAAACTGAGCTCACCATTTTCCTCAATGCATGATTTCACCGCACACAAAAGCTCGCGCTGTGGCACTGAATTCTGTGGCACTGTGGCTCGAAATTCAGTGCGCCTACTTCCCTCCCTGCCCATGAATGGGTCGCTCTCAACAGGTGTGTGGCCGCTAAGGCGAACCAAGAAGACCGCGAACGTTGCCTACTTGAAGGAGTGGAGTGCTTGGAAAAGTCTGCACCGAAAAGGCCGTCTGGCCTCGTGGACAATGACGTGCGGCAGGCGTTGTCCTTCTTGAAAGCAGACAATTTGCGTCTTTTGCAGGGCGATAAGACAGTTGGTTTTGTAGTTGTTGAAAAGGGCATTTTTGATGAAAAAGCGCTGCAGGCCGCGTCCAAAAACTTTGTCCCAGTCCGAAAAAGTGCAGTAAAAGTAAAAACTAAGTTTATAGAATTCTGCAAAAAACTTGAACTAACGACGCTCGCTCGGGATATAGATAAAAGTAGAGGTCAGTGCTTATCGGTTTTCTTCACAGCAAAGACGCACAAGCCGGAAATACCTTTCAGAACCATAGTAGAGAGAGGGTGCGGTAGATGGTCCTTGGCGATCACAAAATGAACAAGGGAGGGGAAAACCTCAGGTTCCTTGAGCCAACGTTTCGACAAGGGGACTTGTCTTCGTCTGGGCAAAGCGTTCATCATTGGCAGGGATTAAATAGGGCCTTCACTCCGAGGAGGAAGGCCCCGGGGGTGGGGAAGGAAAGTGGTGTGAGAGGGGATGCGTGTCAGGAAGGGGAGGGAGGTGAATCTTGATTCGTTAAGCTGCAATAGTGGAAAAACATATATCCCGAGGGTGTGTAATGAACAAAGGCTTTGAAGGGGCTGCGACGGGGGGTTGGCGCTGGATGGACCTGAAAAACTCAGATAAGAGGATTAGTCAGCGTGGTACAGGGAAATGACACCAAGGCAAACAAAATAGGCTGGCACTGGAAGTACAACGAAAGGGGGGGGGGGGGGGGGGCATTTCCAAGGAAGGACAAGGCAGGGGGGGAGGGGGGGAATGGCTCGAGTTCAGAGAAAGCCAAAAGGTGGGGGCAGAGGGGGTAACAGGAATGTCATGGTTTCCGAGAACAGATAGTAGGGGTTTAGGATAAAAAAACAAAAAAAGGTAAACAAAGGAAGAGGGTGAGAAGGCCGGAAATGTGGTGGAAGATATGACGTGGGAAGGGTGCAAAGAGCGATAGTATACTCCGAAGTACTTGCATTTGGGCGTGTTGGTTCATAACTTTTCAGGAGGACACAGAGGCGCAACAAAAGACACGGACATAGAAGCACACAGGGACAAGGGCTTGTCCCTGTCTACCTCCACGCCCGCGCCCCCCATCGCGCCCCCGTGTCCTCCTGAAAAGATAATATACTTATGCGAGGTTCTAGGAAATGGTCTGACCACGTGCAAGACATTTGTTAATTTAAAATGATGCTAACCCTGAAATGTACCTGAGAGATTCCTGGTTTCCTGTGGACATGTTAATCCCTGTTGGTTGCAGTGTTTTAAATTTGTGGATTAGGAATGCTTCTCTGTATTTTCTGTCCCTAGTCGATTTGAAGCCTGAACCATAGTCAGTGAGTCTGGTTGTTGGCAGCACAATGTAAGCTTATTCTTGCAGAAGAGACTAAAATTGCTAAAGGTTAACGATCCGTTCAGGACTAAGAGTTCGGAAGATGTAGTGCGGTTTTTGGAAAGTAATACAAATGTCGGGAATGCTTTTTCAGTAGATGTAGAAGATTTCTTCTATTCAGTGCCACAGCGCGAGCTTTTGTATGCGGTGAAATCATGCATTGAGGAAAATGGTGAGCTCAGTTTCCAGAACGCTACGGGACTTTCTGTGGGGAATTTCTCAATCTTTTAGAATATTATCTTAAGGTCACTTTTATTGTTTTTAATGACCAGCCATTTTTGCAGCGCAACGGCATTTGTATCGGGTCCTGTGTTGCTCCAGTTCTCTGTGAAATTTTTTTATCGAGTATTGACAAGTCTTTAGACGATGTTTTTAGCAAGGGAAAGGTTTTAAAAGTGTTTAGGTACGTTGACGACTTTTTAGTTTTTTTAGCGCGTGACTATTCCTGCCAAGATGCGATTGATGAAGTTTTAGAAGTTTTTAAGCAACACGGACAAGGTCTTGGTTTTACACATGAGTTACCCCACAGGAGTGTTCTGCAGTTCCTGGACCTCAAACTAGAGTTCTGCGTGCGGCATGTATGTTGGTCTTACCAACCTCGTGCAAAAAAGGAACTTTTGCCGTACAAATCAGACCATTCCAAAATTGTGAAAAGAGGCATTGCTTCCCTTTGCATGGAATCGGCTCTCAAAAAGTCGTGTGTGCATCAATTGCAGGCAAGTTTTGACAATCAGGTACGCTGGCTTTCAGCAGCAGGTTTCCCTATGTCGCTCTTGACGGCGGTTGCCGAGGCCCTGATACGAAAGATGAAGACCGGTACGCCAAGTATGAGAGGGACGAGTGAACGCGAAGCGTTCAGGCCTGTGGTGGTGCCATATCTGCATAAGGTGTATCATCAGCTCAAGAGAGTTGCAGGCAGGCATGGTGTCCCTCTGGCGTTTTCTGCGCCGAATAAACTGGCGAAGCTGTGCGCCCGCACGTGCGGTGATAGAAGGAGTGGATGCCTAATCAGGCACGGGTCTACCTACATCCCTTGCGCCACCGGGGTGGTATACTCCTTCCCTCTTTCATGTGGTAAGACCTACATCGGGCAGACAGGGCGGTGCATAAACGAGCGACTCAGGGAGCATGCGAATAAAGTTAGGAACAACACAGACAAAGAGGCACACCTTGTGTTCCATCTTAGTTCTTGCCGCAATTGCGCACCGGGACTTGACGAGACCGTGATACTGGGAAAAAGCAAAAATGAACAAGCGCGGCTGGCTTTGGAAGCTTTCCACATAAAGGAAAACGCTGTAGACTGTACCAGTGACACGTCCGTGAGTCTGTACGTAGCCGAAATCAACTTTTTGCGTTCGCGTCTGCGTTAACAGCCCTTGACATGGCTATTGTGGTTAAAGATTGCTTTTGAGCATGCGTGGCCAGGTGTATAAGTAAGCGTTCCAAGGAAGAAATAAACAGTTGTTAGTGCGCTTGTGTGTGTCTCTGTGTCTTTCTTCGTGGTTCGTCCTTTGATTGCGCATCCTATACCTTCACAACATTACAGTGCTTAGCCAGGAGCGCAGAAATGGCTACACTTTTAACATTGTTTTGATGTTCTTGGAGTCTGATATTGATACACCTTCCCGTTTGTCCGATGTACCTCTTCCCACATGACACTGGCACAGAGTAAATTACTCCTGAATCACAGGGGACATACCAGTCAGAGTGTGTCACCCTGCACTCTCGAGGTTCGTGCGGTTTATTCACTTTGGAACAGTGGGCAGAAAGCTTGTTGGGAGCCGTGAAGACGAGATCCGCACCGGCGCGCTGTGCGACTTTTTTTAGACGATTGCTGACTGTGTGGAGGTAGGGCATTACGGCAGCATATTTAAGTGCCCAAACAGCATAGAGACCGAGGTACCCTATATCCTGTGCACCCAAATCTCGTACAAACTACGGGTTCCAAACACTAACGCATGCAATTACTTTTACATTAAACACCTACCCTTACTTAACTGAATTGCCACTACAAAATATGTCCGGCGTCTGTCATAGCCTTAGGTGCTTTGGAACGTTAAACCCCATAAACCAAACCAAACCAAAATATGTCCGAGGCCAGAGATAGGAAAACTTTTCACGAGTGCTTCTGTTATAGATCACTGCGGTGTCTTCTCGACGTAATCCAGGTTAGTTGGGTTGTGCTTTGCATTATGCATGAGTGACCTCATGGTTTCGCAGTCACGATGTCTGCTAAATTGTAGTTTGTATGGAAATTTTTTTACCATTGCCAGGTGCCACTTTGCTTTACTTTACATGGGGAGGGCAGGCCTCTGTCAGGCGTGTCTTGACTCCTTTAGCTTGCTCTCCCTCCATTTACAGTCTGTGTAGTGTCAAAACGAAAGCAATAAATCAAATAAAATCAAACTGGCTTATTGTCATGAAGAAACATGAACATAAAGAAAACAAAATATATCTTATTTAGAGCAAGAAACACACCTATCGAATCAAAGATCTCAATTTTCGCACTGTAAGTATACAGCGAAAAAAAAAGCATTGAATTCCTAGGTGTGCACTTTGAAGATTTTCAGAGGTAAATCGTTTAAAATTAAAAATCTCGAAAGTACTTTCTGCATTATGGAGGGTGAAGATTCTAATTCCAACTGGGTACGGATTAAGTGTATATTGTGACACCCATGAAAAAGCCGTTGGTCGTAACAATATTGCGCAGTTATCGAATCCCACTTTAGTTGCCGTCTTTTGACATGGGTATTGATATATGGGTCTTGATATGGGCCTTTTGATATAGAAAGAGAAGTCGTTGCAACTTCCAAATCTTAAAAATCATGCAAACGAAAGCAATTAGAGCTCTGGAAAGCTGAAATTGTAATGCTAACTCGAGGCTTTTTTCAAAAAAAAATCATGGGATTTTCTATCTTAGCCAGCTCTATTTTTTACAAACTTATTCTCTGCATATACACCGAAAGGAAACAAGATTCCCACAGCTTTCGTAACGCATATCTCGTCAAAAATGACACCCTTTTCTTCAGAAAAATAAATTACGCATTTCCACATTTACGGACAAATTACGCATAACAAAGTATGAAATGTCGTATTCCTAATGCTTTAAACGAGAATGCGGTGCTAGCTGAAGCTATCAATTATCCATTAAAATATTGAAAAGGTTTTTGCGTGAACGTTTGCGTACGTAGTGGCAGTTCGGTTTATATATGTTGTGATTGATGTAATGTGTACTATTTCCTTTCGGAGTGACTTTTCTGTAATGACTGCTTTTAAGTTGAACGGTCTTTGGTTTGTATTTGCCATTGTTACTTTTTGTACATTACTTATTGCAAGTGATGGTCCTGATGGACGCTGTAAGCTGTTTTCTTTCTTTTCTGACAGGCCTTCGCTGCAACAGATTTCACTTTGTTTTAAATATTAGCATGAGAGTTGTGTCAAGTCCAAACATTATGTTCGATTGTTTTCATTCCAAGTACTTTTATATGTGTTTCTGCCTTTCTTTCTGCTTTTGGTTTTGCTCTTCTGAGGGCAACGCTGTCAACTTTGTTATGGGGTCAGGGAACCCAGCCAGGTACTGGTTTGTACATTTTGTTCTCGACCCTTGGTTTCCTTTGTGCAGCAAACTCAAACTCAACACCGTGAGTAGAATGCCTTCGTAGACGCGATTGAGCGTGTGTGCCGTCGTCTTAGCATTAAGGAATTCCACGCAGAGCCTCCGCTTCTTCCCGCGCTGTACAAGCAACCCCCTCGCTCTGTACGTGCCATCGAGCACGCAGCACAGCAAAAGGCTGTAGGGCCTGAAGAGCATGTCGCTCGGCCCTTCATGGAGTGAATCTGAGACTGGTACGAAGAATGAGGACCACCTCTTTTCTGCTGTTGACGTGGATGCTCCGAATGATTCTCGCGCCATGCGGGTATTCATAGTCTTGTTCGCGGAAAAATTCCTTCAGTTGCAACACGGCGCTGTGTTCGCTCCCATTCTTCGTCTCACACTGCGTGTGTCGTGCGCCCACCAAAACTTCTCAACGCTCCTCCCTTCGATTCTATTGTATCCAACCTTGAAGAACGAACTGCGCTCAGTAAGAGGACTCCTGAGGACAGAACAAATCGTTGAGGCCACCGAGCTGGGCTTAACGCGGACTTCAAGCACACGTGTTTCCCTGGCGGCGTCCTTCGCGCCGCTCTCGTAAGCTGATCCCAGAGAAGGGGAGAGGAGGCGGCGGCCGCCGCCCGCGGTCACTTTCCCGCCGGCCGTCGAGATGCAGAGGAGCAGCGCCGTCATCGTCGCCCTGTGCGCCGCCGTGTGCCACGGCTACGTAGCCGTCGCGCCCGCCACCATGGACGGAGGTGAGGCTCGCCTTTTGCTCGCTCTGGCCGCACGACGCAGCCGAAACGTTCATCCAGCCTGCGTGCGTCTAGTTTCTCCTAACGAGAGGGAAAATTCTCACCAATGAATAAACAAAATAATAGTTTGGCATTTTTCAAGAAATCCACGAATTCCTGCATTTTTACGCATGTTAAGAACTCCTAGGTGGTCTAGGCTAATTCCGATTTGACCAATACGCCATTCGGACGTCGCTTCGAAGCATATCACCCCCGCTTCTTGCTAGGCTCACACACTTATTTCCGCTCTTTGTTCAAGCAATTGCCCCCACAATTCCGCCATTTCTGGTAAAAAAAATGGTTCCATTACATTCTTGTAATAGCGCCAATAAAAATAACTCTCCGGGGGCGACATAGCGGACGGCGTACTTGGGCAGGCGTCCTCATAGGCGGTGCTTCTGTTATGAACATTGCCATCGTGTCAGAATTTTTCTGAGTGGGCTCAACATGCAATCATGTCCGCCGCGGTGGCTCAGTGGTTGTGGTGCTCGGCGGCTGTTCCGAAAGATGCGAGTTCAATAGAGGCCGCAGCGGGCGAATTTCGATGGGGGCGAAATGCTAGACGCCCGTGTGCTGTCCGATGTCAGTGCACGTTAAATGACCCCAGCTGGTCGAAACTTCCGCAGCCCTTCACTACGGCGTCTCTCATAGCCTGAGTCGCTCTGGGACGTTAAACCCGATAAAGCAGCCAAGCCAGTCAACATGCGATCTTGAAATTGAGTTGTAAACCAGGCAAGGCTTGTGTTGGCCGAATACCGAGCTTACAAATTTCAAGAACTGAGGTGCGAGCCAGTTGGTTGATCCTGTTTGATGAACAGCGCAAGGGACGACTGATGCATAGACGCATGCATCGCCCCCGTTTTCAGTACCTTTATTTTAGCTAGACGCGACCGACTACTTCGAGACAGTGAACTAGTGGTTTAAAGTTTTGAGATTCGTAGACGGCTTTTTCGCGATGTTAGACATCAGCTTTCGGTGTTACGAGCATGATGTTTTAAAGACATCATGCTCGTAACGGCTATAAATGAGGTACTGATGCAGGATTCTTGTTGTACTTGAGTGCAATGTGAATCAACTAGCTCGGATCGAGATCATCTTGCAGGTCGTAGAGGAATGCGCACCATCCCTATATATAGCCTTTATAGAACACCAGAAAGCATTTGACTCACACTTCAGCAGGCATTGCGGATGCAGGGTGTAGAAAGCCTTATGAATTTTAATTTTTTATTAATGTATTAAAAGATTATATTCATGCATTTGTTTTAAACGCAATAAACATTTCACATAGCCTATCGCAGCAGTTTTCAATATCGGGGTGTAAAAAGGTTTCGTTACTTGTGACTTCGCTAGGCGGCGGCATAGCGATTTTTGTTAGAGAGTTGGCTTTCGACGACTACTTCTATCGCATTCGCCACCATTGTTTCATTAGCTCTTTTCATTCACAAGGGACTTTTTTACATATCTGACTGTTATCTATCGTCCGCCGAAGAACCGTATTTGCTATTTCATCGAGGAGCTGAGCAAGGCAAAATTTCCTCCCGGCCGTATTTGTATGATTGTGGCATGAATGTCGATCTTCTAAAAATTTAAAATTCGAACACTTCAACACTCTTGCCGATGCCGGCATGAACGCCGCAATCAACCTTCCTACGCGAGTTAAAATTTGAGGAAGTAACCCCATGCCTTACCACGTGAACGTTCGCCCTGATCACCATAAATCCAGTCGATTCTGTCGAACAAAAAGTGTCGCACCATTTCTTCGTTGGCTTTCGTGTATTTCCGGAAACTGGGATAAGGGCAGCGAAACATGGCAAAGTGTACACAATTTAAGTTGTTGACAGACACCGATTTGACTCTGAAATGTAAAACTACGACTGGACTCTGTACCTAACCCACACTTCCGATAGCTCTCTTTATGATTAATTCGCTAAAAACTTCACGCATTTGTTAGACTCATGTAAAAAAATTATAATAATAAAAGAAATAAAGGTTGATTGTCTTCGTTATCTCGGCCATTGCAGAGAGGGAAGTGGCTTGGGCTCGACGTAGGCGCTCGCTTAACACGTTCAGTTTGGCAGCGGAGCGCAGACGACAAGCACGACGCTAACCTACTGCTTTTCGCAGACGCTCTCTACCACTCCAGTGCCTACGAGGTCGACCGGGCTCTGTCAACGCTGGAGGATACGCACGTACTACACCGCAAGAACGCATTTCACCCAGCCGCTGGAAAAGAAAGGCCCGAGCACATCGCAGTAATCATCGACAATTGATAAGCCAACGCCCCTGCGGATCAATGGCTGCGGCTATCAGACAGCGTAGGATCGCCGCCATTGGCTGCCTTTATAAGCGGTCACCATCCCGCATTTCGTACCAGTTTGTCAGCGGCGCGCAGACGACAAGCACGACGCTAACCTACTGCTTTTTGCAGACGCTGTCTACCACTCCAGTGCCTACGAGGTCGACCGGGCTCTGTCAACGCTGGAGGATACGCACGTACTACACCGCAAGAACGCATTTCACCCAGCCGCTGGAAAAGAAAGGCCCGAGCACATCGAAGTAATCATCGACAATTGATAAGCCAACGCCACTGCGGATCAGTGGCTGCGGCTATCAGACAGCGTGGGATCGCCGCCATTGGCTGCCTTTATAAGCGGTCACCATCCCGCATTCCGTACCAGTTTGGCAGCGGCGCGCAGACGACAAGCACGACGCTAACCTACTGCTTTTTGCAGGTAAGCACATTGCTAATTTGAGGTACTTTAATTTGCTGCGCGCTGCTGCCAAACCTGGATGATCCTTTTCTGTTTCCAACTGTAGCAACATGTCAAAAGAATTTGCTAAGGTCATTGAGGATTTCAAGCGTAAGATTAGGGCGGAGCTTCGCAGCGTAAAAGAAAGCGTGAAGTTTGGTAGCGACACTTGCGATGAAACTCGTGCTATCGGCTCGGATGTCAAAGCCCTTCGCAAAGAGATAGGCGAGTTGATAAAGTGCAACGAAAGTTTGAGGAAAGAAAACCACAGGCTGACACTACGAATTGAAGAACTAGAGCAGTACGGCAGAATGAATAATCTGGAGATAAAGGGTGTCACATCTCAGGAGGAACCTGTCGATGTAGTAACAAAAATTTCTGAAATCATAGATGAACCAGTCACCACTTCTGATATTGACACATGCCACAGCTTTCCCACAAGGAAACCGGATGAATTCAACATTGTTGTCCGTTTTGTAAGGCGAGATAAACTACATGCTTTTCGCGCAAAGGCTAGGAAACAGACGATTACGAACAAGGACCTTGGCTACTCGGAAGGAGGATCCCTCTATGGCAATGAGCACCTCACCCCGGCTAACAAACAGTTGCTAGGAGCAGCAAAAGCGCGCAAGAAGGAAGTGTCCTGGAAATTTGTTTGGACAAACAGGGAAAGATTCTTGCGCGGAAAGATGAAACAAGTGACGTCATCAGGATAGCAGAGCGGGCAGATCTTGATAACATGACACGCTAGTGCTTTTTTCCATTCTACTATGCTAACTGGTTCGGAACCTCCATGGCTTACCAATATCCATATCTTCTTTATGACTCTTTGTCATTCAAAGACAAATTTCATTTGCAAAGACAAGCGTTTTTTGCCCTGCACTTTAATATCCGGAGTATGAACAATAAGAAAGACAGCCTTAATATGATCCTGAAATCTTTGGGTGTGCAATTTAATGTGATCTTGTTCACAGAAACTTGGTTACGATCCCATGAGGATCATGTTAGCATAAATAATTATCATTATAATGGCCTAATACGTCAGCAAGGAAGAGGTGGAGGCGTTGCAATTTATGTGAGGAATGGCTATCCGTACTCTCTGTTGGACGAATTCTCTGTTATTGATCCCAGTGTTGAATGCTTGGCTCTGTCGGTTACAAACATTGTTGCAGCTGTAATATATAGAGCTCCTACTGGAAACAAATCACACTTTTTTCACTTTATTCAAAATTTTCTTCAGTACCTGATCTGCACTAAGCTCCCATTTGTACTTATGGGTGACATAAATATTAACCTACTGCACGAAGATGCCAACTCTACAGAATTTAATAGCATCGTTTCTTCCTATGCCTGTACAAACAATATAACTCTTCCCACAAGAGTGACTTCAGATACTGCTACTCTGTTGGATGTCTGCATCACTAATGTGATGTCTTCTGATAATGATTTTGGACTACTTGCATCAGATATTAGCGACCACCTGCCAATTTTATGCAGCCTTCCGATTGCTGGTAGAAAAATTGCAGATAAAGATGCTGTTGTAAGATGTAGAGACAAACGAGACTTTCCTTAATATATTTAGGCATCAATTGAAAGCACATGTTGGGATAGTGTATACGCCTTAACAGATGTAAATGAGGCATATTCTGAATTTTTTTCTAAATTTTACCATTGTTACGACAAGGCCTTCCCTGTTGTAGTGAAGAAAGTGAGAAACAATAAATTTCGTAAGCCTTGGATGACCAAACACTTGTATAAGAGAATAGCAAAGAAAAATTATATGTTTCATAAGTTTCTTCAAACACGTGAGGCTAACGATTACGTCCACTATAAAAAATATAGAAACAAACTTAATAAAGACATTAAGGCTTCCAAAATGAATTATAACATTGAACAATTCTCAAAGATTCAAAATGACTCTAGGAAACTATGGCTAGCGGTCGCTAATATATGCCATAAGAAACAACCTAAGAACATAATCGAAATTACGACACCCAATGGTAAGCTTCTTGACACTGAACTACCTAATGTAATGAATGAATATTTTGTGGCAGCTGGTAACGTAACTACAGGCTCATCACCACCTGCGTCTAACTATAACAACCTGATTACTCCTTTGACTAATTCTATAGTGTTCGAACAGGCTACTTCCCATGAGGTAGCGATGTTAATTATGAACATAAGAGATAATGTGGCTGCAGGACACGATGACATAAGGGCACTTCCACTCAAGTACGTGTCAGTATTTATGTGACATTATGAGTCATATCGTTAATCTTATGTTAACGGCTGGCGTATTTCCAGATGCGCTAAAAACTGCACGAGTCACTCCGGTATTCAAAGGGGGCGATAAAACTGAAATGTCTAATTATCGACCTATTTCTGTCCTGTCAGTATTTTCTAAAGTTTTTGAAGGTGTCATTAATAACAGGCTGATGGGCTTCTTTCATAAATATAACATTATCGACAGTTCGCAATACGGTTTTATGAAGAACAAATCCACAGAACAAGCTTTATTAACTGTGAAGGAGAAAATTATTGAAAATATCGAACATCGAAAATACACGCTTGGTCTCTTTCTGGATTTTCGTAAGGCATTCGACTGTGTGCAGCATAAACTCTTATTGCGGAAACTAGGAACTAATGGCATTCGTGCTACTGCGTTAGATTTGCTAAATAATTACTTATGTAATAGATCTCAGTATGTGCAGGTAAATAATGTATCTTCCAATCACTGTGCTATTGGACAGGGAGTGCCACAGGGGTCAATATTAGTACCGCTCCTGTTTATCACCTATATTAATGACTTCTCCAATATACCAGGGTCACGTCATTTAATTATGTATGCGGATGACACTATTTCCTTTTCTGCAACTTCTATGTCGGAGTTAGAAACAAGTGTAAATTCTTATCTAAACAAACTTCATTTGTGGCTGCAAAATAACAATCTAAGTTTAAACCTGACAAAAACCAACTACATTATTTTTAGACCTATTAATGCACTCATATCGCAACCTAACAATATACAATATGCAAACACTACAATAAGTCGGGTTACTAATCAAAAATTTCTTGGAGTTTGGTTTAATGAAACCCTATCCTGGAATGTACATGTTTCAAAGCTAACTACAGAATTAAGTAAAGCTGTTGGATGCCTGTATAAAATTGCACCTCTAATACCTGTTTGGCTTAAGCTAGCAATATATTATGCCTTTTTCTATTCCAGGCTATCGTACTGTATTTTAGTCAGGGGAACCACGACAGCTGTTAACATTGAAAAACTTCACACACTCCAAAAAAGAGCCTTGCGGGCATTAGAAGGATTTTATGGCTTACCGTTAAATTTGCCAACTGCTCCACTCTTTAGAAAATACAGTCTACTAAACACAAAGCAGATTTATAACTTTCGCCTGCTGCAACATATACACAAAAATATATTATATGATTCCACCAATGACACCCCGACAATGAGGTACCCCTTCCGCAAAATAATGATAGTAGTACCAAGAATCCATACAAACTATGGCAAACAAAGTTTTAATTATCAGGTACCAACTATTCTCAATGTGTTTAGCGTTAAAACGGAATTTACCATCTCTCTAAATAGTTTTAAGAAAAAAATCAAGAAGCTTTTGTTAGAAACTGACCCTCTACTAACATGAAAATTTTTTAAGGTCGTCTCGTTTTTGGCGTACATTTTGTTCTTCTTACTGCATATCATGTTACTTTATTAAATTACTACGCTTTTAGTCTTTGGTAAATATTTTTTGTTTACATGGTTTATGTTTTCCATGTTATGTTTTCCATGTTACATATTATGATTCATGCTTCTATGTGCTGCGCACCGCTGCCCCTGCTTCAGGTGCCGGGACCTCGTCAGGCCAATCGGCCTTTTGCCCCGGCTCCCTCTTTCTGTAGAAAGAAAGGAAATAAATTTCAATTTCAATTGCTCAATTGAATTGAATTGAATGTTGAATTGAGGGCATGTACAGGCCTGCCCGCAACAGGACAAACTGATTACTTCGGTCATAAGAGCGTAATATTTCCAGGCAAGTTTTGGCAAAAAAATCCAGCAGGGTCCTGGCTCTGCACCTCGGTCTTTGAGGCGTCATACGTGACCTGTGCTGATGATTTTTCGGCTGCTTGTCAGGCCACGCACTCCACGGCCTACCCACTCACTTCTTTGCTTGAATCAGCGCATATTGCAACCGCGCAAAACGACGCAGGACGAAGAGAGGAAAGCACAGGACAAGACGCGGAACATCAACTGTTCCGTGTTGTACTGTGTTGAAGTTCCGCGTCTTGTCCTGTGCTTTCCTCTCTTCGTCCTGCGTCATTTTGCGCGGTTGCAGTATGCACTCCATTGTCAACCACCAACTAGCCCGCCTTCGCTTGTTACTTGAATCAGCGTTAGCACTACTGGTCGCGTTTGAGCCTGCGATTTATTCCGCGGATAGGATCCAAGATGGCGGTCTCCACAGGAACTCTCTACTTCTCCACTGTACTCTACTTCTCGTGTCTCAGAGTTAGAAAGCAAATCGCCACCGAGGTGGGTACATAATGGAATGAAACAGTAAAAGGCGGTATCGTGACGCCCCAGCACAACCCGAAAATAGGCAATGCTGGTCCGGTATATACGCATATCCCTATTAGGCAGGCATCCAATCCGGGCTACTTAGTTTTGATATCTGTGTAAAATTTGTGTACCAACCGTCTGTCGCAGATTGTTCGGGGCGGCGGCATACGATTACAGCATAAACATACTAATTAAGTTATAGTCTAGCTCGCGGCAGGGATTCGAACCGGTGACTTATGTTGGTTTGTTAACGCTCTATATTCGATCGCTGCGTCACTGCCGGCTAATTTTTGCCACTCTGCGCTGAGGACGATCTACATAGCATTCTGTCCGGCTTTAGCTTGCGAAAGTCGCTCGGGTGCGATGGTATATGAGTTGACACACTAATCAGAAAGTTTAATCCCATCATACATTTTTTGCTCGCGATTATTACTACCGTAGTTTCAACCCAAAGAGTACTTGAGGGCTTGAAGAAGGCGCTGGTGTAACAAATAAAGTTGGAAATAATCGTGGTATTTCCATAATGCCACGCACTCTGCTTGATATCGAAAAACTGATTTCCATGCCGATGATCCGTTTTCTTGAATCTCATTAAGTGCTCTTTAGTTTCATTGAATAAGCTTGATGCTAAGTGATCTTTTCAACAGTTGTATTGAATAAAATGAATTTGCTTGTCTGTTATTTCTGGATGTGTCCAAGGCATTTGATTTTGTTAATCACGATGTATTGTCAGAAAAACTCCATAATTACAGGTTTAGAGGACCTTTTCTATCTCTTCTTGTTAAATCTCAGCCCAATCGTTCAGAGCTTATTGTACAAGGTAAGCTGGGAAGTGGTCTAGAACAGATAAAATCCGGTCTTCCTCAAGGATCTATACTTCCACCAATTTCGTTCAATCTATATGTCAACGATTAAAGTTCTTCCTGGCAACTGTGCTGTGTTTTCCAATGCACTGATGATAAGCTCCTAGTTTCTACACACCCAGGCTATAAGACAGCGTGGTGGTGGTGAAAACGTTTATTTTGTGAAAGAGTTTGGGAGCCACAGAGTGACCCTGCTACATGGTCGGCGTCCCTAGTCCGGGTCATCGCATGACGAGGCCCCGTCTCTCGCCCGTTTCACCAGAGCCCTTTGGGACTCAAGCGAGGAGCAGTTGAGGAGGGCAGTCTCCCATGCCTCTCTGGAAGGGTTAGGGGAAGGGGGCAGGTGGGGATTTTGAGTGCATGCCCACACCATGTGGAAGATATCACAGGTCTCCCCACAGTGTGGGCATCGCCCATCCGTGTTAGGATCGTAATGTTTTATGATTTCAGGACAGAGTAGAGTACTTGCCTGCAGGCGCCTTAAAGTTCGCTCCTCCGTCTTACTCAGCCCCTTTGCAGGGGCCGGGAAAAGGCGGTGGTTGTCGCTATAATGCGTTATTTCCCTGAATCGCAGCAGCTGCTGGTTGGTCTCCGAGCCAGAAGAGCTGGGATGAGGAGCCCGGTGAGTAAGCGCTCGGGCAGCCGCGTCAGTGGCCTCATTTCCTCGTAAGCCCTGGTGGCCTGGAGCCCAAGTGATTCTTTTGGGTGTTGATTCAGTGGCAGTCCGTCTTAGAATACAAGCAGCTAAGGGGGAGATCTCCCCTACCAAGTAATGACCACTAGCTTTTCGGTATTGTGAAACTCAAGAGAGTAGGCGAACAGGTAGGGCGCATGATCCGCCGCGTTTCCAACAAGCGGGGCGGTCTGCGGGGCAGGGACGCGCTTCGGCTCGTCTGTGCCTTCGTGACTAGCCGGATCCTATACGCCGTGCCATATTTCCGCACTACTAAGCAAGATGAGGCGCGAATAGACGCCATCATCCGCAAGGCAACTAAGCGAGCCCTGGATCTCCCGGTGGCTACCTCTTTAGTTCAGTTCAGTTTATTTCCTCAAAGACCCCTATTCAGGGGTATAACATAAGGGGTGGGGCTACGGATATAACATGAGGTTTTGTTTAATCTAACATCTGCTGCGTTAACTCTTGGTGGAATCTTGATGACCAGGTAATGGATGCGACTTGGTGGGAAAGGCCGTTCCGGTCGGATGCTGCTCGGGCAAAAAACGAGGCCGAGAATGCAGTGGTACGGGAGCGTGGACAAACAACTTGAAGTGGATGACCAGTGCGCTGGGATATGTGCATGTGGCGTACGATGTAGGGTGCTTCGTGCAATGAACTGTTGAAGAATTTGTGAAAAAGGCAGAGACTAGCAATGCGCCGGCGATGGGAAAGAAGTGACAAGTTAATTTCAGCTTTTATAGACGATACACTGATGTAGTACGAGTATGCGGAATGAATGAATCTAAGAGCGCGATTTTGAACTTGTTCGAGGTTAGTCTTCAGATAGTTTTTATGGGGATCCCAGATGGCTGATGCGTATTCAATTTTAGGTCTTATCAGTGACTTATATGCTAGTAATTTTAAGTCTTTTGGTGCATGGCATATGTGGCGTTTGAGGAAACCTAGTTTTTTGGTGGCCGATGAAATGATGTTCACAATGTGCGCATTCCAGGATAGGTTAGTTGATAGTGTGATGACTAGGTACTTAAATGTTTGCACCGATTTTATTCGTAGGTTTTTTATTGTGTAAGCAGAACGAAAAGGTCTAAGGCTTCGGGTGAATGACATGAGCTCACATTTGTTAGGGTTAAGAGTCATTAACCACTGGTCGCACCATTCTTGTACACTGTTAAGGTCAGTCTGTTGAGCGTTTTTTTCTGAGATGTTAGTTACTGTACGGTAAATAACGCAGTCATCAGCAAATAAGCGGATTGAGGAAGATACATGCAAGGGTAAATCGTAAATGCATATTAAGAAAAGAAGAGGACCAAGGACGGACCCTTGTGGGACGCCTGAGGTTACGGGTAGGGTTCTAGGCGACCGGCTGTTTATGAGCAAAGATTGAGTACGATTAGTAAGAAACTGTTCTAACCATCTTAAGACATGTGGGTGTAAATTTAAGAGGGAAAGTATTAGCAGCAAGCGTCGGTGGGATACTTTAACGAATGCTTTAGCGTAATCTAAAAATAGTGGCAGTTTGGATGTTACATTCAAGATTTGCATGCAGGTCATGTAGAAAAAGTGCCAACTGTGTTTCACATGAAAATCCTTTCCTAAATCCATGTTGTGAAGAGGGAAAGAAGTTGCTAGTATCTAAGAAGTTCATGATTTGCGAGTATATGACATGTTCCAAGTTCTTGCATGGCACGCTGGTTAGTGAGATGGGACGATAATTCAAAGAGGAATTTTTATTACCTGATTTGTAGACGGGAACGACCTTTCCCGCCTTCCAGTCGTGAGGCAAAATACCTGTAGACAATGACTGCGAAAATATCAGGCACAAAAATTTTGCGGAGGTATGTTTGGTATTCTTTAACACTTTCGAGTTGATTTCGTCGATGCCGGCTGATGATGAGAGTTTAATATTTTGAATTTGGGAAGCGACATCATCAACACAGAACGTTGTGGCCGGCATGTTATTCGTTATATTTCTGGGAAGGGTACACGCGGAAAGTAGGCCGGTATCCTTGGTAAATACAGATGAAAATGCGGGATTAAACATGTCTGCACTGTCAGCGTCTGCGATTATTTCATCACATTCGTTAGTGAGAATTACTTCACGGGGCTGTTTGGGGTTTATTATTTTCCAAAATTTTTCTGGGCTGTGACGTAGGATGTTAGGCAAATCATTTCGGAAAAAAGAGTGCTTTGCGTCGCGGATAGCTGCTAGATAATCTTTTTCGGCTGCGTAGTATTTATTCCATGCTGAAGTGCTCGGTCTATGTTCGGCTGCGCGGAAAAGTTTTTGTTTCATATTTTCTATTCGTTTTATGGACCTTGGGAACCATGGTTTGTGGCGATTTTCATGAAAAGTGGTTTTCGAAATGAATTTGTTTGTTAGTTCGTGTAGCTGAGTTTTAAATATAATCCAGTTGTCTTCAGGAGATCTGTTATGAAATAAGAAAAAAAAATGATGCTGAAAATGATGAAAAAAAAATGAAATGATGCTTGAAAAGATGGAAGGAAGGCAGTTAGTTCATTATTTATTGCCTCATAGTTCCCTTTATCGTACAGGGCGGTAGTTTTTCTGTGAGTGACACGTGGTGTTGGAGCAAAGGAAAATGTGGCATGGATTACCTTGTGATCACTGATATCTGGTAGGAAAGAAATAGACGTTAGACTTTCCGGATGGTTTGTTAGTATCAGGTCTAGAATAGTGGCGGAGTTTTCTGCTACACGTGTCGGCTTCGTAATGAGTTGCGTAAGGTTAGAATTAAGACATACGTCAAGAAAATCATTTTATTGCCGTACCCGTTTGGGTACGGCAATCAATATTTGTTAATGTCACCGAATAATCGAATATGTGCATTAGGGTGTGATGTAGCAACGTCACACAGAACTTTATTTAATTTTGTGCAGAAATCATGATTACTGTTTGGAGGGCAGTAGCAGACGCCCAGCAATACTGTTTGGGGCAAGGCTCGAATGAGAAGCCAAAGAATTTCCAGATCTGAGGCAAGGTTGATTGGCGTACATGACAACTGCTGGCTTGCTGCTATTAAAATCCCCCCACCTCGTGCTTCTTTACGATTTTTTGCGATAAATGTCAAAACCGGGAAAGTCTGTCTGTATTTCATGGTCGCGAACATCGTTGGTCAACCAGATTTCTGTTAGGATGAGCAGGCTACTGTCAGATGATGACATGAGGTTCAATACGGCATCGCGTTTCGGAAGAAAGCTACGAATGTTGGTAAAGATAACGGAAAATGAAAGCTTGTGCTGAGGCGTAGGATGGGAACAGATTCTTACCCTGGTATCGCGAGATGATAGCTATGAGATTTCTTTGACTGTTTCTGAGGATACATCGTAGTAATACCGCTTCGGGCGAATGAAAAGGGTTTTGAAGGGAAGGGAGAAAGCTACTTTTTTTCTCTTTTGCAAACGCAACAAGGTGTTTGCGAGCAGTTCTCACAAGCCGTGAAAATTCTTCGCCGATACTCAAATCAAATCTTTATGTCAGCATAGCAAAAATGATGAGGGTCGTGGACAAAAAGCCTCTTTATTGGCTTGACTAGGCCCACGGCCCTTTTCTACATGGCATCATGGCATACAGCAAGAGAAAATTGTTCTAAGTTAATTGTACACAGCTCTCAGGGGGGAAAAAAAGGAAGACAAATGAAAGTTAACAGAAAGTAAGCGACTAGGTAAAATTATTAGGAAAATAAATACAGGCATGTATGAAACAAATCTACTATGAAGGCAGTTCTAATATCGATACCCTTCAACTTGCGTCCAATAGCCAAGATGAGCTTTTTAGTTTTGTGGTATGTGAGCTTTACAATGATTGGACGGTCTGTGCTGTCAGAATGGCGGCCGATGCGATGAGCACGTTTGATTTCTTTTGTGTCTAAATTTATGTATAAAAGGGCATGCATTGATCAATTATTAGTTGTTCCGATTGCGCAGAGGTTTCAGATGGGTTTGTGTCGCGTATGCCGTAAAAATATCAGGTTGTTTCGTCGGGATCGGTTTTCTAACTCATCAATGTGGTTTTCTAAACTGCATATGAGCTGGTTAGTTTGGACTGTTTCACCTTTGACGCTGTCAATTTCTGTTTGCAGAGCCAATAGGTTTTCGTGCCGACTCTCTACTTGAGCCATCCTTTGGCTCAGATCAAGTATTTCATTGTCTGTAGCTAGGAGTTGGTGCTTGAAATCTTGTATTTCCGCGATTAGAGTGACCTGACCGGCATTTAATTTCTGTAGTTCACTTAGTACGGCGGCATTATCGTTTTGGCCGTGGTTGGTTTCAATGTCCCCCGACACCAACAGCAATTAACGAATCTCGGATACGCATTCAGTTAGAATGGCAAGACACATCTGAGGGCTCGGTAGCTGTATCAAAGCGTAATTGCTAGATTTTTTAGAAAGGGATTCCGTTTTACTATTCTGCATGGCGAAAACTGTAGGGTTAGCTGGCAGTGCACTGCTGGTGCTTGCGCACGTGTTGCAGCGGCGATGACAGTCATGATGCCGATGTCGAGTTCGCTTTTTTTCCATCCATCAGCAGCATATAAAAGGACAGCGACCTCCAGCAACACTGGAGGTCGCTGCCCTTTTATATGCTGCTGATGGATTGCTGTCCCTGTGGGCTCGGTGGCTGTGCCGACGCCTGGGAACTCGACCGACACTGGGCGGCCCAAGAGACAGAGACAGCAATCCAACAGCAGCATATGAAAGGACAGCGACCTCCAGTGTTGCTGGAGGTCGCTGTCCTTTTACATGCTGCTGATGGATTGCTGTCCCTGTCGCTTGGGCCGCCCAATGTCGGTCGAGTTCCCAGGCGTCCACTGCTGGTGCTTGCGCACGTGTTGCAGCGGCGATGACAGTCATGATGCCGGTGTCCAGTTCGCTTTTTTTCCACTCTGGCGCATGCCTCGATGGCACACACCAGTGCGAAGTAGAGCGGGCAACATGCAAGTGACTGCGGCGATGAGCACCTGCATGGCGAACACCATAGGGTTAGCTGGCAGTGTTGTGGCACAGCCACCGAGCCCACCTCCCATGCCAAACTCAAGGCATCGGGGGTGCTAAACTCCTACCAGGGAGGCCCACCTCGGGAACCAATACACGTAGCTCATGCAGACGGCCCCTGCGCGCCGCCTGCTAAATTGCTTGCGCATCCAACACGGCCGCACTCCAGAGGAGGCGGAGCGTATCCCAGTACTGTGGCGCCATATGCTCTGGGCCTCCCCGCTCCCCCGTAACATGGACACCGACATGCACGAAAACAGACGACAAGCGCGGGCTCGGGCTCTTGAGAGACAACACGACTCCCGACCCGGTGTATATTATGTAGACGTAGCAGGGCCATCACCCACGGGATTTTACACGGCCGCGGTCTTTCACCAGGAAATGCACGTTGATGGACTCTCCTTTCGAGCCCCAAATTCAATGCGAGCCGTGGAATTAGCGGTAGCGCTTTCTGCCGCCCAGACAAAATCGGGAATCATTATCACGGACTCCCGAAAAGCATGTGAAAAAAGACAGCGTAAGCCGCCGCGGTGGCACAGTGGTTGTGGTGCTCGTCTGCTTACCCGAAAGACACGGGTTCGAGTCCGACCGCGGCGGTAGAATTTCGATGGAAGAAAAATTCTAGAGGCTCGTGTACTGTGCGATGTCAGTGCAAGTTAAAGAACTTCAGTTGGTCGAATTTTCCGGAGCCCTTCACTACGGCGCGACCGTAGCCGTTTCCGCTCGGTGCAAGCTGTCAATGCTCAGTCGTGTTAGTATTCTAGGAGCGTATGTTGTTCGGCTAGTCGGTCAATCATGGTAAATAAAAGGGGCACTGCGGACAAAACGACACCGGCAACAAGGTGTGTGATGTGACAGTTTGAAGTTATAAAAGGAGTGTCGTTTTTCAAATCATGTGAGTCGCGAGTCTCCGCTTGTTTTGGTACCTTCTTGTCTTTTTGTGCGCAGTACCCCCTTTTATTCACCGTGTTAGTATTCCCATGACCGATCCAAGTTTTGGATCTAGGGCTAAGCATAATAAGATATTTTGTTGGTGGCATTGAGGGACTGGTGTACGAGCTTCCACTATCGTGTGAATTTATGTTTGCGAGACAAAATGTACGGGGCCTGAATGAAGTATTAAGAGAATATAGAAACGTTATAGCCGATTCTAAGGACCGCAACTTGCTACTTCACTGCCTGGAATGCACAAACAAAAAACAAAAAACGTGAGAGATCAGTGCGGCGAACCGCATTTGGGAAATGCGAAAACATTGACGCCTGTTCCTCGCCGCTCCTCCCGCGAGTCAGGCGACGGGGGTTCTCCTTGCGTCCGTTGTGAGCACGTTTCAGACGCCTTGCTTCGGCGTGTATCCGGAGGCGAGCGTTCTGTGACCGGAGTTCCTTTCGCTAGTGCTGCGAACCATGTTTCAAACGATTAGCTTCGGTATTGCGTTCCCAACGTTCCTTCACGTTTTCCCGTTTTGCGGAGGTTTTGGTGGTTTTTGGAGGCGCGCTGTCTGACGACGTAGACGCCACGTCCCTGACCGTACTCGAGTCAAAGCGCACGCAATGACACAGCGAGATGCCGCACCATTCGACTCATACGAAAGGAACGTGCGCACTCTACGGCGGAAAGGCAACGACTGCTGCTTGCCGGAAGAGCCCGAAGCGGAGGCTACTGGCACGAACTTTCTACGAGGTTCTACCGGCTCGAACACATGAACAGGGACGTCAACAATGCGAAGAAGGAAAGTCACAGTTTCGAAGCGTCGATCCACATTGCCAGCTACTTGGTGTCTCAGTCCACCGCCACTTTCACCGGACGCTGCGATGAGCTGTTGCACGCCGCTGGTCCTGTGCACGTTGTCGTCACTTGCTGCGACCCGCCGGTGACCGTCGAGTTCTCGACGCGCTGCTTTCCTCGACCGGATGCAGTCCCGCGTCGCTGGACTACTGCCGTAGTCTTTGCGTCCTTGCCGCCATCTCTCCGCAGGTCCTTTCTCGAACGCTGCTGTTACCTGACCGTCTCCTTTCTCCCTGCCTTCAATCTTCTTCATGCGCCAACTTCCGATGGCCGCAGGATCCTGTCGACTGCGCCAGTAAATTTCAGGTTCTCTTTCCTTGCACCAGAGGTGCCCCGCCAGAGACGGTTGGTTTCACTCGAAGACTGAAGCTCTTCGCACCAGGGGTGCCCCGTCAGAGACGGTCTTGCGATGATGAGACGCAGGGATGAAGGGAAACTTGAAGTTTACGTATGTACAGATATTTACATTGCATACAAGTTCAGACACTAGAGACAAATTAAACAGCAAAGGACAAACAACAAAAAGGTGGAACTGGCTAATACTAGGGGAGGCCCCTACTCGGCATAGCCGAAGATGCATAGCATCTCACCTTAGCCCAGAACCCTTATTCCGGCTCCTGGGCCCGGTTTTAAAGACCTAAAGGCCCGGCCCACATTTGGTGGCTTCCAATCATGTTACAATGTTCACATGACTGGTTTATCGAGAGCCCGGCCAGCCCTCCAGCTTCCGTAGGGCAAAACGCCCTTTCCACAAACACAAACGCACGGTCGTGCCAGCACGTGCGGAGTAGAACATTCTCTCCGCCACAAAATAAAATAAAATAAACAAAAATATACATTCGCGCCAGCACGTGCGTGAATGGGTACCGCGGGGCGGGGGGCACACCCGTACTTCCCGGCGATTTCGCGAAGGGCCGCGTTCCGGAAAAGGAGACGCTTCACTTTGAGAGAGAATTACTGGTCCCGAAGGCCCCGCGTACACTACCGATCGCTTATGGAGCTTAACCAATTACAACTGAGCACCGGGTCTCCTACTAGGAAGAGGATAAGGTTTTTGTAACTGTAAGTTCTGCTGTCCGATTAACATGTGAGGCAGGTTTATTAACGGCGACCAAAACAGACTTGCGGCATTTCAGTCGGCGCACTTATAGTTGTCTTCCGTCCATCAAACCCATGCAAACTTTGATGCCCAAGTAAAGAGGTTAACTACTGCAGGGTACCCTTTGAAGTTGCTATTGAACGTAGCTGAGTCATGCTCGAGCCCGAAAAAGCGCCGCTGGGAAATCGCCAAAGTGAAAGCAGATCTCAAAGATCCCAGTAGCTACTGAAAGGCCAAGTATGCTCCGCCCAAGCATCCAGACTTGGCCAGAAACAAAAAAAAAACGTGGAAACCAAGCGTGCAAGTATTCCGTACACTGCGGGGGTGAGCGAGGCCCTTGCACGCATTTTAGGAGGATATGACGTTCACATGCTCACTAGCCTTCGAGAAAGTTGAAACAGCAGCTGGTCCGAGTTAAAGAGCGCCTAGAACTCTCAAGATACCCTGGTGTGGTGTACAGGATACCATGTCAAGGCTGTGACGCTTCCTACATTGGCGAAACTGGATAAATCAGACAAGGGCTCAAAGAGCATGAGAATTACGTCATGAACGGCCGCTCTGCATCTAATGCTTTGGCGGAACACAACGCATCAACCGGGAACCCCATTGATTGGGACGAAGCATCTATTGCCACAGAGAATAAATTATCATCGCGCCTCCTTTTGGAATCATTCCATATACATAGCACAAAGCATGCTCTTAACAGAACACGTGGTAATCTGACAGACATCTACAATCGCTCACTGCGAAATTTTAACCGTATATAAGCTACTGTCATTCCATGCCAGGTTCTATGTGATCAAGGGGACTCGTACGGGCCGCGAAACATCGTGTTTCCTTTTGAAGAATTTGTTGGCGAGTGTATGCTTGTTATTTCCACTATGTTCTCTCCTCGCCAGACGGTATTCCGTCAAACTCTGGACTACACTGCGAGCGAAGCTGGCGTGAGGTAGCTTTTCTTCGCTACAAACAAACTTGGTGGGATGTGCAAGCGAATGAAAAACGGAAGGAAAAAAGCATCGGAAAAATTGGCTGTGGCTGTGGTTAAGCCTGGATATACAAGCGAAAAGGTTCAGTACGCTTGATTTGACGTTGACGTCATGGCTGTCGCAGTTCGCGCACAATGCTCTGGGTACAGTGAACTAGAATATTTTCTAATATTCTAGTTCACTGTACTCTGGGAGCACCACGATAACGGCGGAGGCGTTCGGCCGTCCACACACTGCTTGGACGGAGGCGGAGGAGGAGACGCGCGTGTAGTGAATACGGTGCTGTCTTAGGAGGCTCCTTTAGAGACATGTACTGTGGTGTCCATTTCTTTCGAGTGCACACCAAGATATGAGAGACAGGCATATCCTTTCCTTTATCCATTTACCTTTATCCTTTACCCATTTTCTCTGGAACAGTTTCGCAATGAAATATCTCAAATCAGGTGGGAACAAGTCTACAACGAATCGCACCCGGACACTGCTTACGACACTTTTCTGTCATTATTTAAGTCAGCTTATAACAAAACTTTTTCCCGCAAAGCAACAAACAATAAAAAGGCTCGTAAACCACGGATAACGAACCATTCTTTAAAACTAATTAAACAAAAGGACGCTCTTTTCAAACGCTTTATTGAAACAAAGGATCCTGAAGACATGCGTGCTTTTAAGGCTTTCAGAAACAAAGTGACAAATTTTTTAAGACAAAGCAAAAGAAACTACCTTCACAACCTTTTTAACACGGCAGTTATGAAACGCAGTGACGTTGCATGGCGAAGACTTAACACGGTTCTGGTCGAGACGGCCGAAATTCACAGAGCCTAGAAGGGTTGGTGTTAAATGGAACACCATCATCGGGATCATCACTGGCTAACGCATTCAACGAATTCTTCACCACCCTGGTAACTGATTCCACGATTCACGGAGCGTAAAAAACATTGAATATTCCTCCCGTGACAGCGCGTTTTTAAAACCAACTAACTCTGAAGAAATTTGCGACACGTTTCTCACCTTCAACAACAGCAAATCATGCGACTCGGATGACTTACAGATACGCCCCGTCAAATACGTCATAGACATTATCAGTCCCATCCTTGAGCACGTGTACAACCTTTCCTTCGCACATGGCATATTCCCTAAAGGTATGCAGACAGCAAAAGTGAGCGTTCTGTTCAAAGGCGGCGATAAACATAGCCTAACCAATTACAGACCGATTTCTATTCTTCCAGTTTTTTCAAAGGGATTAGAAAAGTTAATTAACAACAGGATGACTGAATTTTGTGAAAAGCATAACATACTAGCTAAATCTCAGTTCGGATTTAGAAAGGGACTTTGAACTGAATTAGCACTTCTAACTCAAAAAGAACTCATTTTGCATGCAATAGAAAGCAAATTACTAACTCTAGGTGTATTTGTTGATTTCTCGAAGGCCTTTGATCGCCTAAATCATACTACATTACTAAAGAAACTTGAAATCTACGGATTTCGACGGGTATTCTTAAGTTTACTGAAAAGTTATCTCCAGTATCGCCAACAAAGAGTGCACATTAATACTCACACATCTGAAATTAGACAAATTAACAGCGTGGTGCCTCAAGGGAGTATCCTCGGCCCATTGCTGTTTAATATTTACATTAACGACATAACATCTATTCATGAATCAGCTACGTTTATTATTTACGCCGATGATACTACCATATTTTTTACTTCACCTACTTCGGTGGGCTTATTTGACCTTACATTGTTAAAATTGCACAAATGGAGTGCTGTAAACTCATTAACAGTCAACACTAATAAAACCAAAGCTATTCTCTTCAGGCCAAAAAATCAGCACGTGTCCGTTACTGGGAATCTAATGATGGGAACATCAGTCATTGACATCGTCCATTCCTTCAAAAGTCTTGGGGTCATATTCGAGGAGCATTTATCTTGGAATTCACATGTCGACATGGTGGCTAACAAAATTGCCAAAGTAGTTGGAGTACTAACCAAATTACGTTCCTTTTTACCGAGCAGAATAAAATTAGTTATATATAACTCACTCATCCTTTCGCACATTAGCTATTGTCATCTGATTTGGGGGACTACCACTGCCACTAACATGAACAAGCTATTGTTGCTCCAGAAAAAGTCAGTGCGCGTCATTTCGGACTCCTCATATGATGCTCATACAGAACCCCTCTTTGAAAATCTGAAAATCCGTCCAGTTCACTTCCTGTATAATGGCACATTACTCAACCGATACTTTAAAACAAGAAACCAAGGAAATAATTTTATTGCAACATTATCGAACCTCATGAGAAATGATAATGTTTGTGAAACCGTCACCATGAAATCTGGCACATTCCATCAGTGCGTACCAACTATGAAACTCAGTCGCTGCGCGTGAGATTGCCGTCCCTATTGAATATTCGCAATCCATAAAAAAAAAATTTTTTTACCTAAAAGCACACCTAGAAGAAAATCTACGTCTTTTCCTACACATTTTAAACTTTCATCAACGTGTCACTTTCTGTTGTTTTTCCTAACGTTCTTTTGCTCGCTTGGTTATCCTGTATTCACCAGTGCTTTCACGCTGTCGTCCTCTGTTTTGCTTAGGTATTATCCATGTGTCTGCCTTGGATCATTACCGAGAATGTTTTTACTAGTACATTTTGACTTGTTCGTCCTATTAATAACAGAATTGTTTATTTAGTTTTCAGTCATGACTTTTTTATGTTCTAAATTACAAATTTGCAACTGACAATGCCAAATATCATTTCTATATGTGTGTACGCACATGAATTGTTAAGGGGCACAGACCCCGTCAAGCTGTCTTCTTCAGCTTTTTGTCTGTGCTCCAGACCTCTGTAAAGATGTCGAATAAAAAAGATGAATGAATGAAAACCAATTTTCATTTCATTTCATTTTCCTTAAGGCCCATACGGTGCGCTTCGGGTATCCACCGAGATATGAGAGAGACAGGCGTCGTTTGCTTTCCTTAAAACCAATTTTCTTTTCATTTTCCTTCCCTTACGGTGCGGTTCGGGTGTTCACCGTGATACTAGTTTCCTGGTGCACTTTTTGTCTTCTATTTACGGCTTTTTTTGATATTTTGTTCCTTTAATTTCTTTTTTATTCTCGTTTCTGTGCTTATTTTTGCTCTTTTTTTAGTACCGAGTCGGCGGCCACCTGCGCTGCACGTGACGTCGCTCGGTTTCACGCATGCGCAGAAGTGGCAGATCTGGCCTCCGGCTCACGCGATGTTGACTAGCCTAGAGAAGCTTTTTAACTGCTGCTGTGGAGCACCACACCAACATCACAAGAGCAACAGCACAAGATCATGTGGCCAATACGATATCGGACAGGCAGGCCGGTGTATTATCGACCGTCTAGGCGAGCATGCGAAGGATACAGAAAACCAATCATGCAAAAACATTTTCACACATCGCACGTACTGTGAAGACAGCGAATAATTTCTTGCGAAGACCATCATCAACGGCAAATATACAGACCAGGCCTCGCGGTCCTTACCTGTGGCTAAAATGTGACACGGCTTTTCATTAGTTGTTTTTAATGTCTTTCTGAAGTGTGAACTGCTGGGCGAGTCGGTACATATTCAATTATTCTAGTGTACATGTTCGCCTGCCGCCTGAGCACGGTCATTCTTGTTTCTACTCTTTACCCGCATTACTTGTTGCCTTCTCTAGTAGCTGTGACGTTCTCAGGAGAGGTAGCATAAAATGAAGGGTTGTAATCGAAGGAGGACGATGCGAGGATGCTGCGAAAAAAAAAATATGTCGACAGGATGATAAGTTAATTAGAGCCAAAAATGTCGAAAAAAACGCTGAAACAGCGCGGACGTCGATAGAATGAGTGGAAGGCGAAACACCAGTGGACGGCAAAATAATTGAAAAATATGCAAAGGAGTGAAAATAAAGTTTAAAATGAATTGCATTTGATCTGTGATAATTAATCGAACAAAGAGTTTCTTTGCCATAGGATATATACTTAATTGATTATAACCACAAATCATTGAGCAGTTGGATAGGCTGGACAGGAAGATAGTAAGTGGACGGGAAAGCAACCACGGTGCATATTTTCAAAAACTAAAATGGTTTATTGAGTATAACAGAAGAAAACTCAAAGTAAATAAATGGAGCTTTAATTAAAGCGTACGATAACTGCGCTTATTCAGTAGTTAAAATAATTAACAAATAAAAATTGCTGACGATTATGTTATTTCCTATCGCCAAATTTAAGCGCAGCTCACCAGCTGTT
Source organism: Amblyomma mixtum (assembly GCF_055824585.1). Taxonomy (NCBI): domain Eukaryota; kingdom Metazoa; phylum Arthropoda; class Arachnida; order Ixodida; family Ixodidae; genus Amblyomma; species Amblyomma mixtum. The sequence continues at coordinate 5,479,725 of NC_143015.1, read as the reverse complement.
CCAGCTTTTCGATAGATTGAGGCAAAGAATGCGTGAAAGATATGTATGTACAATAACAGACAGCTCTTTATTTTTCAGACATATTCCTTGTTCAAGAAACACTCTAATAACAGTAAAGTTACACTTGAGAGAGATTACAATACAAAAGAATTATTGCCCTTAAAGTTCACTACCACAAAAGAGAGGCGAAAAAACAAAACACAATTTGTTCACTGAAGCATAAATGGAGGCTCGGGCGGTCAACGCCCTTCTTATATAGGCTCGCTCCACGTCTGTCTGTTCTTCGCGCCAAGGCACGCGAGCAAATACACACAGGGTCGGTTGTGCAGTCTCCTTCTCGCGCTCGGCGCGCGTACTCATTGGTCAAAGGCCAGGAGTGGCTTCGAGGAGCATATGAAACCTTCTGTTGTGGCGCCGCCGCCGTCGCGCGAGTGAAGAGGTGGAGAGCATCTCTTAGCACACGCAAGACTGCGCCCTCTCCGTCAACATCGCGTAGAAACAACTCTGACAGTCTAGAACAATCAGCAGCAATCCCCCCGCGCACCGCGTCGGCGAGCGGTGGGACGGGGGGCACTCACACACACAAGGCGAGTAGCTCTCCGGGGGTCCTTCTTCCCCGTTTTAGGACGCGCGCCAGCGAGAGCCTTCCGCGCGGCGCTGGTTTTTTTTAGTGCGTTAGCAGTACTACCGTAGGTTTCGCCTCGTAGCGCAGTCGCGGTCGGTAGGGACCTTGAACAGCCGCTTAGCCGAGCAGGTGGCACGCCGTTGCTTCAGCGGCGCTACGCCAGATGACAGCGCCGTCGGCGTGCCGCGCGGCAGCGGCGAGAGCAGTTTTCTGTGTGCGACAGATGGCGCCACTAGGATGTCCGCCACTACTGGCCTTCGAAGTCGGCGTTAGCAGCATTGGCGAGCAGTGAGAAACGCTGCTTCTCAACTTGTGTACGAACGTCAAGTGACTCTTAAACAATCCAGCTGTAATTAGCCTAATTTCTAGTCAGAGCACATAAATGAATTGAAGAAGCGTAGCTTGTTGGGCCATTTGTGCATGGTATGTAGAAAACCAGCGAAAAGGACGCATTTACAAGGAGGAGAAGTACACAGGACAATGCTGGAAACACAACTGAAAATTCTTTACTTGGTGGATCGCCAACATCAGAACTGAGCGCACATGCGCGAGAGCACCACAAACGCTATCAAAACAGCAAACACAAAACTGATTAAGCGAGCGAAGATTGCATGTGGAAACCTATGTCCCATTCATGGAAGTGTACTCTTTTGCCTTGAACCTAACAGAGCTGTCGCTGACGCATTCAGTTCCTAACTGCTTGATTTTAAAAGCGTCTAAGATTTCTCGTTCTATCTGTGGTTTGCCGCGGCCGATGATTTTGACATTATGGAACAGAGGGGTGCATTCTTTGCAGTGGTTGCAATGTCTTGGAAGATTTTTTGTGTTGCCTGGCTGCAGCGAAGTGCGGTGCTGCCTCATACGGTCGTTGACGCATTGACCCGTTTGACCTATGTAGGCCTTGCCACAGGACAGTGGGAGCGAGTAAACAACATCGGTTGTGCATTTGGTGAACATGCTCTGGTGTTTAACATTACATTTTTTTGTGATACGTGAACAAAGCGACGACAGTTTGGTGGGCGCAGAAAAGACTACCTTAACACCGTATTTCATGGCTACCTTTTTAACGTTATGTGAGAATTTATGCAGGTATGGCATTACAGCAGGTCTGGATTCTTAGCTAGGCATTTCATCTCTTTTGTACTGTGACTTAAATTTACTGGTCAAGGTCTCAGCTATAGAAACAAGGACGTCCTCAGGGTAGCCCGCTGACCTCAAGCGGTCAAGTTGCGCTTAGAAACTCTTTTGCATATTGTGCGCACAAGACCTGCGCAGAGCATTACCGAGGCAAAGGTTGGCAATGCCTCTCTTCACAAGTTTTGAATGTCAGGAGGAGTAGGGCAGCAGGCTTTTCTTGGTCCGTGGAGAGTAGCTCCAGCAAACATGGCTTTCATCAGAAAAGGTGAGAGTCAAATCTAAAAACCTAATTGTGCCGTGAAAGCCATGTTTGCTGGTGGAGCCATGAAAGCTGATGAAAGCCATGTTTGCTGGATCGTATCGGTTTGTCAGTACGAAACTTCCTGTTACCGAAATGATGATGTTTGCCTTTTCGCGGTGTCGTGGCCACCCAATTCTTTCAAAAGTGTTCGTGCTACTTTGATGTACCTTTGGCGCGTCCTACTGCTCGGTGGCGATGTTGAGTCTAACCCTGGGCCCATGACTAAGGCACAAGAGGACAAGCTAGACAATGTGGCTCTTGCGGTCCAGCGGCTGGAAACTAGCCATACCACAGTTCTGGGATCATTGAATAAGATCCTGAACATTCATATCAGCCTAAAGAATGACTTGGATGCACTAACAAAACGTGTCGTTGAATTGGAATCTAAAATAGAATTGGCGCCGGCTGCCCAGTCCCCGTTCACCCCGAATTTAGAATTGTTAAAATGGAAGACAAAATTGAAGATTTGGAAAACCGGTCTAGACGGTCGAATGTTCTTTTTTATGGCATCCAAGATACAGACGATGAAACCTGGGATACTTCGGAGCAGCTCGTGAATGAATTTTGCTCCAGCAAACTTGATGTCTTGTCAACCTCGATTGTGCGAGCGCATCGTCTGGGCCGTTTTTCGCCAAGTAAGAAGAGAGCAATCATCGCAAAATTCTACAATGATAAAGATGTTGAATCCTTACTAAGTAACGGTTCAAAGCTCCAGGACACAAACTTCAGTATCTCTCGCGATTATTCTGAGGCCGTCCGACAAAAGTGCTGTCATCTCTGGCAGTACGCCAAGTCCGTGAAAAAGGAAGGTGACCGCATTCGTCTCGCATTTAACAAGCTTCACATTAATAACGACGCCTATGTATGGGACACTGAGGGTGATCGCGTAGTATGTGTTTCCCAGCGTGCCACGCAGGAAGAATGACGTTCTTCTGTCACTTACTCAAATCAGATCCCAGCTTTCCTTTCTTCTCAAATTTCGTCATGTAATACTCCCAAAACCATTTCTTTCCTTTGCACTAACATCAGAAGTGTTTTATCGAAAGATGTCGCAATATCTTCGCTAATCGACTCGTGCTCCCATCATTATTAGTAGCGCTAACCGAAACATGGCTCAGTGATGTTTATTCCTGATGATTCGATTTTTGTCAGCCAGAGACATTTTAGCATCTTTCGTTGCGACAGACCGTACCAAAGAGGAGGTGGTGTAGTCTTGGCGATAAGGGATTATTTGGCAACTGTGCCTCTCATGATTAGTTCTTTTCTTGAGTGTACATGGGTTTCTTTTAAGTGTTGTTCTATTGATATAATTATTGGTGTTTTTTACCGTCCTCCTAACATGAATAATGGCTTTTCTTCTGAATTTCATCGAATTCTGTGTGAAATATGTACTACGCGTTTCCCTAACTGTACTTTACTCATATTTGGAGAATATAACTTCCCCAGTATAAACTGGTTCACACAATCCGTCACAGCGAGTGAAACTGAAGCTAACATGTTTCTTCAATCATGTCTTGATTTTTCACTATCGCAACTCATTACCAATCCCACGCGTCGCACATCGAGTACTGCCAACATTATAGACTTAATATTAACAAATAATCCCGATATTTGTTCAGATATTATTCATTTAGATACCGTTTCGAATCATGACGTAATAACAGGACGCATTGCTGGTTCTTTTAACGAAAAGAAAACGACTGTTAAACAAATCAGATGTTACAACAGAGCTAACTATGAAAAATAAATTCCGAATCAAAATTTTTTTCCGCCCAGTTCATTAATCAGTATTTATTGCGCACTGTTCAGAAAAACTGGGATTTATTCAAGAGTACTTTTAATAAACTATTCGATGACTTCGTTCTTCTAATGACCATTAGATGTAGCAGAAGTGCACCATGGTTTACTCAGAAGTTGCGACGTGCGAAAACAAGAAAAAGCGATTTTACTGACAGGCAGTGAAAAATGGTGTTCTAAGCGCGTGGGAAAAATACAAGAAATGCGACAAGGACTACCAGTCACCACTGAAATCCACTCGACGTCACTTTTTCAATCATGACCTGTCATCTCTGCTCACCAACAACCCTCGTAAAATCTGGCGCATCATAAATCATGGCTTTCAACCCGACATTTTGCTTTACTACAGCGACGGCGTCATAATTAAAGAGTATGAATGTGCTCAGGTTTTCAACGACGCATTCTCATCAGTATTCACCAAAGAAGATATTAGCTCATTCCCTGACTTAGACATAATCCAAGATATTTGCATGCCTGAAATTGTATTTAATGAAACGGGTGTTTTAGCTTTATTAAACAATCTTAAAATAACTAACAGTCCGGATCACCTCGGCTTCAACAATAAGTTGCTGAAGAACACATCCCAAAGCATTAGCGCTATGTTGTCCTGTTTGTTTTCGCAATCATTATCACACGGATTGATTCCTAATGACTGGCGGATACCCAAAGTAATACCTATATTTAAATCAGGTGAGCGTTCCTCTCCATTAAACTATCGACCCATTTCGTTAACCAGCACTGTTTGCAAACTACTTGAACATATCATTCACAGCCAAGTCATCAGCTATCTCGAAGATCATAACATTATTTTCGATTATCAGCACGGTTTTCGCAAGGGATTTTCTTGTGATACTCAATTAGCTGGCTTTATTAATGACTTACAATTATCACTTGACGCGGGCTTTCAGGTCGACGCAGTGTTCCTAGATTACTCAAAAGCTTTCGATCGGGTTCCTCATCAAAGACTTCTAGCACAGCTTAATATACACCGTAACGTGCTCGCTTGGATTAAGGACTTTCTGTCATCTAGAACTCAGTTTACCTCCTTTAATAATTCTAACTCTTCCTCTGATAATGTGACATCTGGGGTGCCACAAGGAAGCGTGCTAGGGCCTTTGCTTTTTCTAATCTATATTAATGATTTACCTGCCTGTTTAACATCTAGAGTTCGCCTTTTCGCTGATGACTGCGTAATTTACGGTAACATTACTACAGGCAGTGACCGCCAATCCCTACAATCTGACCTGAACGCAGTAAGCTCTTGGTGCTCATCATGGTTAATGACATCAAACGTTTCTAAAACTAAACTAATATCTTTCACTCGCCGTTCAGCTCGCATTCCAACCACTTATATTCTAATGAAAATACTGTGGAACTAACATCAACCTACAAGTACCTTGGGGTGCACCTTCAGTTTGACCTAACATGGCATCACCATATCGACCTCACCCTAGCATCTGCTAACCGCTCACTTGGTTTTCTTAGACGCAACCTCAGATACGCCCCTGTACACGTTAAAAAACTTGCTTATATAACTCTAACACGCCCTAAAATCGAATATGCTGCGGCCATTTGGGACCCTGTTCAAGTCTACGTTATCACTAACATTAAATCCTTGCAAAACCGTGCTGTTAGTTTCATATTTTCAGACTACTCACCCTTCACAGGCGTTTCAGCATTAAAAAAACGTGCCGAACTGGAAGATTTGTCATATCACAGTAAGCTTGCTCGCTTAACCCTTTTCCATAAGCTTTATCACCACCCATCCCTTCGCAGTGATTTGTTTCAGTCACCTGATGCTATCTTTCCACGCCGTGATCATTCTTTCAAAGTTAAACGCGTAAACTCTCATTCATCGTCTTATGCCAATTCATTCATTCCCTGTACTATCACTGAAGTGAATAGTTTGCAAACAGTCATCGCCACAGAAACTGACAATAAAAAATTCCAAGTGCTTCTTCGCTGTGACGGATATGTGTAAAAGTTTGCTGCTTTTGTTACTGTTCACTTTTTCTTTGTGTGATGCCTTATGTTTTAATTAACGTTTTTTGTTACACTTCTTTGTTAAAATGTATCGCGATTACTAATGATTGTACCCCCCCCCCACCCTATGTAATACCCTCTTCCGGAGGGCCTTTTGGGGTAACTTGAATAAATAAATAAATAAATAGATTACCATGACTTTTTTACATTATGTCTTACAGCAAGTAAGATAATCAAATGAAAACAAACGCTACAGCTGCTTCGCTAAATGCTCTTACATATTTTGTTTAGCACCGGTTCCACATCGCAGTGGAACGAGCACATCGGTGGTGGATCCCTAAATGCAGCGTAGGAGGCGATCACTTTCCCCTCACTCCTTTATGTTCAGTCTGCTCAGGCGTCAGTAACTGTTGCGGAAGAGCTGCAGAATACAACTTCATCGAGCATCGCACCGTTTTGTCACAAGTCCTCTGTAACGGCACCAAAAGGTGGTGAGGCAATTTACGGGAAAGACATTCCCCTTTGCGAACACGCGCATTGGGCTAGCCGTTCTGCAGCCGCTCTCGCTGAGTGCCGACCCATCTCTGGCTTTATTTCTGGTGTATTGGTGTATTTGGGTTTAACGTCCCAAAGCAACTCAGGCTATGAGGGACGCCGTAGTGAAGGGCTCCGGAAATTTAGACCACCTGGGGTTCTTTAACGTGCACTGACATCGCACAGTACACGGGCCTGTGGAATTGTGCCTTCATCGAAATTTCGCCGCCGCAGCCCGGATCGAACCCGCGTCTTTCGGGTTTCTGCAGTCATAGAAATATCCTTCACTGCAAAACACGATGATGAAACCTCAGCCACTAATGCGAACCACTGTGCCCGGAACAAGCCGGCAACGAGGCCGTCAAGACAACACGTGGGAGCGCGGCCATCGGACCCCGCAGCTGTTAATCGGCCGAGTGAGGAATTTCAGTGGCGCCCCTACAGGCAGTGCGCATGGCGTACAGACCAGAATCCAGAGCCGCTCCTGGGCGCGGCTGTTTTCCGCCGACTGGTGCGCCGCGGTGCGGGCGTTTCTTTGGGGACTGCGGGGCTGCGTCAGCTCTGCGGCCGCGCCTGCATATAGCCGCGCATCTGGCGCTAAAAAACATTGCCGAGCATACTTCCGCAGCGTGGCTGTGTTGCAGGAAGTATTCACTTTATCAAAGGGAGCACATTGATACGTTTTAATGACATTTGATACGTTTTAGTTTGACATTCACGTGAATTGTGCAGACGCTTAGAACGCGCTCGTGCTTATATAGGTACCGTCTTGGTGCTCCACTGCAAACAAACAAAAAAAAACGTTTTGCTCAATATCAAGTATTAGGTGTGCGGCTAGCAGGCAGTTCCAATTCCCATGCACTCTTAATCCTTCGGTCATAAAGTACCACCCACAAACAGGGCTTTCCTGTCGCACGCGTGGTGCGCCAATTTATCAACAAATTACCGCTATGAGCTTAACTGAGTCGCAGCGCCAACAAAAAACAAAATTTGTCATGGTTCATGCAACCTGGTGCATAAAAACGTACTTTTGCTGAAATTATCAAAGCTTGAATAGTTATTAGCAGCTAATCCAGCTTTCACGAATTCTGAGGTCCGAAGTCGCGTTCATTTTATTCGGTAGCTGTCGCCGCGCGTGACAGCGTTGCGTAGGCGTTTGGCTAAGTGTGAATGAATGTATTAAAATCGCGCATATTTTCCTATAATTAAGGTACATAGAAAAAGCAGAAAGACACTACGGTAAACCCTTTACCCCCCCCCCCCCCCCCCCTTGATCCCTATGACATGCGTGCGGAAAGAGCAACTGAAATCGGTAGCGGTCGTGCTTACAATCCTGTGCATGAAATGTGTTTAATGAGAACTAGAGCAAGCTCAGCGCAAGGAGGTGATCGAAAGCACGCGCTTCGTCGGGACAACCTTCAGTATGCAGCTCGCCTATCCAGTTACTACACCACTGAATCAAATCAATAAACCCACATTCCTGCGCCTAAAATTATCATAGATGATAGCGCACGTAAAAGACGGCAACAAACGACACGCCAGCGCAGAAATCTGCTTAGAAGTGCCGGTTTCCAGTCCGTACGCTACCTGGCCGACTACTCCGCGGGAAAAATCCTTGCTGTTTGCAATACTATTCCAGAATTTCCCTGAGCAGCGCCGCCGCACCAGCGGTTCGGTGGAGCAGCGTCGCCGCTGCAGTGCCAGCGTTTAGAATCCTGAGCCAGCAGAGTATCATCATTGAAAAACGTAGCGCGAAAAACGAGACACAGAAAAGGTGAAGACAGGACACGAGCGCTAATCATCAATATCAATATCATCATGGTGGGCACAAACAACGAGACAGACGCGCACTGCTTCGCTGCACTTACTCACATCCAAATGAACGGAAAAAAACTCGGAGATGTCACGTTAACGACTAACTGCGCGCAAGATAACTGCAGTACTGTCTGGTAGAGGGAAAATGTGAGTAGTGACGCACAGCACACACCCTCATACGTTATGATGAAGCACTACAACGACAGAAGCGAACACGTAAACATGCATTCTACGCGCCGCGCCGGCGCGACCCGCAGTTCATCGGGCCGCGCGCGCCGATAGATGGCGACTGGTGTCGAGAGTAGGGGCGCGCCAGCAGCCTGCGTGCCAGGGCCATTCCGGCTCCGACGACCATGCACATCATTGGAAAGAGAAAGAGGAAATCTTGTAGGGAAGAAAATATTCGAGACGACCGCCTTAAGCATTTGTTGCTGTCTCTGTCCGTTCGATCCTACATATCTCCTACTGCTCGTTAGTAGGATGGGGGATATGTTGGCCTCCATCATTGCGTTAGAGATATTACATATTATATATTGGACACTTATTATTCCGCTGACAAGCCCTGAGTGTAGAGGGTTCTCCAGAGTGGTAGAGGCTGTCAGGAAAGGGGATACGACCTCGCGAATCCTATTCTTCGGAGGTATGCTGCCTAAAGGAGGTATTGAAAGGCCCATATTGGGAACAGCTGAGGACAAGATTTAATCAATATTGCCTTAGTAATCTGTGATTCGCAGATTCGCAGGAGATTCAAATCTAAGCATAATCAATGTCTTACAGCATAATGGTGGTCCTCAAAATTACATCCAAATAATGTTCAGCTGACTCGGAACGGGAACAGTAGTCTACAAAAGTTTTACAGTAGTTTTCGCGGCGCTAGAAATAGTAAGGGACTATCTTTACCTATTGCAGGCAGGTATCGGAGGTCCGGATCACGAGTGTGAAATAACTGGAAGAACAGGAAATGTATGGAGCGCATTTGGCAGGGTCTCTCAGATCCTGAATGGCAGTTTACCAATATCCCTCAGGGGAATACTATATGGCAGCCGTATCTTACTGGTTATCACCCATGGAGCAGAAACATAGAGGCTCATCAAAAATTTTCGACTAAAGTTGAGAAGAACGCATCGAGCTAAGGTACAGAAAATCATAGCAGTAATGTCCAGAGCCACGAACGAGGTTCCATAAGCTTTATTTTTAAAAATTCAATAAATAGCTGTTGCAGCTTGGGAGGGCGGGGCATGTAATGCGGAGGAAAACTTGCCGATGCGCGTAGAGGTTACGACCTGGATTCCAAGAAAAGACAAGCGTGAAATGTTCGGCTGCTCACATGGGACAGGGTTAATTTGAGAAGGAAAAAACAGTGCAGAGTCACCGGATGAAGGAAGAATACGACTGCACAACACGCTGACTGCCAACTTGTTTTTTGCTCCGCCAGAATCGAAACATATATCTCGAAGAAAAGTACCTAAGAGCAAAAACCCAAACATTGTAAATAAACGCGATAGAGAAAGGTGCAGTCATCGCAGGTGCTTTGCAAAAGTCAACCTGACATAGAACTCATTTCCTTCTCAAGCAGTCTAACAGATGGCTTTCTGACGCAAATGTGGCCTCTCTGCTGAATCATTGGTTACTGTAACATTTCCCTGGCTTTCTCTGTTCTGTGCTTCTTCAGGATCGACTCGCGCGCTGTCCAGGAGAGAGTGCAGTTTTTTGATGGACACTCCTTGCAACGCACAGCTAGGTGGCTGCCCGTGCCTGTTATTTGCAATTTTTTTGCTTTTAAACGCTTTTCCAGAAATGTATTGCGCTTCTGGCGGAACTAAAACGATTTGGCGGCCAGCGCGTTGTGCCGTTGTGCTCTTCCCTCGTGCCGTGATTCAGCGCTGTTCTTGCCTGCTGTACCAACTTGCCCACGTATCTGACTTAATACAGTTAATTTGGGAGATGCGACAGACCTTTGTCCTGCAGTGGCCGTAGTGAAGCTGATGATGATGACGATAGTAATAATACTGAGATGTTTGTATGTATTCATGTGGGCTGAGTTCTTTTCTTCTGCTGTGGAAAAGATGGCTGGATACGCACTTTAAGATGAGTGTCAGTCTGCGTGCTGCTTTCATCGCCTACCTGCACGTCTTCGTGCGTGTCGCCTGTACAGCATCGGATTTGGCGTCTCTGGTGTGATGCTGCCACGTATCATTTTAGTGTCCGTTCGTTCGCGCTCAAGGCCCCAAGAAAGGGGTGTTATCATTTTTGTTTGTGACGCGAGAAGCGACCGGACTAATCCCGATTGATCACAGCCATGAAGAGCTGCATCTACGTTTTTCTAGATTACTGTAGATGATCTTGACCTTTTATCTCGAAGTTTCCTTGCTGGCTTTAAATAGAGGGATGCCGCTAGCGGCGGGCATTCGTAGTTCGACGACTGACGAGCACGTTTGTTGCTGGCGCCGCCGCCGAGTGATTCAGTTCTTTTGCGGGCGCAAGTAAGCCAAATAAAGAGCTTCGTTTGCAAGTCTTGTTGGTGTCTTCCTGACCGCTGGACTGCCGTCACTACAACGTGGCAATGTAAAGTTTAGCACAACTACACAGGTGTGATCTCCTGCTTTGCTCCCAGTTTGAGCCCGTTTTCATGACTTCCGAAACATTACACTGTTCAGTAACACGTTCTGCTGCTCGATTCGGCACTGTGTGTTCGATTACACTGCTCGATTCGGCAGTGAAATTATTGCGCAAAGCACGCGCCTCTCGAACGGCATTCTTGCGGTGCCTGTCTCGACTGCGTCTTGAGTGTGTTCGGAAAAGATACAAAAGGATTCAGGACTTCTCTGGCCGCCAGGGATGAGCGCCTTTGCGGGCGCTGCAGCTTACCTGTGGGCGCTGAGTGTGACGAAAGAAAAGCGCCTCGACGCTCACCGGTTTGACCTGAGAGGTCAGAAGATACCCGTTCGCCTGAAACGGATGCCGCTGGTTGGGAAGGCAAGACGTTCGTTTGAGATGGCGTTGCGACACAACGGAAACAGCGTCGCCATCTTAAGAAGCTTGTCTGCGAGAGCATAGAAAAAAGAAAGCTATCCTTGTCTCCGGCGCTAAATTGAGACAACGAATGCGGCGAACAGTCCTTTTACTTTCTTGCTCGCGCCAGGTTGCACAACTCGATAACGAGCACTTGGCAACAGGTCCCGGCGCACAAGTAAGAGCAAACGCATCCGTCAAGACTTCCTGAAAGGCGATTCGGCTTCGAGCGGGGTGTGGTGTTCTGGTCACGTCTCGCTCGTTTAGCGATACGAGCTTACATATCGGGGCTATTCGGGTGCGACGCAATACCGGGAAACACGGGCTGGTTCTGCAGCACTGGTGCGCTTATGTCATGCTTCTTTTTTTGCTTCGGTGGACGGTCCTTGACAAAAATTCAAAAGTCTGTACGCATCCCATCCTCGAATTTTTACTGGTACAGGTGATAGCACTTACTTGCCTTGATGTTTTGCGCGTATGCAGTTTCTTCTCGTCCTGCATGTTGATTAATCTAAGAGCGCCACGATTTAACATGGCGATGCACGCGAAGCCTTCCGCTGTTAGAAACCGTGCGCGGTGGCCTCGGTGTACAACACACGCGTGACGTGCGAACTACATTATTACACACAGGTGCCCGAGGGTGAGTGGAACTAGACCGGACGGCGTGTATTAAACCTCCTTGGTGAGGCCTGAGCATCAGCAGGTGTCAATGAAACACATAACGGAGGCCAGGGGACGGGTGGGCTCTCCAGATATTCCGAAACCATTAAGGCAAACAACTGCTGTAAGCTCATTTATTTATCGAATGGGTTGGATCCACACTGCATCGATCGCTTCATGCAGAGACGCGACACATCAGTAGCTAGGCCAGAAAAGACGCCCGGTCCTTTATTGCGCATAGATTTATAGCTGCGGCTGCAGCGAGGGAAAGGGAAAGGAAGAAGGGGCGTTGGCATGTTATCAGGCCGCTTGCTTGATAGCCACATCTGATACATCTTCTTTCCTCTGTGAAAAGATCAGTTTTGACAATGCTCTTAGAAATTTGCCGAAACTTGTGATCATAAGTCAGCCGTTTAGGTTCCATGCGTGGCCGGGTTGTCCTGCGTGGAATGGCTGGCATGGTTGATCCAGCAGCTGCACCTGATGCTGTGAGCTGCGTGCTTGTGGCAAGTCCATCACGTGGCAAGTCCATGCTTGATCCACCAGCTGCACCTGATGCTGTGAGCCGAGTGCTTGTGGCAAGTCCATCACGTGGCTCACCCTGTTCATCGGCGGTACCAGGACTTGAAGTCCTTGGAGCCTCGGAGCGGATGTCCACGTCGTCGTCGCTGTCATCGATGACGTTGTAGTGCTCTTGGGTTCGCAGCAGATGTTGCCTATTACGCCTTAGAAGACGGTCGTTGTCCATTCTCACGATGTGGGATCGTGGAGCCACCTTCTGGAGAACCATCGCTTTGCGCGACCATTGGCGGTCGTCACGAACCCGCACCGTGTCTCCTTGCTGCAGTGGAGGCAGTAGTTTGCCCTTGGACGACTGGCGGTGCTTGACTACCGGGCGCTCCTGTTCGACGCTGCATTCAGGCAGAGTAGTGCGCAGCCGACGACCCTGCAACAATTCTCCCCGTGATTGTCCGTCCTCTAATGGGGACGCGCGATATGATAAAAGACCCATCCAGAAGTCGTCACGAGACTCTGCAGTTTTCTTCATAATGCGCTTGACTATTTGTACTCCTTTCTCGGCCAAACCATTCGACCGCGGAAATTCAGGGCTCGAAGTAATATGGACAAAGTCATAGCGCCGTGCAAACTCCGCGAACTCTTGGGAAGCAAACTGAGGTCCGTTGTCGGTACACACTTGGGCAGGAATTCCGTACCGCGCAAAAATAGACGCAACCTTTGTAACGACTTCGCGCGCAGTGGTGACGGCGAGTTTCTCAACGTCTGGAAAGTTTGAATGCGCATCAAACACCACTACGTACATGTCACCAGCGAAATGAAAAAGGTCGATTCCCACCCGGTGCCATGGCACCTTGGGTGTTGGCCACAGAATAAAAGGCTCAGAAGCTTGCTTGTAGGCGTACTTTTGGCATGCGCTGCATTTGCGAATGAGCGTTTCAATGGCACTTCCCATTCCTGGCCAGAAGATCAGGCCCCGAGCTCTGGCTTTACTTTTATTCAGCCCAAGATGTCCCGCGTGCAACTTCTGCAGCATCTCCACTCTCATTGTCTTCGGTACGACAATTTTGCATCCTTTCAGCAGTATTCCATCAATTTCCGATAGTTCTGCTGCAAATGGCTTTAACTCTCCTTCAATCTTAGTTCCTTGTGCCACCTGCTCCAAGACTTTGCTCAAGTATGGATCCGCTAAAGTCTCACTTTGCAGGCGCCGTTTTGTTGGTGTGCTTACTATGCTTGAGAGGACCTGTACAGCATGAACGTCGACGTCTTCGGTTGACTCCAGGACGGCACGGACGGCAGGAGCACGGGACAGCATGTCCGCCAACAGCAGGTCCTTGCCCGGAACAAACTGGAGTTCGTAGTCATAACGAACAAGACGAATAAAGAAACGCTGCAGCCTTGGTGGCATATCTCCGATTGCCTTTTTCGCGATTGCCAGCAAAGGTCTGTGATCCGTTTCAATGACAATCTTGCGGCCATATACCAGCTGGTGAAACTTTTCACATGCGAAAACAATGCCCAGGGTTTCTTTCTCGATTTGCGAGTACCGTGTTTCGCTATCGGTGAGTGCTCGCGAAGCGTACATGACTGGGCGCCACTCACTGACATGCTTCTGCAACAATGCTGCGCCTAACCCTAGCCCAGATGCGTCAGCCGAAATTTTGGTTTTTTTCTTCGCGTCGAAGAAGGCCAGCACAGGAGGCGTTGTTAATGCTTCGCAGACCTCTTTCCACTCACGCTCATGAGCCGAACTCCAGTCAAAAACTACGTTCTCCTTCACCAAGCTGCGAAGTAGGGACGTTTTATCGCTCAGTCGAGGCACGTACTTGCGGAAATAGTTAACGACTCCAAGCATTCTGCGTACTGCACTTTTGTCATTCGGGTGTGGCATAGCTTGAATGCTTGAAATTAGATCAGAACTCGGCAGTATGCCATGTTCACTGATGACGTCTCCAAGAAATGTTATTTCCTTCACACCGAAGGCACACTTCTCACGGTTGAACGTAAGACCAGCTTCCTCTGCCCTTCTCAGTGCTGCTCGCAAGCGCTCATCATGCTGCTGTTTGCTGTTGCCACAGATTAGCACGTCGTCAACATATACATGAACCCCTGGCAGGCCGTCGAAGATCTCTGCGAGCGTCTTCTGGAAGACCTCACTAGCAGACGAAATACCGAAAGGGAGCCGAAGGAATCTGTAGCGGCCGAACGGAGTCGCAAACGTGCATATTCGCGACGTGGCCTCATCTAACGGTATTTGGTGGAAGCCGGAGTTTGCGTCAAGGCGGGAAAACAGTCGCGCCCCTGACAATTCGCACTCAATGTCTTCACGTCCGGGCATAGGGTAGTGCTCACGCATGATGTGCTTGTTAATTTCTCTTGGGTCCATGCACACCCGGAGGCTTCCATTCTTTTTGCGAACTATGACCAAGGGACTCACCCATTCGGTGGGCTCGTCTACCCTTTTGATGATGGACGCCTTCTCCATGCGGTTGAGCTCTTCACGTAGTGGTTCCCTTAGGGAGAAGGGTACCCTCCTAGCAGGTTGTACGACTGGAACCGCACCGGGCCGCAGGACCATCTTGTAGTGTCGTTTGACGCAGCCGGTTCCACTGAAAAGGTGCGGGGCCGTTTGCTCTGGTGTTTCATGCCCATCCTGCATGTTAACGGCATCGACAACTGATGGAATGAGGCCAAATTGCCGGCATGTGTTAAAGCCAAGGATTGCTTGTCGGCCTTTTTTCACGATAAAAAAATTCGTCTCGTGCTTCGCTTTGTTCAGGAGCAGTGATGCTGTGGCGACACCCACGTGCTTGATAACGCTGCCATTGTAGGCAGTAAGAACCGCTGTACTCTTGCGCAGGGGCGTTGTACTGCAGATGCGTCGAAAGATGCTGAGGGGAAGAAGGTTTGCCTGGGAGCCCGTGTCAACTTTGAAACTGATGACGCATCCGGCAATCTGGCCGTGCATTGTCCAATCTAGCCCTGCTTGCCTGTTGACACTACATATGCTGACGTCCAAAACTTGGAAGTTTTCATCGCTTTCCACCTCTTCCTGTACTTGGTTGACTTGGCGACTTCTGCAGCACAACGAGAAATGATTCATTCTTTTGCAAGTGTAGCAGCGCTTCCCGTAAGCTGGACACTGTCGCGGCGCGTGCGCCTGGTTGCACTGCTTGCATCGAATCCGCCTTTCTTTACCAGGCTGGTTTCTTACGGCGTAGTCAACGTGGACGTCGCCTTTGGACCAGGTAGCATTTTGCTGCGCGGCAGTCTCCGCTGCCTTACACATCTCTTCTGCTTTCTGCAATGTGAGACTCTTATCTCGTAGCATTTTTTCTCTGAGCGGGGTACTATTAGTGCCGAAAACAATCTGGTCTCGTACCATGGATTCTTCAAGGCCACCAAAATTGCAGAGCTTAGCTTGCGTTCTGAGGTCTCGTGCAAAGGGCTCGAATGGCTCGGACTCACCTTGTACCCGCATACGAAATACATGCCTCTCGTAGACTTCGTTTTCTTTTCCTTCGAAGTAACTGTCAAATTTCTTGAGCAGCGTGTCGTAATCATCTTTGCACTCATCTTTCGCGTAGCTGAAGTTGTTGTAGATTTCCAGTGCCTCGTCGCCGGCAGCGCTTAGAAGGATCGCTGCTTTGACTGCTGCTGACTTTGGGGTGGCGGTCGACGTCGCTGTCAGGAACAGTTGCAGCTTCTGCTTGAATATTAGCCAGTTTCTTCTGACATTCCCAGTCAACTGCAGTGGTCCCGGCGGTTTCACGATGTCCATTGCTTCGGCTGCTTGAATAATCCAGCAGGGCACACCGGGCCACTTCTGACACCATGTATCGATCGCTTCATGCAGAGACGCGACACATCAGTAGCTAGGCCAGAAAAGACGCCCGGTCCTTTATTGCGCATAGATTTATAGCTGCGGCTGCAGCGAGGGAAAGGGAAAGGAAGAAGGGGCGTTGACATGTTATCAGGCCGCTTGCTTGATAGCCACATCTGATACACACACCTAGTAGGCTTAAAAATGGCGAAAAAAAGCATTTTCTGCCGCCGAGAGAATCGATCAGGCCGTATGATAATGACAAACATGGTGGCTTCTGAAAACAGCGTGGACGAAGCGCCGTGTGTCTGTCTGTCTTTGTGTCTGTCTTTCAGCAACATTTATTGCATACATGTAGCACGCATATGCATGCATGCTTTCATATGCGACGAATGTAGGAAAACAGGCAAAAAGCGCGAGAAAGAACTAAAGGTGGCGCTTGCGAAGTGCTCACACTCTTCGCTCGATGATCCCGTGACGAAGAGGCCACCAGGAGTTGCAGTATGTTTCAACGGTTTAACGTGTCTAGAAGAAAATAGCACTATCCAAAGAAGACGCATCCAGGGAATCGGGAAAAGACAGGACGCACGCTTGACAACTAACCGTCTATTTAAAGTGTCGTGGTTGGCAAAATTTCCACGGTTTTCACTTTAAGCCTTCCCAAAGCGTCATGGTCAAACTTAGGCCACGTCAAAAGAGCTACTACTGGGGCAAGTTGTAAATACATACTTGAAGGAATTGGTGAGTGCTATAAAAACACGGAAAAGGGACGAACACACAGGACGAAGCGCTTTCTGACAACTGTTTAATCTCAAAAGGAACATGACTGTATACACACATTTGACATCATATCACGCACAGAAGAGGGAGGAACGCACGCGCTGACAAGAATGAAGGAAAAAAAAGAAACAGGTAAAAACTACGCGCGCTTACAATAGCCGAAGATTACTATTCTTGAGATAGGTGAATTCAGTTCCCCCTAACATCACCGAAGGGGAGCTGACGCATTGCTTATCTGGAGCAACGTGCATTACGAAAGCTTCGATAATTTCCCGTTCCCGTCTGTTTCTAGCCCTACCTATAACTTTGGTGTTTTTAAGCAGTGGTATGCATTTACAATGTGCACAGTGAGGTGCCAGATTCCCGGATTTTGCAATTTGTTCACATGATCTTTCGTGCTCCCGGAGCCTCTTGTTAAGGCATCTGCCCGTTTGCCCAACGTAAGTTCGTTGGCAGCTGAGCGGAATGCTGTAAATGACGTTTTCGTCACACTTTACATAGGTGTTTTCGTGTTTGATGTTGCACCCAGGTTTCTTTTTGTGGTCTTCAGTATCAATGACCTTTTTACACATTCCAATGAGCTTATTGGGAGCTGAGAAAACCACCTGGACTCCGCACTTGTTGGCTGTCCTCCTTATTGTGTGGGAGATATCGTGAACATACGGCATCACGGCAGGGCGTCCCTCGTAGCTCGTTTTCTTAGTTTTGTGGTCAGATTAGATTCCTAGACATGCTGGTGACTTGCGGCGACAATCACACTTGCTGGGCTTACAAGTCTAGAGCAGAAAAACAGCTGCTGCGGTTTGACTCTGGTCATTCCAGAATTGTAAAGCGAGCTGTAGCTACGTCTTGCCTGAAACTAGCTATAAAAAAATCTTGCCCCCACTCGATAATTCACAGCGTAGACCAACAGGTCTCCCGATTGAAGGAGGGCGGTTATCCGGAGCAGTTACTTTGCGGCATTGCTGAAAGCTTACTGAGAGAAGTTACTGGGTCCCACAAAACTAGTGACAAGAAACCTATATGCAGATTGCTCGGATTTTGTGCTTATTACCGGCGATTCGTCAAGAACATTTGGTGCATCGCTGAACCTTTGACCCAACTTACCAAGGCTGACGTGCCTTTTAAATGGGGAACGTCGCAAGTGGAAGCTTTGAAAGAGCTAAAGTGCCGCCCTCCTGTGCTCGGGCACTTTGATGAAAACGCCTAAACGAAATTCACACCGATACGAGCGGTGTGGGCTTAGGAGCGGTCCTCGTTCAGTAAAATGGTAGACAGGAGAAAGTTATCGCGTACGCGAGCTGTTTATTGTCGAAAGCCGAGGCCAACTATTCGACCACCGAGGAAGAATGTCTCGCCATTATTTGGGCCACGTCGAAATTTCGCCCCTACCTGTACGGACGACCATTCAAGGTTGTGAGCGATCATTATGCTGTGTGATGGCTAGGCAATTTGAAAGACCTCTCCGGCCGCCTTGCTAGTTGCAGCCTGCTCCTGCAAGAATTCGACATAACTGTAGTCTACAAATCTGGCCGCAAGCATTCCGACGCAGACTGCTTGTCGGGAGCCCCCGTCGACGCAGCACCGGAAGAGGAAGACGGAGACGCTTTCTTAGTACCGGTAAGCGCCAGCAGTTTCGCGCACCAGCAGCGCTCGGATCCTGAGTTGCAAAGCCTAGTCGATGTAGTTGAAGTGTAGTTGACGTAGCCAGCGCTCGTGAGTGTCCTGTGTGTCCTTTCTTCCTATCTCTTGTCTGTTTTTTGCGCCAACTTCTTCAGAAAATGTAGTCAAGAGTTCGACGAAACACCGTCTGGTCCGGTCGAGGCATAATAAAAAAAAATAAAGCCTAGTTAATTATCAGAAATGCAAGACCGCATCGCCTCCCCGAGGGTTCAAGCGCCAACATCGCCCTTCGTCTTACACAATAATGCCCTTCTGAAGAACTTAGCACCCAACAGGAGAGTGCATCTTGTCGTGCCCAAAAATCTCAGGAAAGAAATTATGCAGGCATATAATGATGAGCCGACTGCAGGGCATCTCGGGATTGCTCGCATGTTGCAGCGTATACAGGAGAAGTACTATTGGCCGCGGCCAGCTACCGACGTTTCCCATTACGTGAAAACGTGCCGTGAGTGTCAGCGACGCAAAACGCGTCCGACTAGACCAACCGTACTCCTGAACCCCATACCACCGCCAACTAAGCCTTCAGCAAATAGGGATGGACCTCCTCGGCCCCTTACCAACTTCTTGATCAGGTAACAAGTGGATCATCGTGGCCACCGACTACATGATCCGCTACGCCGAAGCAAAAGCGTTGCTTAGTGGTACCGCAAAAGAAGTCGCAAATTTTTTTGTCGAACGAATTCTCCTGCGACACGGCGCCCCCGAAGTGCTCATCACAGACAGAGGAATGGCGTTTACAGCGGAGCTGACGTAAGCCGTTTTAAACTACAGCCAGACAAGCCATCGGAGGACAACTGCCTACCATCCACAAACAACGGACTCATAGAGCGTCTGAACAAGACCATCGCAGCCATGCTCTGCATGTACATCGACGCCGAACACAAGACGTGGGACTCTATTCTGCCCTACGTGATCTTCGCCTATAACACTTCCGTCCAGGAGACAACCAGGTTTACCCCATTCCAGCTTGTATACGGCAGGAAACCACAACAACACTCGACGCGCTGCTCCCGCACGTTTCAGACGAAGACAACCTCGACATCGCCGCCTACCTTCATCGCGCCGAGGAAGCCCGAAGACGCGCAGCTTCGCATTAAAGACCACCCGCACACCGACGCCCGACGCTACAATCTGCGTCGACGATACACGCATTACAAGTCGGGCGACCGTGCTCGGATATGGACGCCAGTTCGCCGCCGTGGGTTGAGTGAAAAGCTGCTGCGACGCTACTTTGGCCCGTACAGGGTTCTCCGTCGCATCGTGAGATATTAGTGTCAGAGGAAGCACGGAGGCTGATCATGCACTCTGCTACCCCCTCTTATACAGCAGGATCTTTCCGTAACAGATGGACCCCATGTGCAAACACTGTTCAACTCCGGCCACTCTCATTCACATAGTGTGGACTTGTACACATTACAACAAAAACAACTCAAACAGCCCAGAGACGTGGGAGTCTCTCCTGGGTACTTCCGAGCCGGCATAGCGCGCGGTAGAGGCCTCGACGTCCAAAGGGATCCCCGCCGACCTCCTCTAAGCCAGCGCAACCGGTCCTTGGACTGGTCTCCTGCTTTTGGGAGTAATAAAATATATCACCACCACCACAACCGTCGCATCGGTGACCTCGACTATGAAGTCATTCCCGACGGCCCGACATCATCTCAGCGACGACGCACACACCCGGAAGTCGTACATGTCGTACGCCTTGAACCATATTATGAACGCTAAAGTACTAGAAATTTGCTTTCTCCTTATATTCATTTTTGAAGCATCGAGGCGACACTTCTCTGGGAGGGGGGTAATGCTACGTATCATTGTACTGTCCGTTCATTTGCGTTCAATACCGCAGGAAAGGGGTGTTATCATTTTTGTTCGTGACGCGAGAAGCGACCGGACTAATCTTGATTGATCACAGCCATGAAGAGCTGCATCCACGTTTTTCCAGATTACTATAGATGATCTTGACCTGTTATCTCGAAGTTTCGTTGCCGACTTTATATTGAGCGATGCACCGAGCGGCGGGCATTCGTAGTTCGACGACTGACGAGCACGTTTGCTGCTTACGCCGTCGCCGAGTGATTCAGCTCTTTTGCGGGCGCATTCGGCCCAAATAAAGAGCTACGTTTGCAAGCCTTGTTGCTGTCTTCCTGACCGCTGAACTGCCGTCACTGCAACGTGACAAGCTACCACTTCATTATTATAGATTGGATTCAAGAAAACATGTGATTAAAGGTGATAGTTGATTGTCGGTGTGGAGCTGATGGAGAGAAAGTAATTATTAAAAGTATTAGCTAAACCTTTTACTTTTAGTTCGATGCCATCTCTTGGGAGGCCTGTAATTGTTTGAGGGACACCGCCAAACACAAATTTGAATTTTTTCAAGACAGAATCCGACCGCTGTTCAGTTGAGCTGAGTAGACTGACATAGTAATTGTTTTAGCCACTCGGAGCTCTTTGGTGACGTAATTTCATTTACTCTTGAATGCGCTCATTGCGTCGGGACTTCTGATTTATAGAAATAATTTGAACAGCGTATCTCGATTTTGTATGAGCTTTAAGAGTTCACGGTCTACCCACGGGTTACGCACTTTACGCGAGCAGCAAAATTTCTTTCTGGGAAGCAAGAAATATATATATTGATGAATTTAGGAAGAAAGACGCGGGTTCGATCCCGGCCGCGGTGGTTGAATTTCTTTGGAGGAGAAATTCTTGAGGCCCGTGTACTGTGCGATGTCAGTGCACGTTAAAGAACCCCAGGTGCTCGAAATTTCCGGAGCACTCCACTACGGCGTCTCTGATCGCCTTAGTCGCTTTGGGACGTTAAACCCCATAAACCATAAACCATAAACCGAATTTAGCAAGAAACAAGTCTTATGCAATATTGGGGTCAGGCGCAGTTAACACATCATTCCAGTAAGCATCAGTTATGCGTTTACGAAATACCAATAACGTGCGCGATTTCACATTCCGATACGAGTGCTGTTGCACACGTTTTTTGGACCTGACGGTGCAACGGACAAGAAGAAAGGCAGGCGGTTAATAAGCGGAAATTTAATTACACCAGATCGCAGGCGGCTTGCTTCGACATTTGAAATGAAAAGATTCAGAAGCGTCTCGGAACGTACTGAGTCTCTTGTTGGCGATTGGATGAGATTATGACACAAATGCATATTGAGTAGGTTTTCTGTTTTCGTGTTTGATGCAGCAAGCATATTAATATTAAAATCACCTCCAATGATTACTTCATACTTATGTTCATTGATGAATTCTATGAGCACATCTAAAGAAGGAAACAACTGGGTAACATCAGCACATCGGGGGGGGGGGGGTAGTAAACACTGAACACGCGGAATTCTGAGCGAACCGCAATTCCTAATGCGGCGTCACAGACGAATATTCAGGGAGTAATTCGGATTCCATGTTGTTAGATACGAGTATAGACACCCCCCTCCCCAACTGGCTTTGTTTGCCGATTTAAGTAGTATGACTTGTGCCTTGGTAGCATAAATACCAGTGACAAACCAGGTTTCGGTAAGCATGATGTCGTCAAAATGAGTATTCCCTGTACTGAAGAAACATTCGAGCTCGTGATATTTACTTATGCCTCAGGGACAAACAAGGTTTCGGTAAGCATGATGATGTAAAAATGAGTATTTGATGCACTGAAGGACATTCGAGCGGATCTTACATGCAGCGCACAAAGTTGCAGCCCTTCCCATTGCCACAAGAAATGTAACTGCCAAGATGTGGGAGGTCAACCATTTCACTAGAAAAAAAAAGCCATAAGACAAGCGATAAAAGCGATGGTAATGCGGGAATACACTCCGCGCGCAACACCAAAGAACAGCACTTCACCACTGTCACGCTTGCGGTGAGAAGAAGCAAAAGTTCTTGGCTATTCAGCTTTTCATGCGAGCATCTAAAAATCTGCTGGCACTTCTACGGCAAGCGCTGCTTTTGTGCTCAGATTATACTCTGCTGAAGCGCTTGGCGAAAATGCCCAGTTATCTTATGATTTTCGAGCACGAGAAACAGGTTTTGTGCTTCTTGCTGATTTAGCGATGTTTTGGAGAATTTCGGCTACGTTGTTTGAAGTTTATTTTCATTTATTGCCAGCAAATGGTCGCACATACTCTCCCCACTCTGTTAAACTGTTTTCGTCAAAGTAAAGTTAATATTGAAAATGTTAATAAGAAAACAATACATTCATTCTTTCTCTGACAGATGTAATTTTTTCTGGTTTCCTGCAATGTCTTCCTCCTAAATCTTTTTGTATTTTTTGTGTTTAAGAGAACTTCTTACTGGGCTAGTTGGTAATTCATTGTAAACTAAAGGCGCCAAAAAACCGCACACACACACAAGACAAGAGAACGAGACAGAGCGCCACTCACAACTAGTTTATTTTGCGCACCACAGATACATAATACACAACGCCAGCGCCTGTGCAAAGAACAAAATTACGCATCAATGCGATAACGACTGCTTAAAAACTTTTTTTCCACCTGATAATGAGATACGGAAGTTTCGCTAACACACGCACTGCCGTTTTTACAGATATAAAATTCTTCAATCAGTTCTCTGGCTTTAATATTGCTGCTTCTGGCAAGGATCTGCACGGATGAAAAGCATGGCTCACAAGAGCGTGAAGCGCAGGATCTGATATGGTTCGGCAAATTTGGGCCCTCTTTATTTTGTTCTACGTTTCGTTCAGGTTCACTGATTCGCTCATTAACGCAGCGCCCTGTTTGTCCTATATAGGAACGACCGCACGAGAGGGGAATTTCATAAACGAACCCTTCGGAACATTTCATGAAAGGTCGCCCATGCTTAATACCACAGCCTCTTTCTTGTTCTTTTTCTTTTCTTCTGTCGATTCGAGGTCAATGCTTCCGAGCTTCAGGGCTGCTGAAAAGACGAGCGGGACACTAAGCCTGCTCGCAACCTTCTTCAGATTGTGGGCCAACTTGTGCACATACGGCACCGCCACAGGTCTCACCTCTTCACGAGGGACCGCTGCCCCAGCTCTCACTGCCCTCATCTTCAACTTCTGTAAGAGGCTTTCGGCGACCCCTGTCACGAGCGAACCAGGGAATCCGGCTGAAGCCAGCTTAGCCAATTGGTTTTCAAAACTCGGTCGCGTCTTGTGAACGCATGATTTCCTTAGCGCGGATTCAAGGCACAGTGAAGCAATACCTCTTTTCGCTAATTTGGAGTGCGAAGAGTCGTATGGCAGAAGCCCTTTTTTTGCTCGCGGAGCGTAAGACCAACACACATTTTGATATCTAAAAACTGTAAAACATTGTCCACCGGTTTTTCACATGTAAAATCCAAGCCATGTCCATGTTGTCTGAATAGAGATAAAACATTATGTGCGTCTTCAGCGAAGTTTAAGCTTGCGTCCTTGGTTAAAACTATCAAAAATTCGTCCACGTATCTAAAAGCTTTAAAAACGGTGTTAGCTGGCAAAACCTGATGAATGACTTGGTCCATTTGTGAAAGAAAAATGTTACATAAAACCGGAGCGACACACGAACCAATACAAATGCCCGCTTTCTGCAGAAAAAACCGCTGGTCAAATGTTATAAAAGTGGACTCCAGGTAAACCTTTAAAATGGTTAAAAAATCATCAACAGAAATACCGGCTGCCGGTTTTTCTGTTTTTGGCAGCTGACACCGTTTTTACAGTTTTTAGATACGTGGACGATTTTTTTATTGTTTTAACCAAGGACGCAAGCTTAAACTTCGCTGAAGCTGCACATAATGTTTTATCTCTATTCAGACAACATGGACAAGGCTTGGATTTTACATATGAAGTGCCGGTGGACAATGTTTTACAGTTTTTAGATATCAAATTTGAGTTCTGTACGGATGATGTGTGTTGGTCTTACGCTCCGCGAGCAAAAAAAGGGCTTTTGCCATGCGACTCTTCGCACTCCAAATTAGCAAAAAGAGGTATTGCTTCACTGTGCCTTGAATCCGCGCTAAGGAAATCATGCGTTCACAAGACGCGACCGAGTTTTGAAAACCAATTGGCTAGGCTGGCTTCAGCCGGATTCCCTGGTTCGCTCGTGACAGGGGTCGCCGAAAGCCTCTTACAGAAGTTGAAGATGAGGGCAGTGAGACCTGGGGCAGAGGTCCCTCGTGAAGAGGTGAGACCTGTGGCGGTGCCGTATGTGCACAAGTTGGCCCACAATCTGAAGAATGTTGCGAGCAGGCATAGTGTCCCGCTCGTCTTTTCAGCCCACCTGAAGCTCGGAAGAATTTGCCCTCGAATCGACAGAAGAAAAGAAAAAGAACAAGAAAGAGGCTGTGGTACTAAGCATGGGCGACCTTTCATGAAATGTTCCGAAGGGGTCGTTTATGAAATTCCCCTCTCGTGCGGTCGTTCCAATATAGGACAGACAGGGCGCTGAGTTAATGAGCGAATCAGGGAACATTAACGAAACGCAGAACAAAGTAAAGAGGGCCCAAATTTGCCGAAACATATCAGATCCTGCCCTTCACGCTCTTCTGAGCCATGCTTTTCATCCGTGCGGATCCTTGCCACAAGCAGCAATATTAAAGCCTTTTAGACCTGTAAAAAAGGCAGTGCGTGTGTTAGCCAAACTTCCATATCTCTCTATCAGGCGGAAGAAAAGTTTTTTGAGCAGTCGTTATCCCATTGATGCGTAATTTTGTTCTTTGTGCAGGCGCTGGCGTTGTGTATATATGTATCTGTGGTGTGAAAAATAAACTAGTTGGGAGTGGCGCTCTTTCCCGTTCTCTTGTCTTGTGTGTGTGTGTGTGTGTGTGTGTGTGTGTGTGTGTGTGTGTGTGTGTGTGTGTGTGTGTGTGTGTGTGTGTGTGTGTGTGTGTGTGTGTGTGTGTGTGTGTGTGTGTGTGTGTGTGTGTGTGTGTGTGTGTGTGTGTGTGTGTGTGTGTGTGTGTGTGTGTGTGTGTGTGTGTGTGTGTGTGTGTGTGTGTGTGTGTGTGTGTGTGTGTGTGTGTGTGTGTGTGTGTGTGTGTGTGTGTGTGTGTGTGTGTGTGTGTGTGTGTGTGTGTGTGTGTGTGTGTGTGTGTGTGTGTGTGTGTGTGTGTGTGTGTGTGTGTGTGTGTGTGTGTGTGTGTGTGTGTGTGTGTGTGTGTGTGTGTGTGTGTGTGTGTGTGTGTGTGTGTGTGTGTGTGTGTGTGTGTGTGTGTGTGTGTGTGTGTGTGTGTGTGTGTGTGTGTGTGTGTGTGTGTGTGTGTGTGTGTGTGTGTGTGTGTGTGTGTGTGTGTGTGTGTGTGTGTGTGTGTGTGTGTGTGTGTGTGTGTGTGTGTGTGTGTGTGTGTGTGTGTGTGTGTGTGTGTGTGTGTGTGTGTGTGTGTGTGTGTGTGTGTGTGTGTGTGTGTGTGTGTGTGTGTGTGTGTGTGTGTGTGTGTGTGTGTGTGTGTGTGTGTGTGTGTGTGTGTGTGTGTGTGTGTGTGTGTGTGTGTGTGTGTGTGTGTGTGTGTGTGTGTGTGTGTGTGTGTGTGTGTGTGTGTGTGTGTGTGTGTGTGTGTGTGTGTGTGTGTGTGTGTGTGTGTGTGTGTGTGTGTGTGTGTGTGTGTGTGTGTGTGTGTGTGTGTGTGTGTGTGTGTGTGTGTGTGTGTGTGTGTGTGTGTGTGTGTGTGTGTGTGTGTGTGTGTGTGTGTGTGTGTGTGTGTGTGTGTGTGTGTGTGTGTGTGTGTGTGTGTGTGTGTGTGTGTGTGTGTGTGTGTGTGTGTGTGTGTGTGTGTCTGTGTGTGTGTGTCTGTGTGTGTGTGTGTGTGTGTGTGTGTGTGTGTGTGTGTGTGTGTGTGTGTGTGTGTGTGTGTGTGTGTGTGTGTGTGTGTGTGTGTGTGCGTGTGTGCGTGTGCGCGTGCGTGCGTGCGTGCGTGCGTGCGTGCGTGCGTGCGTGCGTGCGTGTGTGCGTGTGTGTGTGTGTGTGTGTGTGTGTGTGCGTGTGTGTGTGTGTGTGTGTGTGTGTGTGTGTGTGTGTGTGTGTGTGTGTGTGTGTGTGTGTGTGTGTGTGTGTGTGTGTGTGTGTGTGGTTTTTGGCGCCTTTAGTTTACAATGAATTCTCCACTCGTCGCATTTCCTCGGCTGTGTGCGACGCTCGTAGGACGGGTGGGTTGGGGTGAGAGGGCGGCGGTCTAACGCAGCTGGCTGAGGGTGATAGGGGCTTGGGTCCCGTCGTCGAGGTGCAGGACGGCGCACAGCTGCGGCGTAAGTCATGGCTGGGGGTTCCATAGGCTGCGTGGTGGTCGGCGTCACACCCAAGGCCTGTTGAACTTCATCCCGGAAGACGTCTGTGAGCGATGAAAGCTGCGGCTGCGTTCCCGTTGGCAGCAGTCGCCGGAGCTCCTCTCGAACAACTTGACGGATAACCTCCCGCAGGTTATCGTTGTTAGCGGTGTCCAGGCAGTTTGCTGAGAAAATGCGCTGCTGGCGGTCATACTGGCGGGCTCGGGCATCAAGAGTTTTTTCCATAGTGGATGCCTCTTCTACAAATTCCGCGACGGTTTTCGGTGGGTTCCGTACGAGGCCCGCAAAGAGTTGCTCTTAAACTCCTCGCATAAGCAGCCTGACCTTTTCTTCTTCCTTCATGCTCGAGTCGGCACGCCGGAAGAGACGCTTCATCTCCTCAGTGTACACTGCAACGGTCTCGTTTGGGTGTTGTATGCGAGACTGTAGCAGCTGCTGGGCTCTCTCCTTTCTCACGACGTTTGTGAAAGTCTTGAGAAGCTGCTCCTTGAAGGTTTCCCAATCCGTAAGGATTGCTTCCTCATTCTCAAAACAGATTCTTGCTGGTCCCTCCAAGCCGAAGAAGACGTACCTAATTTTCATGGCGTCGTCCCAGTTAAAGAGAGCCACACGGTCGAACTGCTGCAGCCATTCTTCGGGGTCGGCGCCAGGCGAAGCGTCGAAGGTTGGTGTCACCCGGGGCTGGTGAAAAATGATTGGAGTCGTCGTCTGGGCTCATGGTGGACGTTGCAGCTGGCTTTCGCTTCCGGGTAGGGTCCGGCAGAATCCCGAACTCAGGTGTGTCCCCTTGCAGGCGTCGGCTTGCGCGGTGGACTGGACTCAGGTCCTGCGGTAGATGACTCTGAGGGCTGGCGTAACGACTTGTAGGGGGTGTCCGGAACATGAAAGGCTATCCAGCACCTCCACCAGATGTCACGTTGTAGTGACGACAGTCCAGCGGTCAGGAAGACACCAACCAGTCTTGGAAAGGAAGCTCTTTATTTGGGCTGACTTGCGCACGAAAAAGAACTGAATCACTCGGCGGCGGCGTGGAAAGAGAAGTTTATTTTGTTCTGTGTTAACGAAAAAATACAAAACAAAAACGCTGAACTCAATGCTCTGATCAGTCAAGCACATGCGCAGTGACGCAGCACTGCGGCGGCGGCGTAAGCAACAAGCGTGCTCGTCGGTCGTCGAACTACGAATGCCCGCTGCTAGCGGCATCGTTCAATTTAAAGCCGGCAAGGAAACTTCGAGATAACAGGTCGAGATCATCTAGAGTAATCTGGAAACACGTAGATGCAGCTGCTCATGGCTGTGAACAATCGAGATTAGACCGGTCGCTTCTCGCGTCACGAACAAAAATGATAACACCCCTTTTCTGCGGCTTTGGGCGAACTAACGGACGCTACAATGATACGCGGCAATATGCGACAGTCCTAGAGCAACTGAAAAAAGAATTGCGCACTAAATGATCTGGGTTAGCGCAGAAAAAAGTCCTCTTTCACCACGACAATGCTCCAACCCACAGATCCCTTGTTGCAATAGCCAAATTGCACGAGTTAGGCTTCGAGGTTGTACCTCATCAACCATATTCTCGGGATTTGGTGCCATGCGAATTTTTCCTTTTTCCAAACCTAAAGAAATGGAAGTAATTTTCGCCAGATGAAGAGGTTATCTCAGTGGTGAATGTCTACTTCTAGGGCATCGCACCGTTCTTTTTTTCTGAGGTGATGGAAAAATTGGAGCAGCCCTGGAAAAAGTGCGTGGAACTGGAAGGGGAGTATGTAGAAAAATAAAATATTGTTTTCAGCAAACTTGCTGTCATTAACTGCGTTTTAGAACACTTGTCAAACGACCCGAGTGCAATGTTTTTGAAACGGGACCACACTTCACGCACATCGGTCAGTGCGCTGAATTCGGCAAAGCTGTTCTCAAGTGCATTTAGAATTGCAGGGTCATCTGCACGCTCATAGTCTTTGACAAAGGTTGGCGGTGTTTTCTTCTTTTTGCAAGTGACTGATATGGGGCATGATAGTACTAGCAGTTTGTGGTGAGATATTGCGCCTTCGATACGCACTGAACAGCCTGGAAGTGTACTGCTAACAAAAATTAAATCAAGAAGTGAAGTGAACATTTCGAAATGCAAGTTCATGCATGTATCGAGAAAGCGAAATAACCTAAGCTATCAGTATTCATTAAGTTCCACACCACTCTCCGAAACAGAATCATACAGGTATCTTGGAATCATCATAAACAACAAACTAACCTGGTCTGAGCACATTGCAAAAATTGTACAGAAGCTTCCAAAATGCTTGGGTTTATCAGACGATCCCTTGCTTTTTCACCCCATTCTGTCCGACAACTCGCCTACGTAACATTCATCCGTTCCGAACTCGAATATGCCTTGGCGATCTGGAATTCCCTTCAAAAATATCTAATCGATCAGCTTGAAGCCATCCAAAATCGCGCGGCCCGTTTTATCACATCGCAGTACGGCAGACAACACAGTGTAACTCTTATCAAGG
Organism: Amblyomma mixtum; assembly: GCF_055824585.1. NCBI lineage: Eukaryota > Metazoa > Arthropoda > Arachnida > Ixodida > Ixodidae > Amblyomma > Amblyomma mixtum. The sequence goes on along the minus strand of NC_143015.1, from coordinate 5,450,307 downwards.
CATCCCTTGATCTGCAACCCCTGGCACTCCGGCGTAAAATTTCACAGCTTTGTTTGTTTCACAAATTGTACTACACCTTCCCACAGCTAAGAAACTCTGTATTGCACCCGCCGCTTCGCACCTCACGACGACTTTTTAACTCTTTAAGTCTGCAGCGCATACACGGCTCCACAAACTCAATTAATAAATCTTTTTTACCTAGCTCCATTACACTGTGGAATGACTTACCCGATTTCATAGTTATTAAAACAGAACCCAATAAATTCAGGCAGTTATTAGCATCACATTTCAAGGCCTGAGTTATTTTGCCGTGTTTTTGAGTGTGTGCATGTGCTTTTTTTTCTTATTTCTCTCCAAGTTGTTCTTGAGCTGCTGTGTCTTTCTCATGTTAATATTTTGATAATGTTGCTAATGGTAATGTTGACCATGAACCCTGTACTTTGTATTTCTTGTTGATTTTACTCACCACTGACTATGAAACGACCGCCCCCCCCCCTTATGTAATGCCCTAAGCCAAGGGCCCTTAAGGGCAAATAAATGATAATGATGATGATGATGATGGAAGACGACAAAACTCGGGGGTTATCGTTAACCAGCTGATCTAAGGAAAAACCAAATGCAGAAAATAGAAGTGTTTCCGCGCTTTGGGCATCTTTGCCCTCATGTGAAAAGTTCGCCCAATTTATCCCGGGTAGGTTAAACTACCCCGATAAAATCAACTTAGATTTTGAGTTAGTGTGCTTGAACAGGTAGTCATTCATTTTTTCAAGACAATCTGGCGGAGTGTTTGGGGGTCGATACACGCCTCTCAGTAATATACATCTACCGGAATATGTTATTTTGCACCACACACTTTCGTGGTCATCAATACCCTTCAGAACTGAATATTTTGTGTTGTTTCTAATAGCTATAGCTACACCACCCGCTCGTGAACACCTATCTTTGCGTAGCAATTTATATGTTCTGAATCACGTACCGCTGCTTGTAACCATGTTTCTGTTATAATTATACCGTGAGGATGGTGCCCCAGAATTAGCTGCTTGAGGTGACCTAACTTATTTACTATACATCTAGCATTAAATGACAGTATTCTTAGCGTTTTGGTTTTGGTTTTTCAGGTATGATGGCTGTTCTAGCTTGCTGCTCCTGGAGTTGAGTTAGGCTGGGTGTGCCTTACATCATCGGCCCTTGTTATTTCGACCCTGGTTTGTTGTGTTTCATCCCAAATGAAAACCTTGCCATTGACCTTTAGCTTGTCAAAGGAAAGCGACACCTTCGCCCCAGCCGCCCTCTCGCGCTCCGATGAGCGCCATAGCTTAGTGCCTAAGTCTCGTACCCTTTTTGAAAAATCTTCAGATATGGAACCGTTAGAGCCTTTTAGTTTGAAACAGCTTGGCATAATATCTGTTTTTTCTGCCGAATTGAAGAGCTGAAGTATGACTGGACGTGGTGTTTAGCCTTTAGGATTACCTATCCTGTGAATTCATTCGGCCGATTTTACTTCCATGCCTATTTGAACTGCCTGTGTCATTGCGTCACCCCCCACAGGTGTTTTCCCACTCATTGAATTTCCGCACATTTTAATGTTTAATTTTATATACCACTGCTTTGTCATATATTTTCTGTATTATTTGTATCACCTGACGTTAATTCCACGTCAAACTTTTTATTCTTGTTATTTTTGTTATGCTTCTTTTAAGTTCACATGCGTTTGCATGACCGCTTCAGACCACTGTCTTTCCCCCCTCTTATGCAATGTCCCAGGCAAGACATCTTTAAGGGTGCAATAAATGATGATGAAGCATGTCTCTGAAGATTGCTTGCCTAACATGTTCCTCCGGTGATTTAGCGTCCTCCTCCGGTTTCTCGGTCACATCGTGAATCACTAAATTGCTGCGTCGACCTCAGTTTTCTAAGTCATCTATTTTTGCTGTTATATCATGGATGTGTTTGTTCGCACTTCTGTATAGTCTTTCGCTTTCATCAAGTCTTTCTTCGCATTTCTTCAACCGACCTAAGTTGTTTTCGATTGTTTCAATTACATTATCAACCGTTCTCTCGACATGTTTTAGGATTATTACTAACTCCTGCATAGTTTTGTTTGTTTTTGCTTGTTCTTTCAGAATATTTTTCAGTAGTTCATTGCTAGGATGACCGTCAGAGTCAGAATGGGTTCTGTTCAGTGTCACCGGATGTCAGGAGTAAAAGCCTAATGACACTATAACAGTCACAAAGCATGCTCAGGAGAAATTGTGGACTTGGTAGCACACTCAGGGTTATATCTCTTGTCTATAACTGAGGAAAAAATATTTGCCACAAACCTGTACGACAAATACGAAGAGTTTGAGCATTGGTCTCTGGTGGTGCCATCAAATCCACTGAAGTGTCCAGCTGACGAGATCCTTGTTATATACCCGCGTAGGCGTGGCTCCATTGAAATTCCAGCAGCAGCTCGGTGATAGCGGCTCTCCGAGCTTGCTTCGATGTAGCGCAGATTACATTAATCTTCACGGAAAAGCAGCGGTTTTAAAGCGGAAGCCTTTAATGCCTCATCGTTGTAATCAGGAGCTGTCAACAGAAATGTCACGCTTTTCAATTGGTCGAAACGGTCTTGATGTCACAGTACGCGAATCTTAAACGGGGCCAATTGTACTTTGGCTACTAACCATGCAACCAATTAAAGGGATCGTATAGTGATGCTCCAGTTAAGTAGAACTGAGTTTAGTTAATTGCTTACTTAACCAATTAGTCTAATTAACCTTTCTAGTCAGACCAGATAAATAAATAAAACCGAGTAAGAAATTGGCCGAGCTGGGAATCGAACCCCGGTCTCCGGAGTGTGAGTCGAGTACGCTACCACTCCGCCATGCCAGCTCTTTTTTTTTCTTTATCGCATGGAAGAACTTCCGTAAAAAGGGGGAAAACTTCAGTCAAACTGGTTCGCGTCTCAAGTTACCGGGTTGCTTAATACGATCCCGCCATAGCCCTAACTCAACACTGCATCTCCATCAAAACATCAAAATTCAGAGAGGCACACACATGCATCTAGGCACGGCAGCCAGCTTGGAGGTTCTTCGCGTGCAGCATATACACTCCTCACCAAAGCACACTGTTTACGAAACACAGATTTGGACGATCTTGGTGGCTCGGCATGTCTGTCCATCATACGGCTTTTCCAAAGATTGAACAGTCCCATCAACACAAACAGATCATAAGGCACAACAGAGTTTTTGCCAACAGGCAGAAATCTAATAGTGTATGGTGTAATTTCAATGTCCTTCTTAAGAGTTCGCTGTAGTATGTCCCAGAAGAACATGGCATCACGGCACAGGATGAAGCAATGATCAATTGTCTCAGGCACGTTACACAGACGGCAATTCACATTCCAGGGTACAAACATCTCCTTGTCATTAAGAAATGTCTTGACAGGCAGCGTCGCTGTGTGTAGTTTGAAAAAGAACGTTTTAGCAGCTGCATGAATGCACATCCGCCTAACACGCTTTAGAACACTGATGTCCAAAGACCCCAGATAAGGCTGCCGATACAATGGTGTAGGGAACAAAGACTAAGTGAGAGCCTGGGTCATCTGTTTTCTCGAGAGGCTATAGAGGTAATCTAAAGAGAAGCGCACAGTGAGGAAATTGAAAGTGTCAGCAACCTCCTTAAGGAATCCCATAAAGTCCCCTCACGAGCCTGCACAGTCGGTGCGAATAAGTAAGGCAAATGAAAACTAAGCTGCCTAATGACCACAGCTACCAGAAACGGGTGGTTGGCCGATTTGAAAAAGAAAAAACGGGAAACAACCTGATGCACGAACAGGTGAACAAGGCCCACTCCACCACCCTCTAAGGGAAGGAACAAGTTGTCACGCCTCATGGGCTCCCATTGAGAGCGCCACACGAATGTTGCAAATACTCTGTGCATTGCTTGCACCTTCTTCCTCGCACAATGCAGGACTTGAAGGACCTACGCGAGCTTTGCAAACAAAAATATGTTACAGACCTGTGCCCTCGCAAACACTGCGAGTTCCCTACCCATCCAAGCCTGTGTTTGTTGCCGTAGAGTTACAATTTGTGAATCCCAGTAGGCTGTACTGTTGCGAACTTGGTGCAGCGGAACACCTAGGTACTCAAGAGGGCTACAGTCCCAGCATATGCCACCGAACTGGCTTGGCCTAGTTCCGCAATGACCCAGCCAAAAGCCTTTGGATTTCTCTAAATTAAGAGCCGCGCCTGATACATCGCAGAACTGTTTAGTCAAGTGTAAAGCCTCAAGTACAGTCGCCGTCAAAAGTAAATGGAAGGCGACTTTGTCAAAAAAATTTAATTTCTTTAAATCTAAAGCATAATGTTCCATGTTTGTGGGTGCACAGTGCAATTCGCACAATCGCAATTAGTCTGCACATATGTATTCAAGGATGCATAAACTGAGCGGGCAATGATTAAATTTTTTTGTTAATATTGCCTTCCATTTACTTTTGACGGCACCTGTACACTCTTTTTGTCAGAACAAAAGAGGGCGACATCATCAGCGTAGGCTAAAACTTTAACTTCACATTGAGCCAGAGAGAAACCGCGGATAACTGCGCAGTTAATAATACTGAGACAGAGGGGTTCCAGATATAGGGCAAACAACAATGGAGACAGTGGACATCCTTGACGAACAGATGCTTCTAGGGGTATTAGTTTCGTTAGCTCCTGATTAACAATTACCTTTGGATAGGAGTTCTTATAGCACAGCCTTATGCATTTGAGCAAGACGTCACCAATATTTGCATACTCCAAGACCGCGAACAAGAAATCGTGCCGAACTTTATCAAACGCCTTCGCCAAGTCAATTTGAATCAGAGCTACTTGGCCTGTCTCATCTGATACTGTCTCTAATACTGAACGTGCACTATGGATATGTGTTTGAATACTGCGGCCTCTAATACCACAGACCTGATGCGAACCTATCAAGTCCATAATGACGAGCTGCAGACGACTGCTAAGAACTTTGGCAAAAATTTTGTGATGAACATTGCAGAGGGAAATTGGACGATATCCCTCAGCAGTTTTCAACCGATTAGTATCTTTGCTTTTGGGAATTAATATTGTGTGCCCAGAATACAAAGTGGGAGGCAGGACACCCACATCATAAGATGCTTGGAAAACTTCCATCGAAAGAGGCACTAGGCAAGGTGATAATGTTTTATAGAATTCGCTAGTGATACCATCTGGCCCAGGAGATTTCTGGCTCTGCAGGGCAGAAATGGCTGATTGAATTTGATCCAAAGTGATAGGTCCCTTCACTATAGCACACTTCTCATCGTGAAGTCGAGGTAAGTTTCCGAGTAAGGAACTGTAATCGAAACACTGATTTTGTTCTTTGCAACTGCCAAACAACTTCCGCTAATAGTCGAAGAAAGCAGCAAGAATACCAGGCGCATCGCTGTATGTGCAATCACCATACTGAATTTCCAATATTTCCTTCGCAAGAGCATTCTCTCTTTCATCACTCAGGGCCCGACGAGAAGGTTGCTCGTCAAGAAACCTTCGGGACCTAGATCTTACCAAGGCCCCGTTATATCTTTCTGTCACAAATTGTTGGAGCTGTGCTTTTACGTTATTAATCTCTTCGAGATAGGCACCCGGACTAACCCTCTCTAGCTCATTCAGCTCCGTTAGGGTGCGCCCAAGCTCACGAAGGTGGTGTCTCTTCAGGAAAGCGATTCTTGCTGAGGCCTCAATTGCCAAGTTTTTGATCTCCTGTTTAAACAGGTCGCCGCCGCGGTGGCTCAGAGGCTATGATGCTCGGCTGCTGGCCCGAAAGACGCGGGTTCGATCCCGGCCGCGGCGGCTGAATTTCTTTGGAGGAGAAATTCGAGGCCCGTGTACTGTGCGATATCAGTGCACGTTAAAGAACCCCAGGTGGTCGAAATTTCCGGAGCCCTCCACTACGGCGTCTCTCATAGCCTTAGTCGCTTTGGGACGTTAAACCCCATAAACCAAACCAAACCAAACAGGTCCAACTTTTGAAAAACGGACAGATCATGGCATGACCATACGTCTTTCAAACAAGTAGGTACAGCACGCTAAATGATTTCGTCTGAGAGCAGACAGTTATTCATCTTCCACAACTCCCATCGAGGTTGAAGTACATGCCGAGTGTACCTCCCTATCTGAAGAGACACCATACAGTGGTCACTGAAGAAGATGGGCCGCACCCAGTAGCCAAACACACTTGCTAACGCGTCTACAGAAACGTAAATTCTGTCAAGGCGAGCATTAGAGGAAAACTGAAAATGAGTGAAATGTATACTGTCGCCTTTTTTCTGTCCCACATCCACAAGATTATATTCAGAAACCAAATCGGTAAGTAATGCAGCACTAGGGTCGTATCTCTTACATACCACTGATCGGTCCTCATCCCTACAAACGTAATTAAAATCTCCCAACAATATAATTTTGCGGTCCGTGCACAAATGTTCAACTAATGACAGAAAGAAAAGCCTTCTATCGCGCTGCTTTATGGGGATGTAAACACAAATAATCCGCCACTGTACACCTGAAATTGTGAGATCACAGCATATAAGTCGCCCCTCATCATCTATGTAATAAGACATGGCTGTCATCTCTAGCGTGTTCGCCAGGAATAGCATACAACCTCCGGATAAGCCTCTCGCGTGGCTAACAATAATGCTGTATTCCGACAAAAAAGGCTCGAGAGCAGCTTCTGTCTCTTCATCGGGAGACAACTTTGTTTCCTGGATAGCGGCTACACGCACGCTCCATTTCTTTAAGAGATGCCGCACCTGCTGTTGCCTCCTACGATTACGCATACCCCTAACGTTAAGGGTAGCGACTTGATATGCTGCGACGCTCGGCATTTTTGGTGCCAGACTTAACAAACGCCATCCCCTGGAATGGGGTGGCCCGCCTCCAAATTGGCGGCCTCTCGGGCAGACATCGCCCTCCTCTTTAACGCCGCCTTTCCCGTGGCCTCTACACATTGTGCCTTGTGGTCAGCGCCATCGATACACACCTCGTCAGCATATGCTGGACGTTTGAAAGGTGCGGTGCTGTCCATGTCCTCCTCTGAGACAGCCAAGGCCTCGGCCCACGAACCCGAGGGGAGCACATCACTTGCTCCCACACTGACAGCCGACAGAGACCCGCACACGCCACAGATCGACGCCACACACGGCTCACCGTTACCCTCCAACGACGAAGCAGAATCAGCAACCGAGGAGGATCGGCGAGCATTCACTGGCTGTATCGCCTCGACTGACTCCATAGGAGGCATATCCGGACGTTGTCCTGTGTGCTCGCGACTTAGTTCTCCGGTCGCGTCGACAACCTCAGACACATCCATGATGTGTCCTGATGCCACGTCGTCCTCCCGTGACCACTGGCCTTGACGCAGCCTGTCAGCGTAACTCAAGACGCAGTTCTCCACAGTATAGCCAAAGCGTCGGCACTGGGTGCATCGAGACGTGCGACACTGGCGTCGTACATGTCCAACCCGGCCGCATCGGAGGCACAGTGGAGGTCTCCCTGGGATAAGGACTAATGCCTGCACTCCATAAACATAAGTGTGTGTGGAATTGTGCTTGCAGACACTCCATCCTTGAGTGTGAGGGAGATTTCACGGTTCGCCGTTTCCATATGCTCCATCCCTGGGCACCGCCACTTTTCACGCTGCACAGACTGAATCGTGCCATAAGGCTCTAATGCTTCCACAATCCTCCGGTGCTCCATATAGCGGGGAAGCCAAAGGAGCTTAACCTTGACGTTCTTAGTATCCGGGTCAAACACCATGCACCGCAGTCCTTTGACAGGAAACTCCGCTTTGCTAACAAGCTTCTGTTTGGAAGAACTAGAACGCAGAAGAACGCAGGTAACCATCCACACGTGGCTCATTTGGTATTGACCAATGCACAAAATTTCCCGGAGATCCAATATCTGTGCGAGTGCGTCACGGAAGTCAGGTGCTCGGTACGGGGGACCCTTAAGGTCAGCATGCAGGAAAACGGTATTAATGACAGCATTACTGGTAGGCAATCAGGGAAGGACAACTTTGTACGAGTCCAAAGTGTCCTGAGACGTCGGAAGACCTCAGCTCCGCCATGCCAGCTCGATGGTTTGGAATGAACAAAGGTGCGTCTAGTGAATACGGTGTCTTCGTTCACTCCCATCTTATTTATTATTTTTATTATTTATTTATCAAATACTGCCAACTGCCTCTTGGCAGTCAAAGCAGGAGTGGATACAATGTTCTTGAACAATTGCTGAAGTGAGTTTAACAGCGGCAAAGAAAGAAAACATGCTATTGACAATCAGCCATGAAGGAATGTGCACAATCAAAAAACACACAAAAAAAGAAAGAAGGAATACACTTTGAAAGGCGGAAGGCAAAGCAAGAAGCGTTGTAAAGAAATACTTGCAGCATCATAGATAAGATGACACGGCTGTAACAAAAGATTCAACTGAGGGCATGTCAGCTACTTCATAGGGTAAGGCGTTCCACTCAGCTGTGGTTCGAGGAAAGAATGATGAACGGTAGGCGTTAGTTTTAACCTGCGGCATTACAATTGTTTTGCTGTGCTTGCCTCTCGTTTTCCTGGATTCGTTGAAGTGCATGTAATTATGAAAATTTATTTTGACACGGTGGTTGACAATACTGTACATCATTTGTAGGCGGTGTAGTTTGCGGCGCATTTCTAGCGACGGGAGCCCAGCTCGTGTTCTCAGGTCTGAAACAGAGATACTTCTATGGTAAGCGTTAAAAATGAATCGAAGTGCTTTCTTTTGTACCCCTTCAATGTGATTGATGTTTTTCTTAGTATGAGGGTCCCAAACAGTGTCAGCGTAATCAAGAATTGGCCTAACGAGTGTCGTGAATGCTGCAAGTTTTGTTGCACTAGTGCAGTGCCTCATGCGGTGCTTTAATAACCACAGCTTTTTTAGTGCCGCCGACACAACATATTCAACATGTGCGTTCCACGTTAATTTGGAGTCAATTATAACACCAAGATATTTGAAGTTGTCAACCCGCTTGGCATCAGCATTGTTAATTTTGTAAGTATATATTAACGGTTTTTTCTTTCTTGTGACCATCATGTGGGCACATTTAGAGACATTTAGGTTCATACGCCAGGATTGACACCAACTGGTAATTGCAGAGAGGTAATCACGTAGCACAATTTGATCTTGCACAGATTCGATGACCTGGTACACGATGCAGTCATCGGCAAAGAACCGGCATTGTACAGAGGAATCCAAAGACAGGTCATTTAAATAGATCAGAAAAAGAAGAGGTCCAAGGACAGAACCTTGTGGTACACCGGATAATACAGGGGCAGTTGAAGAAAGTGAGTTTTCAATGCAGACATACTGTTGTCGATTGGATAAGTAACAATCAAGCCAATTCAAAATTTGTTCATTTTGCAATACACTTTTTAGCTTAAGTAATAACCTTTTGTGACAGACTCGGTCAAACGCCTTTTCGAAGTCGAGGAACAGTATATCAATTTGCCCACCCCGATCCAAAGCTACCATGAGATCATTAGTAGTGTGTAGTAGTTGCGTAACCGTGGATAGGCCACGTCGAAAACCGTGCTGTCCCTCAGAAAAGAAATTATTATTTTCCAGAAAACTGCTTATATGCTTAAAAATAAAGTGCTCCATTACCTTGCTAGCGGTACACAGGAGCGAAACAGGCCTGTAATTGTTGACACTAGCCTTATCTCCAGATTTGTGAATAGGGATGACCTTAGCCACTTTCCAATCATCGAGAATGGTAGCTTGATTCAAACTCTCGTTGAATATTATGAGCAGGTATTTCGAGCACCATTCTGCGTACCTAAATAGAAAGTTGTTGGATATTTCGTCTGGTCCGGCAGATTTTTTTGTGTCTAAGTTTAACAGTGACGAAAAAATGCCTTGTTCCGTAATAAAGAGGTTCGGCAGCTCATATTTTGGGCATACATATTCAGGACTAAGATTGTCAGCTTGTAAAAATACGGAAGCAAAATACGCGTTGAAAGCCTCGGCAATACACTGAGTATCAGTGGTCTCGGTACCGTTCAGTCTGACTTTGGTCACCGGAGCTTTTTTGTTTGTTAAATGCATCCAAAACTTTCTTGGCGCGTTTGTAAGAAAATGGTGCATCTTAACGTTAAAAAAGTGGTATTTAGATAATTTTATTTTATTTTTAAGTTCAGTGCGCAATGACTGTAGCCTTGAGCGAGTGGTGCAAGAATTGAGGCGTGAACAGCGTTTTAGTCGACGCTTTAGGTGCAGTATGTCCCGAGTAATCCATGGACTGTGGCGAGGTGCTTTCTTACACTTCATGGGAACGAAATTCTTAGTGCATTCATGTACTGAATGTTTAAAATGCTTCCATAAATCGTTGACGCTAAAGTTTCCCAGCTTGTGTTTTTCAAGAAAGGAGTCAAAATCCTGTTCTAAGTAGTCAATCACGCTTTCGTCGGCAGCATTTCTAAAATCCAAGAATTTCTTGGGGATGCTTCGTGTCACCTTTCTTGATAAATTGCTTTTAAAAAGAACAGATTCGTGATCGGATATGCCTGGCAAGACTTCAACAGTAAATCCTAAATCGCTTACTTCTGCAGAAATAAAAACAAGATCGAGAATTGATTTCGAAGTCGTAGTGACACGTGTTGGTATTTCCACTATCTGTTTAAGATTAAAAGAAAAAGCAATATCAAGCAGCAGTTCACAGTGCAGACATGAAGGCCTTGCGCATAGTTCGTCCGAGTTTATCATGGGTAGATTGAAGTCGCCGCATAAGATAACATAAGGGTAACGTTTTCTGTGCTCATGAAGAAAGTTGTACAACGATTCTAAAATCGAAATGTCAGCATTTGGGGGCCTGTACACTACACCCATAAGAAGGCTGCCTTGGTGCAGTTGAACGTGAATCCAAACCATCTCGACAGATGTGTTGTGAGGAATTAATGTGTAGTTAATGCCCTTCCTAATTATGGCCGCGACGCCACCTCCCCTTGAGCCACGATCTTGTCGAATTATATCATGCGAGATAGGTATAACGTCAGTATCAGGGATACTGTCATGGAGCCATGTTTCCGTGAGAAGCGTGACGTCAGGGCCGCAACCAAGAAGAAGGCTTTCGAGTTCATCGATTTTGTTCACGACGCTTCTAGCGTTGACATTTAGTACAGATAGCGGTGCTCTGTCTGGGTGTGGTTTTGTTGGCTGCAAGGCGCTGTTTCGTTTCTTTTTGCTAGAATTATGCCAGGTGTGTCACTTCAATTCCAGCGGAACGGCCTTGTTCAGTCCTTCGTCCCATCTGTAAACCTTCCCGTTTATTTTGACCTTATCGAATGATGACACTACCTTGTCGCCTTTGTCTCTGTTTGGTTTTGTATAGGCCCAAAGTTTTTTTCTTATCGCTTGGACTCGGGGCGAAAAGTCCTCCGAAACGCTGAATTCTGAGCCTTTAAAGGCGCTGCATGCTTTCAGTATCCTTGATTTGTCCCTGTAGTCTGAAAGCCTGAATATTACAGGTCGACATCTATCCTCACGTGCTTTCCCAATTCTGTGGACGCGCTCCATTTGCAAATTAGGGATCTTTAGTTTATCTTCAATAATTTGCGCCACCTTCTGTTCCAATGAATGTGAAACATCTTCGCTTTCTTCCTTCAAGCCATACATGATTAAATTATTTCTACGACTTCGGTTCTCGAGATCGTCCACTTTCAGAAAAAGGCTGTCGACAGTTTTTTGCAATTCTTCTACCTTTGTTGTGTAATTCGCAACCGTGGTTGAAATATCGTTCACTTTTTGATCAATCGAAGTTAATTTATCAATAGTTTTGTCTAGGCGACTGTTTGTTGAGGCCACACTTTCCTTTAGTTCCTTCAAGGCATCCATTATCGTTGTAAGCATTTCCGCGGTAGAAGGACCCGGATTCGATTCAACATCACCACAGCAAGGCAGTAGGTCAACAAAGCAGCTGTAAACATTTTTCAGCACTTCTAAAAACGACCGTGGGCACGGCAAGAGCAGCAAGCAAACATCATCACTACGATAGCCAGGAACATGGCCGTAGCCTCTCACCTGGATTAAGAACAAGAAGGGGTTCTTTAGTTGCATGCTTCCAAGGCTCCCGCCGTGCCCACTGCTCGATTGCCGCTGTGCAGTTGACTTTATACAGCCGGTGAGTGGTGACGTAGCGGATGAAGGCGTTTGGTGCGGGTCAAATTGCGTGGTCCAAATGCGCATGCCTGATGAATCGCCGTCAGAACGTTCCATCGTAGCATTGTACAGATGCTCGTTCAAGATTGTCGCCGTCACCGCATCCACGCCGCATTCGGTAGCTGTAGCCGCATCTCTCGAGTTCACGAAAAACACGGCCTGGATTAAGAACAAGAAGGGGTTCTTTAGTTGCATGCTTCCAAGGCTCCCGCCGTGCCCACTGCTCGATTGCCGCTGTGCAGTTGACTTTATACAGCCGGTGAGTGGTGACGTAGCGGATGAAGGCGTTTGGTGCGGGTCAAATTGCGTGGTCCAAATGCGCATGCCTGATGAATCGCCGTCAGAACGTTCCATCGTAGCATTGTACAGATGCTCGTTCAAGATTGTCGCCGTCACCGCATCCACGCCGCATTCGGTAGCTGTAGCCGCATCTCTCGAGTTCACGAAAAACACGGCCTGGATTAAGAACAAGAAGGGGTTCTTCAGTTGCATGCTTCCAAGGCTCCCGCCGTGCCCACTCCTCCCTTCCCGTTACGGCGAGGTTTAGGTTCATGGTTGAAAAACAGCGCACAAAAAGACTAGAGACAAGAGTAAAAGCAACGACAGGACAAGCGCCTTTACTCTTGTCTCTAGTCTTTTTGTGCGCTGTTTTTCAACCATGAACCCATACAAACTCGCCCAACTTAACGTTCTATGAGGTTTAGGTGTCCACCGAGATAGAGAGACAGATACATTTCCTTTCCTCAAAAACCAATTTACCGACGAGCAAGGCGTATTTGTCCGCATTTCAGATTGGTCCAAATTGTCGTGACGTCACCGCGCGCGAATTGTGACGGGTGTCCACCGAAATATGTGAGACAGTTACTGCGCAACTTCCTTTGCTCAAATACAGTTTTCGACTAGTGTCTACTGAGATATGTGAGACAGTTAATGCGTAATTTCCTTTGCTCAAATACAATTTTCATTTTCTTCATTATGGCCCCTCTTCCTTCTTTCACTCACACTTCCTCCCTTACCGTACGGCGCGGCTCAGGTGTCCACCGATATGACAGAGAATTGCAGCCCCATTTCCTTTCCTCAAAAAGCGTTGCGTTCAAAGGGCAACGCATTGCGCCGAACGGGTGGTGGCGTTCCTTGGACTCCGTGGCAGCGCTGCAACACGCTGTCGCGTTCTACTCCTAAAGTCGAAGCTTAAGCGTCATTAATTGGAAGTGAATTAATGCACCAACAAATATGCAGTGAACAATCGCGTAGCAGAATGCAGCACTCAGGCTTTCGCCTTTCACCACTTTAGCCGCTAAAGTTCCTCGTAATTTTTTCCGCCACCGCAGATAACCTGTCATCCAATGGCACATGCGCGTCCGTGCTGGTGATGAGGCTGGACGGCCACAAATCAACCTGTACGACAAATACGAAGAGTTTGAGCATTGGTCTCGGGTCGGTGCAACCAAAATGGCCTCTGATTTCCCTGTTTATCTTTGCCGACTGGACATCTAAAATATCTGTCTATTATAGAAATGGATGGCGGCCATTACTACCCTTACAATGCGTAACCAGATTCGACCCCCTACAAATCTCTAGTGATCTCTCGTGTTCCCGTAACCGAACATTGATACATCTGCCAGTTTTGACCTACATGCACTTTGTCACAAGATAACGGGATCCTGTATACCACTTCAATAAAACTTCGGCAGGGCCTAGATGGTACATGTTGCTGTGAAGGTGAAGGTTGCGCAAATACGGGACGAACCACAAAGAAGAGACACAGAGACAGACACAAGCCCACTGAGTGCGCCTCTGTTTGTCTCTGTGTCTGTTCTTTGTGGTTCGTCCCATGTTTGCGCAACCTTCCCCTTCGTAGCAAGCTTTATACAACACCCTCTTTACGAGGAACATAAGCAAGCTCATGCGTCGCCCGACAAGTGTTTTTTTCACGAACCTTTTTCGCTGCTTTATTAACCATACTACAAATTTCGACAACTTATTTGGTGCCGAGAGGACCATACCAACATCATACCTTCTGGCCACATTCTTCAAATTATGTGATAGGCTATGTACATGTGGCAGAACAACAAGTTTTTTTTTAGTTTCACTCTGCCCAACCACCTCGTGCTCCCTCAAAACTGCGCTCGATTGCTTTAGTTTTTAACTTGTCGTACGTTCTTATTCTGGCGTGAATGGGAAACCCTGCGTTCACTAGCCTTGTTATTTGTTCTTGAAAGCTAAACCGCATGCTATGAAGCATGATTTTGACAGGACTTACCCAGGCTTTACCCAGGACTTACACAGCGATGCCATCCTTTACAAGCTTCGAATGATAAGACCCATAATGAAGGAGCGGCTTAGCACTGCTAGGCGAATACCGCCAACACACATGATACCTGCGAGGTCCTCGTGGTCCGTTTTGGCAACACCATGTCTATCCTCCAAGTCTTGTTTGGTTGATCTCTGATTACTTTCTTGAGGGAAGGAACCTCTGACCGTAACTGCGCAATTTCTTTCGTGTGTTGCGCTATGACCCTGAGCATATCGCTCAGCCCGGCGAGCTTAGCCGTTACAGCTTTTTCCAGGAATGACTGCGATTTCAATTTGAATGGACTCCTGCAGAATCTGCATGTTCTGCAGCACAGGCTTAATCTTACCGCGTCCAGGATTTGCCTCCACATCACCAGACAACAAAATTAAAGAAATAAACCATGTTTCATTAAGCAGAGAAAAGCAAACAGCCGGGCACGGCAGGACAATTACGGATCTCTCATCGCTACCGAAACAAAGGGTCTGTTCAACACAAACCTGTGTAAAGAACAGGAATGGGTTGGCCGGGGCGTTCATAATAGTCTCGCCATGTCCTCTGAAGCTGTGCTCGCTAAGGTGCCCATTATATACGCTCAGAGTGGCGCTGAAGTTGCGTGGGCTGGATTCGGTCTTGTCAAGAAGCCGCGATTTCCAGGAAGTAGCCTTGGGTCTTGGTTGCCGAAGATGACAGTGAAGTAGTCCAATGCTTTGATTGCTGGCACAAATTCGATGGTCGACCACAGGGTGAGCAGTGTAAAGAACGGGAATGGGTTGGCCGGTGCGTTCATTATAGTCCTGCCGTAACCTCTCTGGACAGGCTCTCTCTGAGATTATGAATGGCAGCTCACCAATATCCCTCAAGAGAAAAGTGTACAGCAGGTGCATCTTACCGGTACTCATCTACAGGGCAGAAACGTGGACCCTAACGAAAAGGGATCAAATTGCTTTAAGGACAACGCAGAGAGATATGGTAAGAAAACTGACAGATGTGAAGCTAAGGGACTGGAAGAGGACAAAGTGGGTCCGGGATGAAACACAGGTTAATGACACTCAAGAACAAGAGGAAGAAATGAGCAATGACAGGGCACGTAATATGAAAGCAAGATAATCCAGGGTCCTAAAGAGTAACGACATCATCATAATAATCAGCCTGACTACACCCACTGCAGGGCAAAGGCCTCTCCCATGTCTCTCCAATTAACCCTTTCCTTTGCCAGTTGCGGCCACTGTATCCCCGCGAACTTCTTAATCTCATCCGCCCACCTAATGTTCTGCCGTCCCCTGCTACGTTTGCCTTCTCTTTGAATCCACTCCGTTTCCCTTAAGGGCCAGCGGGTATCTTGCCTTCGCATTACATGCCCTGCCCAAGCCCATTTCTTCCTCTTGATTTCAACTAGGATATCATTAACCCGCGTTTGTTCCCTCAACCACTCCGCCCTCTTCCGATCTCTTAACGTTACATCTATCATTTTTCTTTCCATAGCTCGCTGCGTTGTCCTTAACTTAAGCTGAACACTTTCTTAGCCTCCACGTTTCTGCCCCATAGGTGAGTACCGGTAAGATACAGCTGCTGTACACTTTTCTCTTGAGGGATATTGGCAAACTGCCATTCATGATCTGAGAGAGCCTGCCATATGCGCTCCAGCCCCTTCTTATTCTTCTAGTTATTTCCCTCTCATGATCCGGATCTGCGGTCACTACCTGCACTAAGTAGACATATTCTCTCACTACTTCCGGCACCTCGCTACCAACTGCCAACTGCTATTCCCTTGCTACGTTGTTGACCATTACTTTGGTTTTCTGCATGTTAATTTTTAGCCCCACCGTTCTGCTCAGCCTGTCTAACTCATTGATCATGCTTTGTAGTTCTCGTCCTAAGTGGCTTAGCGAGGCAATGTCATCAGTGAATCGCAAATTACTCAGGTATTCTCCATTAACTCTTATCCCCAACGCTTCCCATTCCAGGCCTCGAAGTACATCCTGTAACCAGGCGGTTAATACCACTGGCCAGAACGTCTCTCCCTGCCTGACACCTTTCCGTATTGGAATTTTATTGCTGACTTATGGACAACTATAGTAGCTGTGCAATCGTTATAAATATCTTCCAATATTTTCACATAACACTCTTCCACACCCTGATTCCTCAATGCCTGCATGACAACTGAGGTTTCCACTGAGTCAAATGCTTTCTCGTAATCAATGAAGGCAGTATACAGGGGTTGGTTGTATTCTGCGCATTTTTCTATCACCTGATTGATAGTGTGAATGTGGTCTATTGTCGAGTATCCTTTACGAAAGCCTGCCTGATGATTTGGTTGACTGAAGTCCAAAGTTGTCCTAATCTATTAGCGATTACCTTAGTAAATACCTTGTAGGCAACGGACAGTAAGCTGATTGGACTGTAATTTTGCAAGTCCTTGATGTCTCCTTTCTTATGAATTAAGATAATGTTAGCGTTCTTCCAAGCTTCTGGTACTCTCCAGGTCACAAGGCATTGCGTATAAAGGGTGGCTAGTATTTCTAGCACAATCTCTCCTCCGTCCTTCTAAAAATCTGCTGTTACCTGATCCTCACCAGCTGCTTTCCCCATTTGCATTGCTCCTAGGGCATTCTTTACTTCCTCCTTCGTTACTGGTGGGATGTGCCATTGCTGTGCTCGAAGAGTAACGTATTGGATTCCAAGATAATTAAGGCAAGCGCAGCAGGGGGCGGCAGCAAATTAAGTAGGCAGATGAAATTAAAAAGCTTGCGGGGATGGGGTGGCAGCAGCGGGCACCAGAAAGGTTTGCTTGGAGAGTGTGTGATGTGCACACTTATCTGTCGGGGGATTTTTGCAACGCGCCGTGTCGGCAGTGGTGCGTCGGACCATGAGCGCCGTGCGTGCCAGCCCCGCGCTGCGAGTGTGCGCGTGCGTATGGTGTGCGCGAGGCAGGCACGAGGAGCGGAGAGTTGACGTGTTAGCAAACCGAGGTATAGAGGTAGACACCGCAGCACAAGCCTGGCCATTTAAGCATGGTAGTGGCAGCTGTCCGGCGTTGAGTCCGAGCTGCCAGTGACTTCCCTTGGATCATCGACGCAAGACCATTGAGTTCCACTCAAGCGTGGAGGTGGCAGCCGTCAGACTTCGGGTCTGTGCTGCCGTGTATACTTCGCTCGAATCAACGACGGAGGCCTACTGCGTTCCTTTCTAGATTGGAAGAGGCAGCAGATGGAATGAGGGTCCTTGCTGCCACGGCTTCCTTGGATAGGCTGCACAAGCCTACGGTGTTTGTGGAACGCCGTCTACGGGACCTGGCTACAGTTTTCCTGCTGCAGCTACGCAGTTCTTAGGGGCGGCTGACAGGAGTTTGTCAGCGTCTCCCGTGTCCATTTCCGTTCCTCGCCTCCTGACTCTCTACCACCGCCTCCCTGGACGCAACGCCAGCGACGCATCGAAAGTCGCCAACCCGCCTCTGTGCTGGCTGGAAACACTCCCGCTCCAGCTCGGACGATTTGTATCTGGTGAACTCTCTCCTTTTTATCCGTAGTGTTGTACACGCGTCTGGAGTGTGTTTTCTTTTCGGTTTCGTTTCTTTTATTGGCTGATTTCCTTTAAAATATAAACACGGCTTCGTTTTGTTTTGTTTGATTCGTTTCTTTTCTTCTTCGAGCCTGCACGCGAAAGCGTTCTCCTTCAGCAGTCGAGGATGCGTCACCGCAATTCGCAACAATTTGGCGTCCATGACAGGACGAAGCCGTTTTTTTTTCTCTCTTTCTTGAGTCTATAAAGAGAAACGATGGCAACGCTAAAGGAGTTGGTTGAATTCGGCGAAAAGATGGGGTTGAGAGATGTCGAGCTGCGTTCGTGGGTTTCCGCTCAGCAGGAGAAGGAACGCGCTGCATGTGCAGCAGGACGAGAGCACGAAAAGGCCCAAGCAGAATCCCAATGCGCTGCACGTCGCTAGCACGTGCAAAGTCGCTAGCAGAGGCTGAAGAGCGGAGATTGCACCTCCAATTAAGGCTCGCAGAAGCTGGTGGGGGTAGTCGAGAACCTGCTCCAGGGCCCTCAGCAGCGGTTAGGCCACACAAGTTGATCCCACTTTTCGACGATCGTAGGGATAACTTAGATGCATACCTCAAACGTTTTGATCGTATCGCAGAAGGGCACGGCTGGCCTAAGGAAAAATGGGCAACAGCACTAAGTATGTCTGACTGGGGAGGCTCTCTGTGTGTTCGGTCGACTATCTCCAGCAGATTCAATGGATTACAATACGGGAAAGCTAGCCCTGCTCCAATACTTTTATTCCACAGCCGAGGGTTATCACGTAAGGTTTCGTGAAAGTAAGCCGCTTGATAAAGAAACAGGCAAGCTATACGCAGCGCGCTTGCTCAATCTTCCCATCAAGCATGGGAAGCCGTTTATGGCCTGCAGGACCAATGTGGTCTACCGGATTCCGCTATCTTGCGGAAAATGCTACATCGGCCAAACCGGCCGTTGCATCAATGTTCGCCTCATGGAGCATAACAATTTGGCAGCTGCTATATCAGGCCCTGGACACTTGGCGGCACATTGCAAACAATGTAAGCATGATGACAAAAAATGTACCCCTTTGTTTGAGCAGACACGTGTGATTTATGTCAGTGCAGATCAGAAAGAGCGGGAAGTATTGGAAGCCTTTCTCATTCACTTGGAAAGGCAAACGTGCGTGAACAAACCAAATGTTTATCTGTGCACTAAAGATTTCAGGTTCTTGTATCGGGAAGTGCCAACACTCATGCGATTCAAATGTTGATTTTTTATGCTCCTGATTGCCGCCTATAAATTCGTTGTTGTTCTCGAGAATAAAGTCAGTTGATGTCTAGTGCCTGTGTAGTCTTTCTCTACCCTGTCGTCCTTGTTTTTTTAGCGCTACTACTATGTACTCTCAATCAGTTTTTTCGATTGATGGGTCGAGATGTCGGGAACGGCCACAACGTACAATGATTTACGTGACTTGGTAGTGGCCTTAGAATTACTGGGGAACTGCCATACTCGTCTGGCGATTTTCCTTCGGGAAAGATAATACAAGACGCTGGACGAAATGGCTGAGGCAGCAGACAACGTTCTAGAGGCCCAGTGGCAAAGAAACTTGTCTGTGTTCAAAGATTCGTTCGAAATGGGCATTCCGAAAGAGCAGGATACTCCATCAAATAGACAGTCAGTAAGGTGCCTCATTTGTAATCGTTTAGGGCATAAGGCTGCCAACTTTCGCTCAAAGGGAAAACAGCTCTATTGCGGAAAACAGGACATGGCGTAAGTTCTTGCTTAAGAAAGCAAGAAAATCAAAACCAGTCATCCTGTTGTGTTCAGCCAGAGTGTGTTGCGCCTGAAGCGATGTACACAACAGCAGGTATGCTTGAACCAGCTGAGGATGAGGTGGTGCTCGGACTTCTGCGGGAAAGTCCTGCAGACGCACAACACATGCCTGTCCTAGAGGGAGAGCTCCGTGGCCTACCCGTACGTATTTTACGGGACACAGGGAGCAATACGGTGGTGGCGCGGAGAGCCCTAGTTCCTGACTCAGCTCTAACCGGCTCGAGATCTACGGTGTTCCTCATTGATAGTAGTAGTTTGGAAGATCCCGAAGCAAAAGTCTATATCGCTTCCCCTTATTTCACTGGGACGGCCCTGGTGAAGTGCATGGAGACACCATTGTACGATGTCATAATTAGAAATACACCAAAGGCCCGTGAGCCGTGAAATCCAGATATCAATTTGAAGAAATCAAAGCCCGTCGCTAAATTACACCCTGGCATAGTCAGGGACGGGGTAACCTGCGAAAATGGCGAGAGCGAGGGCCCAAAAGTGGTATTGACTGAAAAGTAAGCTTCTGGAGAAAGTAGGAAAAATACCGCTCTAAGCGTCGGTCCCATACAGTTCACCAAGGAAAAGTTAGAAAAAGAGCAAAGGGAAGATGGTTCATTGAAGGCGTGTTGGCTCCAAATAGGAAAGGCGTTCCATGGTAAACACGGCAGTTCGCACTCGTATTCTGTCGAAAAGAGTTTGCTGTACCGCCTCTATCATCACCCTCTGGCAGAGAGGTTCGACAGGTTGTACTCCCAAAGTCTTCCAGATCGCAAGTGTTAAAGCTTGCCCACGATAGCCCGTTGAGGGGGCATCAGGGCATTAGGAAGACTGTAGACCAAATTCTGGAAGAATTATACTGGCCGGGAGTGCTGGAGGAGATTAAAAGATATGTCAGATCATGCGACACCTGCCAAAGGATGTGTCCGAAAGGCAAAGTAGGGAAAGCTCCATTGAAACGCATGCCTTTTATCGACACTCCTTTTGATCATGTCGCTGTCAATATTATCGGCCCGCTGTCGCCCGCATTGATGAAAGGGAATAGGTATATTCCCACTCGCATCGATTTCGCCACGCGGTATCCCGACGCTGTGGCTCTGCCAAAGATAAATTCAGCAACCGTGGCAGACGGTTTAGTGGAGATGATTTCAAGAATAGGTTTTCCGAGAGAGACCCTCTGTGACCAGGCCTCCTGTTTCACTTTCGAAATGATGAGAGAGCTCAATGATCTCTTGGCGGTGAAACATCTCAGCACGACCCCTTACCATCCAATGTGCAATGGGATGGTGGAGAAATTTAATGGCACACTCAAACAGATGCTGCGGAAGCTCAGTCAAGAGCAGCCCAAAACATGGGATCCTTATATCGCTCCGCTTCTGTTCGCATACAGAGACGTGCCTCCCGCGAGTCTAGGCTTTTCTCCTTTCGAGTTGATATTTGGCCGACATGTGCGAGGACCGCTCGCAGCCCCCAGAGAGCTTTGGACGAGAGAAGAGCTGGGAGAAGACGCCAAGACGAGGTATGGCTACGTTCTTGATCTAAAAGAACGTCTCGAGCAAACTGTGAGTTCGGCACATCAAAATTGGTTGCGTAGCAAAAAATCCCTGAAGAGATATTATGAGAGGAATAGCAAAAAACGGTATTTAAAGGTTGGAGATCGTGCCCTCATTCCTTCGCCGAGTAGCCATAATAAACGTCTGATGAAGTGGCAAGGTCCATTCGCAGTTTCCGGCAAAAAGAATGACGTGGATTATTGGATTGATTTGGGCCACCCTAAGAAGCTATTCCACATCAATATGCTCAAACGATACGAAGAGCGTTCGTCCGAAGAGACCGTTTTGTAAGATATCATTTGTAAATTGCCGGAGGGTGATGCCCAATGTACATACAGTGCTACTATACGGTGTTTGTAATTTGTGTAAATGCAGTGTGGTAGAGCTTATGGTTTGTTTTTCTTCTTCATTCGTTCTCCGGTTATGGATTGTTAGGTGTGTACATATTCACCTGCATAGTATGGACGTGTTTAAAGTTTATGTCTGGGGCGCGATTACGAGTCGCTCAAAATTGTTTCAATCGGAAAGTGTCTCAAAAAGTGTCTCATTTGCCCCGTTCCTATTGGTCGGTCGTGACCAGCGGCCATATTGGTTTTTTGCGTCACCGGCCGACGTCATAAGTGTGCCAAAAGTGTTGACGTTGCTCACCTAATTATGCGAGCCGATTGAGACGATTTCTTGCGACTGGAACGAGTGGTCTCAAACCGCTCGAGACAGAAAATGGCGGTTGTTTACATGGCCGGTGGCCGCGCGAGCAGCGGTGTAAGAGGGTGCATGAAGACGGTTTTGACGTGCCGGACGAGTTGTTTCGACGTTTTGACATAGGAAGGAGCATAATGGCTGTGCGACGAACTCGCCGTTGAACTTGGAGGTGTGCGGGTGAGTGCGCGGTCAGCAGTGGAGCGGCAAGTGCCTGTGCGCGCCTTCGCCGCCGGTGGGTTTCAAGACACCGTAGGAAATGAAGTAAACGTCGGCGTAGCCCAACCGACTGTGCAAGTGTTTGCGGTGAGTTGCGGAGACCACTGTCAAAGTTAAGTCGCAGATGGTGCGCGCTTTCCGTCGAGACCCCTCAAGACAAGGCGGCGGCGAAGGAGGACTTCCTTCGCATAAACATTCGCCACCACAGTATCCCCGGCGGCGTCATCCGAGCATCATACGAACGGAACGGCAACAACACCAACACGAATATCAAGTGCTTAACCCGAAGCGGGCGGCATAAGTTGGTTACGAGGCGTCGTGAGTGATTGTTGGCGCAGGGACCGTGCGCGTGCCAGCTCTTAATTCCCGCAGTGAGATTGCAAGCTCCCATCAGCTGCACCGGTCTGCTCCCGTGTGTCGGCAGTTGCTGCAGTACGTGTGATTATTCATGGTCTCCGGGTATTTTCGGAACAAAAATAAATAGAATCACGCATCGCCCTTGGAGCACATTTGCCATCGATAGCAGGCTAGGTGAGTTCACACTGGCGAGTCGCGGAGGTCGCGCGACAGGCTTAAATCGATTTATTACGCTCCCTCCCCGCTTTACATGTACTTCGGAAACCGTAACTAATTGACCGAAATCGGTCGCCTAGAATACTAGCGCGACGTTTGCAACTCGCCAGTGTGAACTTGCCTTGAAGCTGCCTTCGCCGGTTTTCGAGCCAAGCGCTCCTTCCAAATTGTTCTCGGCAGACTCGTAGCAATCACTGCCTTTAAACAGATTTTTCCGCGCACTTAAGACGTCTGCGCAGTACTTTTATTCTGCGTAATGTGTGAAAAAAGAGGACAGCCGTCGAATCAGCTGATTTTTTTTCTGGCTGCCATGTTTACGATGGCTGAATATGTGCGTGGAGGGATAAGGCTGAATCCATTGAATCAGGCGGCAGCTCACGCCACCTAGCCGCCGCTACCGACGCTTTTCCAGCGTCAGCGCACCCTCGCGGCTGCAAAAGTTACTGAAGAGCAAACTTAATTGCAAAATTGAGGACGCTTCTTCTTTTGCTTCATGTCGTTGAGTTTGAAACATAGTTTGTTAGCGAAATAAAACATTCTTCAAATTATTAACGGCGTGTTTACAGAAAAACTTTAGCATACGGTCCCTTATTGCGCAACTAAATGCTTCCTGGGTGGAACCCTACTATTAGACACCACAACCTCGCTGCTAATTGGTTGATTCCGCCGTCAACAACTCGCGGTGTCGTCATTTTGACGTCAGAGTCTCAATATTGAGACAAAAACTCGTAATCGCGCCCCTGATGTTTCGTATAGTTTTTATTTTGCCATTTGCCAGATGTATAGTGTTCTACCGCATGATCCCTGTGTGCGCGTTTCCATGTGCCTCCGTCTGTGAGAGTGTAAATTGCCTTCGTGGACTTCAGCGAAATCTAACTTGTCTGTTTATCGCATGTACCCAAGTTTTGTGCGCACCAACGGCAGTTTTTTCTGTGGAAAAAACTTTTCCGAAGGGGGGGGGCATATGTGATGTGCACACTTATTTGTCGAGGAATTTTTGGAACGCGGCGTGTTGGCAGTGGTGTGTCGGACAGCGGACCGCCGTGCGTGCCAGCCCCGCGTTGCGCGCGTGCGCGTGTGCGCGTGCGTATGGTGTGCGCGAGGCAGGCACGAGGAGCGGAGAGTTCACGTTTCAGCAAACCGAGGTGTAGAGTATTCTAGTTCACTATAGTGTAGAGGAAGACACCGCAGCACAAGCCTGGCCATTCAAGGGTGGAAGTGGCAGCTGTCGGACGTTGGGTCCGAGCTGCCAGTGATTTCCCTTGGATCATCGACGCAAGACCATTGATCCCACTCAAGCGTGGAGGTGGCAGCCGTCAGACTTCGGGTCTGTGCTGCCGTGTACTTCCCTTGAATCAACGACCCAGTCCCTACTGTGTCCCTTTCGAGGTTGGAAGAGGCAGCAGATGGAATGAGGGTCCTTGCTGCCACGGCTTCCTTGGATAGGCAGCACAAGCCTACGGTGTTTGTGGAACGCCGTCTACAGGACCTTGCTATAGTTTTCCTGCTGCAGCTGCCCAGTTCATGGGGGCGGCTGACGGGAGTTCGTCAGCGTCTCCCGTGTCCATCTCCGTTCCTCGCCTCCTGGCTCTCTACCACCGCCTCCCTGGACGCAACGCCAGCGACGCATCGAAAGTCGCCAACCCGCGTCTGTGCTGCCTGCAAAGCATTCCCGCTCCATCTCGGGCGATTTGTATCCGATGAACTCTCTCTTTTTTATCCGTAGGGATGTACGCGCGTCTAGTGTGTGTTTTCCGTGGTGTTTTCGTTTCTTTTATTGGCTCCTTTCCTTTAAAATATAAACACGGCTTCGTTTTGTTTTCTTCTTCGAACCTGCACGCGAAAGCGTTCCCCCCTTCAGCAGTCGGGGACGCGTCACCCCAATTCGCGACAGATGGATAAGAGGGGTCTATTTCGTGCAGTGGGCGTAGTTAGCCTGGTGATGATGAGGCTGATTTTAAGGCGAAAGCCTTTAATGCCTCATACTGTCGTTAGCACACGCGTCCGCAGCCGTGTCGACAGACGCGTCGGCAGCCGTGTCGGCAGATTTCTCCGCCTTTCGGCGTCACAGCTTAAAAAGAAACTGCGCCGAGGGTGGGAATCAAACCAGGGCCTTTGGCATTTGAAGCAAAGACGCTACCATTCCACCACGAAGGCTCAAGGTTCGAGCATGGATAAAGGCGCCTCTAGTGAGTGCATGGGTTTTATGAATAAAATAAAAAGAAAAAAGTCAAGGAAAGGAAAATAAAAATAAAAATAAGAAAATGAACAAAAAGTAAAAACAAAATAAAAATAAGATATGAAAATAAAAATAAAATAAAAAACAATAGAAATAAGGAAAGGAGAAAAAATGTGAAAATAAAAAAAAGTAAATAAAAACAAACACTGCGCCAGGAAACGCTTTCGCCTTGCAGCACTTTAGAGAGCCAAAGTGGCCCCTGAATTTTTTCTTTGCCTTTGTAACTGATATTTCGAATTCTGACCAACCTATCGGTCACCAATCTGGAGCTTCCCTAGCTACAAGGAGCGAGATTCAGTGTAGATTTGGGCTGATATAGTGGTGTGACACAGCGTGGGGTAGAGTGGGCAATGTGCATGTCCATGTCTCTCACTATGCCACGTCTTTCCCGCGCAGGATAACATTGTGGTTGGGAATTAAGCAAAAAAGAGAAGGAGAATGAGGGGCTCGTTATATAAATATGAAAGAAGCCAACAGCCCCAGAAACCAAGGTGCACAGGGGATTTTTTATTTTTAATTAATTTATTTATTTTGTGGTGTTGATCAATTTAGAATATTACTGAATATGTTATGGCTTAAAGCTAATTGATTAGAAAAGCAGAAGAAAAAACAACCACTGTCGCCGGTGGGATCCGAACCCACGACCTCCGAATTACGCGTCCGGTGCTCTACCTCTGAGCTACGGCGACGGCTGTCAAATCTTCTGCTTTCGGGGGTATTTATGTTTACAAGTAACCTAACCTTGAGAGTGTTCATCAGCGCCACCCACGGTCATAAGCGGCGGACGTGGAACGTCCTGAGTTACCGCAGGTGTGACGTAGAACGTCATTGAACGGAGAGGGTGGAAGCTGCGTGAGAACCCTCTTATGCTTCCTATGGCGTCAAGGCTGCCAGAACCGAGGCCCTCGCTAAGCAATTAAGCAAACAAGAGAAGGGGAATGAGGGGCTCGTTATATAAATATGAAAGAAGCCAACAGCCACAGAAACCAAGGGGCACAGGGGATTTTTTATTTTTAATTAATTTATTCATTTTGTGGTGTTGATCAATTCAGAATATTACTGAATATGTTATGGCTTAAAGCTAATTGATTAGGAAAGCAGAAGAAAAAACAACCACTGCCGCCGGTGGGATCCGAACCCACGACCTCCGAATTACACGTCCGGTGCTCTACCTCTGAGCTACGGCGACGGCTGTCAAATCTTCTGCTTTCGGGGGTATTTATGTTTACAAGTAACCTAACCTTGAGAGTGTTCATCAGCGCCACCCACGTTCATAAGCGGCGGACGTGGAACGTCCTGAGTTACCGCAGGTGTGACGTAGAACGTCATCGAACGGAGAGGGTGGAAGCTGCGTGAGAACCCTCTTATGCTTCCTATGGCGTCAAGGCTGCCGGAACCGAGGCCCTCGCTAAGCAATTAAGCAAACAAGAGAAGGGGAATGAGGGGCTCGTTATATAAATATGAAAGAAGCCAACAGCCACAGAAACCAAGGGGCACAGGGGATTTTTTATTTTTAATTAATTTCAGTAATATTCTAAATTGATCAACACCACAAAATAAATAAATTAATTAAAAATAAAAAATCCCCTGTGCCCCTTGGTTTCTGTGGCTGTTGGCTTCTTTCATATTTATATAAACGCAGCCTTGACGCCATAGGAAGCATAAGAGGGTTCTCACGCAGCTTCCACCCTCTCCGTTCGATGACGTTCTACGTCACACCTGCGGTAACTCAGGACGTTCCACGTCCGCCGCTTATGAACGTGGGTGGCGCTGATGAACACTCTCAAGGTTAGGTTACTTGTAAACATAAATACCCCCGAAAGCAGAAGATTTGACAGCCGTCGCCGTAGCTCAGAGGTAGAGCACCGGACGCGTAATTCGGAGGTCGTGGGTTCGGATCCCACCGGCGGCAGTGGTTGTTTTTTCTTCTGCTTTTCTAATCAATGAGCTTTAAGCCATAACATATTCAGTAATATTCTAAATTGATCAACACCACAAAATAAATAAATTATTTAAAAATAAAAAATCCCCTGTGCCCCTTGGTTTCTGTGGCTGTTGGCTTCTTTCATATTGTGGTTGGGAGAGCAGTAAGTGGCTTACTAATAGCACACTCATTAGGCTGCCGTCTCATGAAAATATCCGGCTTTCCGTATTCAAATTTATTTTTGCACCATTCCTTTATGACGCCATCATGGTGATTTTACCCCAATAGACCAATCAGAAAGCAGCGCTAAATTTTAAATTTGGCATGAAATTTATTAGTCGAGAGGTATCGTGTGGCCTGGTTGCGTTATCACAACCTGCCCACCATGGAAGGCGGCAGCGCGCCCTGCGGATTGTTAGGAATCTTCCCAGCGTTGCCAAATTCAATGCATTTCCTACCCGCCCATCTTGGCACTACCTTACGGGACCTCGGTATGGGCAACCTAGACTCACAAGCCCCACCGGCGGCTGTGTTCCAATCTGCCAAATGCTCGTGCAGTGGCGGACTGCTTCACCGCTGCACCACTGCGCCAGTAGGGGCGATCTGTGAATGTGACTGGGAGAGTGATGAACACCAGTGGACCGATCAATCACTGCGCACCGTACAAGTTGAAAATATGAGGGCCACCAGTTTGTAAGTTCGCGCACATCCGAAAATTCTCTGGCACACCCGAAATTTTGGAAGTACTCGTACACTCTAGAAGGCGATCACACATGCGTGCAACCGGTTGCGATCGGTTTTTCAGTAATATTCTATATTACTCAGGCACTAACCTATCGCATTTTCTTAAGAAGTCCTTCAGATTTTTATAATGACTGACTCGCGGAGCGCTTGGATAGTATCATGTTCACGAAGTGAGTGGAGAATAACTATTTGTTATTTACGCTTGCAGATAACTGCTTGTACGAAGAACTGAAGATCAAGAACAACGAGACGCTGCACAGCGAGCACCCGTGTGAGTCATTTCACTGCGATGCGCGTCACAAGGTCGTCTACGTTGAAGGGTGAGTTACGCGAAGCGCGACTGCGTGTCCTTCGGAAAGCATTTCTTTGTTACAGCAACAAGGAAACACAGACAGAGAGCGCCGAGGACTAGCAACTGATTTATTTTAGAAAAACAGACACGCTTAAGCACAAAACGGAAATTCACGTTAAACCAATAATCATCTTGAGGGCAAGAGTACGTAAACTTCATGCAATATCTTGCCCTCAGTGCAATTATCCCTTTCACATGACCTTCTGCTCAGCACTTTACCATGTCGGTTTTTCTAAACTACATCAGCTGCTAGTCGTCGCCAGTCTCGCGTGTGTGTCCGTGCTGCTTTAATACGCGATCGAATACGTCCCGTCCGAAAGCGGTGGGCGCAGTAGTGGACGGCACCTCGTGCCGGAAATAATCGGGTGCTGCGAAAAAAAAAATCGTACCATGGTAATTTTTCGTTCTAGTGACTGACGATTCATCGGTGTGCGATATGCGATGATGAGTTAATTAAAGTAACTTAATTAGTTTTAATTTTAATTAAAGAAATAAAACTGAAATAGAAATGAACAAAGGGGTTCAAAGGTGTCCAAATGCTTAGAATAAAAAACCAATGCTTGATGATCACGAAATGAACAAGTGGGGGGAAAACCTCAGGTTGCTTGAGCCAACGTTTCGACAAGGGGACTTGTCTTCGTCTGGGCAAAGCGTTCATCATTGGCAGGGATTAAATAGGGCCTTCGCTCCGAGGAGGAAGGCCCCGGGGGTGGGGAAGGAAAGTGGTGTGAGAGGGGATTCGTGTCAGGAAGGGGAGGGAGGTGAATCTTGACTCGTTAAGCTGCAATAGTGGAAAAACTTATATCCGGGGGTGTGCAATGAACATAAAGGCTTTGAAGGGGCTGCGACGGGGGGTTGGCGCTGAGTGGTCCTGAAAAACTCAGATAAGAGGATTAGTCAGCGTGGTACAGGGAAATGAGAACAAGGCAAACAAAATAGGCTGGCACTGGAAGGAGAAAGAAAAGGGGGGGGGGGGGATTTCCAAGGAAGGACAGGCTCCAAATCCACTAGGGACAGAAAATACAGAGAAGCATTCCTAATCCACAAATATAAAACACTGCAACCAACACGGATTAACATGTCCAGAGTAAACCTAGAATCTCTCAGGTACATTCCAGGGTTAGCATAATTTTAAATTAACAAATGTCTTGCACGTGCTCAGACCATTTCCTAGAACCTCGAATAAGTATATTATCTTTTCAGGAGGACACAGGGGCGCGATGAGAGGCACGGGCGTGGAAGTAGACAGGGACAAGCGCTTGTCCCTGTCTGCTTCTATGTCCGTGTCTTTTGTTGCGCCCCTGTGTCCTCCTGAAAAGTTATGAACCAACACGCCCAAATAGAAGTACTTCTGAGTATACTATCCCTCTTTGCACCCTTCCCACGTCATATCTTCCACCGCATTTCCGGCCTTCTCACCCTCTCCCTTTGTTCACCTTTTTTTTTCTTTTCTCCTAATCCCCTACTATCACTTCTCGGAAACCATGACATTCCTGTTACCCCCTCGGCCCCCACCTTTTTGGCTTTCTCGGAACTCGAGCCATTCCCACCCCTCCTGCCTTGTCCTTCCTTGGAAATGCAACCCCCCCCCCCCTTTCCTTCTCCTTCCAGTGCCAGCCTATTTTGTTTTCCTTGTTCTCATTTCCCGGTACCACGCTGACTAATCCTCTTATCTGAGTCTTACAGGTCCACCCAGCGCCTCCCCTCCGTCACAGCCCCTTCAAAGCCTTTGTTGATTACACCCCCCCCCCCCCCCCCCCCCCCCCCCCCCCCCCGGATATAAGTTTTTCCACTATTGCAGCTTAACGAATCAAGATTCACCTCCCTCCCCTTCCTGACACGCATCCCCTCTCACACCACTTTCCTTCCCCCACCCGGGGCCTTCCTCCTCGGAGCGAAGGCCCTATTTAATCCCTGCCAATGATGAACGCTTTGCCCAGACGAAGATAAGTCCCCTTGTCGAAACGTTGGCTCAAGCAACCTAAGGTTTTCCCCTCCCTTGTTCATTTTGTGATCGCCAAGGACCATTTACCACACCCTCTCTCTACAATGCTTGATGATGGTAATTAAGAAAATTTAGAGCGTGTAATTGATCAATTGATTAATTGAAACAAAAAAAAACCTGGAGAGTCGCATCAGCATGGATGACACACCAAAGGACGCCGCACGCTATGGCGCCAACTCATAAGCGCAGCACAGGAGCGCATGTGTTTGTCTCATCTTCTTCCGTCCCGTCCGTCAGCGCTGTTTTGCCGTTCCATTCAACAGGAGTCCTACCGCGTTTTCTTCTCGTCCCTTCAGCGGCGGCAACGAACGAGTGACGCATCAACTGGCCCACAAAGTGGCACTCTTCAAAGATGGGAAGACGACGCCTGTCGCAGCAATCGCGTCTTCCCATTGAATGACAGCAGCTGCTAAGAGTAGAATGTTCGCATTCCCTTCTTGTGTGCCTTGCACGGCAGCGAGAATAAGCCGTTGTTATCAGCGCTCGTGAACGCTGTCTCCTTCAAAACGGACACCCTCCGTCCCGGTGCACCGTCAGAGTCCCTGCTGGCACCAACTGTTGTGCCACCAAGGAACAGGCGTCCATCAATCTAGATGTACAAGCGTTAACCCTCTCGCTTGGCGGATGGGAATGCAGCTCTTTGAGGGCACGACACCACGCTTTCCATTTTGTCAAGCCATCCACCGGAAATCCCCGCACACAAATAAAGGCCTCTGGTTCACAAATCAAGTAAAGCGCAGTATAGGCAAAAAGAAACGACTA
Organism: Amblyomma mixtum; assembly: GCF_055824585.1. NCBI lineage: Eukaryota > Metazoa > Arthropoda > Arachnida > Ixodida > Ixodidae > Amblyomma > Amblyomma mixtum. The sequence continues at coordinate 5,419,398 of NC_143015.1, read as the reverse complement.
TACACAAAAGCGAAACGGTCGGGCTCAATGTGCGATTGGGAGCGTTACCGCGAGCGTGAAAAATTACGAGGAACTTTAGCGGCTAAAGTGGTGGAAGGCGAAAGCCTGAGTGCTGCATTCTGTTACGCGATTGTTCACTGCACATTTTGTTGGTGCATTAATTAACTGCCAATTAATGACGCTTAAGCTTCGCCTTTAGGAGTGGAACGCGACAGCGTGTTGTAGCGCTGCTATGGAGTCCAAGGAACGCCACCACCCGTTCGGCGCGATGCGTTGCTCTTTGAACACAACGCTTTTTGAGGAAAGCAAATGGGGCTGTAATTCTCTGTCATCCCGGTAGACACCTGAGTCGCACCGTACAGGAAGGGAGGAAGTGTGAGTGAAAGAAGAAAGAGGGGCCGTAATGAAGAAAATGAAAATTGTATTTCAGGAAAGGAAATTAGGCATTAACTGTCTCACATATCTCAGTAGACACTAGTCGAAAATTGTATGTGAGGAAAGGAAGTTGCGCAGTAACTGTCTCACATATTTCGGTGGACACCCGTCAAAATTCGCGCGCAGTGACGTCACGACAGTTTGGACAAATCTGAAACGCGGACAAATACGCCTTGCTCGTCGGTAAATTGGTTTTTGAGGAAGGTTGTGGCTAGAGTTCCGTCCAGACGGAACGACAATTTGCGCTAGAGTTCCGTCCAGACGGAACTACATGTAGCGATGGGGTTCCGTCCAGACGGAACTGTATCTGACACCATACAGTTCCGTCCAGCATTATCTGCCACAAGAGTTATGTCAAGACGGAATTAAAGCTGGCATTAGGGATTGGCAAACCAGTTTGCTTGCAGAGTTTTGCATGTTCATTTAAAAAAGTGGCAATCCTATTCCGCCTAATGTGTGACAGGATATTCTGCTGCATCATTATATTTTCCAAGGAATCAGTGAGAAATGGCAATAGAACGAGTTTTGGCTTGGGTTTGTTGGTGCGTTTGCATAATGCTTGTTGACCGTTTGTGTACGTCTTAGTCTTTTTCTCGCTACGTCGTCTTGCAGCACAAACAGCGACAGGGCTTCACATCACTTCGCGAAGAGTTTCTGCACTCTGCTTCTAACAGTGTCATTTTCCAGATCCTGTATGCACGCACGGAAGTAATGCCTTCGAGGATCCAACTAAACGCAGTACGCAGACAGACATTTTGGTGCCGTGTACAGTGTTTGCCAAAAGTAACCAGGCTGCATGGTTTGCTTCTAGCTCGCACAGCGAAGCGCTTACAGCTTCCCTGAAGCTGAAATGGTCGTTAAAGGTAAGGACTGGGGGTATTCTTACCGTCCAACAACTTTTGGTCTTTAGGAAAGTCACAAGGGCTCCACTATACAAGCTAGAAGCAAACCATGCAGCCTGGTTACTTTTGAAAAAGACGGTACATGCGTAGAGAGAAGATGTGGATACAGCTTTGTCAGCCGGTTATTCCAGAGGCAAAAAAATGCTTTATGTGGGTATAAATCACCATTTTGTATAGTATGGACAGTACGGACATTAGACGGTTTTAGTTTTACGTACGTAGAACCTTCATGTACGTAAACGTGAGATGTCTACGTAGCGTACGCTCGAGTCGCTTCGTACAGTTTTAGCTGCACGTACGGGACGCAAACTGTGTAGATCTTTCATAGAACCTAAAAAATGCGTTAGCATGTTGTGCCGCGCCGTCTGGTACAGATAAAGAAAACTAATTTTGTTTAGTTGAGCTGCTTGGAGCGGAGCCAGGCCAACCTGCAGTGCGGGCGGTAAATACATACCCCCTTTCTTCTGGCGAACGTTGAGCGATTTCATTCCACCGAACTGTATGTTGCATGCTACCTTCAAAGGAATTGCATTCCTTCACGTCCCGCAGCATATTTAAATCATCATCGCTTTTCGAGAAGTGAATGCGCGCTGGTTTCCCACTCATATCGACGACGTGTGCGTATGGAGCCAAAACGTGCACTGTTTTTCTTTTCCCGCTGACTGTGCCGAGGGTCTCGCGATATCCCGCGAGGTTTTGAGCTTCGCGGGACCTCGCGAGACCAGCGCCTACTCGCTGGCGAGACCGTCGGCACACTCGTTGCTATGACTACCACAAACGCTTCTCAGTCATGCTTAGGGGCTGCTGAAACGGATTTCTATCTAGAAAACAAAAGCTAGTTGTCACCTAAAACTTCATGCGAGAGCAAGAATGGACCAACTGAAGGCAAATACAGCAGTTTACAGCACGATACCACGTCGAGGGATTAGCGACGAAGCTGTTATCGTTGTGAAGCGGGCGGGCAGGGCGCCGCCATCTTGCCAACGCCTGGTACGCAAGCAACGTGAAGACCGCAACGCAAAGATCCGAATCTCACAAAACGTCCGTGAGACCCACGCAAACACTTCACGTTCTGCGCATGCGCACTGGTGAAACGTAAGCGCTCTACTTGCGTGAAGCTTCTACGTACGTAAAACTAAAACTTTCTATTGTACGGACGGAACTCTAGCTGCCGTAAATATTCTGTCTGGACGGAACTGCAGCAGCAGGAAACGTTCCGTCTGGACGGAACGCTAGACACTCCGTTTGAGGAAAGGAAATGTATCTGTTTCTCATATTTCGGTGGACACCTAAACCTCGCCGTAACGGGAAGGGAGGAAGATGGGTGTGAACGAAGACACCGTATTCACGTATTCACTAGACGCACCTTTGTATCTAGCTGGCATGGCGGAGTGGTAGCGTGCTCGACTCGCACTCCGGAGACCGGGGTTCGATTCCCAAGCTCGGCCAATTTCTTACTATTATTTATTTATCTGGTCTGACTAGAAAGGTTAATTAGACTAATTGGTTAAGTAAGCAATTAACTAAACTCAGTCGAACTTACGTGGAGCATCACTATACGATCCCTTTAATTGGAAGCATGGTTAGTAGCGAAAGTACAATTGGCCCCGTTTGAAATTCGCGCACTGTGACGTCACGTCCGTTTCGACCAATTGAAAAGCGTGACATTTCTGTCGACAGCTCCTGCTTACAACGATGAGGCATTAAAGGCTTCCGCCTTAAAAGTCATGCCAATCCGAAATTGCAGCTGCCAAGGACAAGTTTCACAATACGGACATTTCAAACATGCTTCAAACCAACACAAGAAAATTTTGGAAAATTATTAATCCCAACTACTCAACAAAAGCATCAATGTCTTTAGCAGACGAAGGGAAACTTATTTCTTCGGCCGAGGTCGCAGCCCATTTCAATGACTTCTCTTGCTCTGTTTTTACTGATGAGACTCCGATACCAACTGATCTTCATTTTCCGACCCTGGATTCCTGCATGCCTGACATAACTATCACTCCTGAAGGTATATCATCCGCCATTGATCGCCTTCCGACAAACGCGGCACCTGGACCCGACGGCATATGCCCCAAGTTACTTAAAATAGCTCAACCTGGAATTTGTTCTATTCTTGCATCTATCTTACAACAATCTCTCGATACAGGATGCGTGCCAAGCGATTGGAACGTTGCTCGCGTCATCCCTATTTTCAAGTCTGGTGACCCATTAAATCCCACAAACTATAGGCCTATATCATTAACTAACACATGTTGCAAATTACTGGAACACATTATTTCATCAGCTATTATGAATTACCTCGACCGACAAGACTTTTTCCTCGTTAACCAGCATAGATTTTTGCGCGGTAAATCTTGCGAAACGCAGCTATTTGAATTAATTACCGATGTTCATCATGCCGTTCACTCTTTGTGCCAAATAGATGCGATATTTATCGACTTCAGAAAGGCCTTTGATAAGGTTCCACATCAGCGCCTCATTAGAAAGCTTGCTGGCTTAAATATAAACACGAAGGTTGTCAAATGGATATCTAATTTTCTATCAAACCGCACCCAGTCCATTTTCGTTAATGACCATTCATCTCCACTTGCCTCCGTGAAATCTGGAGTGCCACAGGGTTCTGTACTCGGACCAATATTATTTTTAGTCTGCATAAATGACATCAGTAATAACCTGTGCTCTACAGTCCGTCTATTTGCAGATGGTTGCGTGGTATATCGACAAATCAATAACCCTACGGATGACGATTGTCTACAAAGGAACCTCATAAATCTTGATAATTGGTGCAGAGACTGGCAAATGGAGATTAATGTGTCAAAAACGAAAGCCATCACGTTCACGACGATCAAGCCGGAGCCGTATACTTATAGTATAAACGATGCCCAGCTGGAATCAGTGTCCAACATAAAGTATTTAGGCGTTCATTTATCATCCAACCTGTCATGGAACCTTCATATAGATATGACACTCAGCAAGGCATCCAAAGCGCTTGGCTTCATTAGGCGCAACTTGCATCTGGCCAGCTCGTCTACAAAACTTACGGCATACACTGCATTAATCCGCTCAAAACTCGAATACGCGTCGCTTATATGGAATCCACATCAGACCTATCTAATAAAAAATGGCTGAGGCTTAGCTAAGATTGAGCCTAGTCAGATGCGAAGCATATTGATGGCTAGGCTTGGCAATACATGGCTTTCCTTGGTTGACGTTCATCCCGCTCTTCATCGGTCTCTGTGGCACGCTGAAGCTTTCGCTTCTCGTTCAAATAAGCCCTGCTTCTAGGCGGCATCCCAACACCTGGCCGCCTCGTAAGTGCCCGGAGAGCGAGGCAAGTTCAGCTTTATACCGCTGCTGTAGCGTCACGTGGTCAGCTGCAGCGCCTCTGATGTGGAGCCTCCACCGCC